>NW_022681468.1:160100391-160591084 GCF_009764315.1 Trachypithecus francoisi | reverse complement strand
GCTTCCGACAACTCAAAGGACTCCACCCTTTCCCCAGCGCCTCCTGCTAGAGGAAGGATGTGGCTGTGGCTGTGACTTGAAAGCCCTGTGGGAACTCACAAGGTGAGGCCTGCTCTTCCCATGTCCTCTCTCTTGCTGCCTCCACACCTATGAGAACGATCTCATCCCAACACGCCTGGGAAGGCCAGTTTCAAAGGCACACGCACAAGGTGAATGCCTTCACAGCGAAATACGTGAGGCCTGGGATAGACTCTTCCAGTATTCCTCCTGCCTAGAAAGTCGGTGAGACCCCAGCCTGGAGTCAGTCCCCGCCCCCATCCACTTACCAAGGAGAGGCTGACAGCTTGGAGTGCGGTGAAGCCCTGCAGCGCAGCGCCGAGTGTGGATCTGAACCCCTCACCTGTCCCCGGCCCTGCCCCAGCGTCTCTCCTCTCTGCCAATCTTTGCTGAAGCCCCTGGGTTCGCACTGAGCTTATGAATCAACCTGTGATCCATGAGGGAAGGGCCCAGCTGGACACAACGCCTTCTCTAAACAGGTGGTCAGCGGTGGGAATCGAAGGCACCCTGCAAGCTTATTAAGACAGATCTTTGGGCACGAGAAGGCCTCGAAGTGCTTCTGAAATATTTTTCTTTGTTCATTCATTCAGTCAGCAGAACCCATACTTAGGACCTCCTCATATCTGGGCATCCGACATGAGCTGTGATGCGTGGGGTGGGGGTCAAGGCAGGTGTAGTCCCTCTGAGGGAGGGAGGGAGAGAGAAAGAATTGCTGATCACACGAATAAAGGATTGCAAGCTGCGATAAAAGCCAGGGAGGCCAGTGAAGGCTGGCATGAGCACGCAGCCCTCAGGATTGGGCCCAGTGGGGTGGCAGTTGGTGAAGGATTTCCTGGAGAGCTGAGGGCTCCGCGGGAAGCACGCTCAGGCCAGGAGCACTGAGAAGACTGTGAGCGGGGACCTCACGGAGCGGTGGGGAGCAGGGCCACTGGCCTCCCTCCCCTGCCTAAGGAGCCTGGTGTGGGGAGCGCCACTGCTGGCCCATTTGGAACTCCCAGCCTTCAAGGCCTGGCTTTCTGTGGGGAGTGGCTTTGACAAGAGCGTCTCTGAGAAAGCACCAAAGAGACCACAGCAGAGAGAAAAGCAACCCTGCTGCAGGGGAACAACGCTGCAAAGGCTTTGCTCTGGGAACGCTAAGGCGGCTTCCTGGGGTCACTACATTCTGTGTAAAGGGTTCCAGGAATGCTTCCAAGACAGGCAATCAGACCCAGGAGATGAGCCCAGACCCAGTGCGGTCATTGGTGCAGGGTGAGGGTGGAGAGCGGGGGCACTGGGTGGGGAGGAGGTGGAGGCACAGAGCCCAGGACAGGGCAGCGGAGGAGGAGCAGGAGGGATGGGCTCCACACTGAGAGCCTGCACACTTCCTCCAGGAAGTCCCCCCTTAGCTTTTCTCTTCACCAGGGAACCACCTGTCTGTCATCTGCCCTAATGCAGGCATCAGGGTTGTCCTTGTCACCCAGCACAGCAGTCCCTCAGGCCTCACCAGGCAGAGGCCCTGGGCCTTACCCAGTGGAGCAGGCACTCAGCTATGCCCCTGGGAGAACAGTGCATGCACGTCCCCTGAGCCCTCTCCTTTTCCTGGTGCTGGGCAGCATCTGCTGTTGGATCTCGGATGATCCTCTCCAGGCCTGGGCTGGGGGTACTGAGAGGGAGGACAGGCATGGGGTGGCGAATATGACTCACAGGTGCCACTACTCTGCTCAGGAGCAGCGGCGCAGGACGACTGGGCAGATGGCATGGGGGCCCTGCCTCATCCAGGGTGGGCTTCCTGCAGGGTATCTGGCTGGACCCCCAGGGCTGGGGTCACAGCCCCATCACTACCTGGGTCTCTGTCGCCCCATACTGTGGAAATATAGCAATGTTGTTTTCTCGTTCTAGGTCATTCATTACTTGTGATTAACTTTCATATATTTAGACTTTCTGGCCTGGTGCGGTGGCTCACGCCTGTAATCTCAGCGCTTTGGGAGGCCAAGGCAGACAGATCACAAGGTCAGGAGATCAAGACCATCCTGGCTAACATGGTGAAACACCATCTCTACTAAAAATACAAAAAAAGTTAGCCAGGCGTGACGAGCGCCTGTAGTCCCAGCTACTCCGGAGGCTGAGGCAGGAGAATGGCGTGAACCCGGGAGGCGGAGCTTGCAGTGAGCCAAGATGCCACCACTGCACTCCAGCCTGGGCTGCAGAGTGAGACTCCATCTCAAAAACAACAATACCACCACCACCAAAAAGACTTTCTTCCATGTAAATAAATGGACATATTTGAAGACATTATGGCTGTGGGGCTGGGCACAGTGGCTCATGCCTGTAATGCCAGCACTTTGGGAGGCCGAGGTGGGAGGATCACCTGAGGTCAGGAGTTCAAGACCAGCCTGGCCAACATGGTGAAGCCATGAAAATACAAAATTAGCCAGGCGTGGTGGCGCATGCCTGTAATCCCAGCTATTTGGGAGAATTTCCTGAACCTGGGAGGTGGAGGTTGCAGCGAGCGGAGGTTGTGCTATTGCACTCCTGCCCGGGCAACAAGAGTGAAGCTCCATCTCAAAAAAAAGAAAGAAAAAATGGCAGTGGTTCTTAATCTCAGCACATCTTGACATGATATCTTGGCTTGGACCAGTTCATTGCATGGGTGGGCACCTGTCCTGTGTATTGCAGGATGTTTAACAACGTCCCTGAACTCTACCCACCAGATGCCGGTAGCATCACTCCCCTACGTTGTGACAGCCAAAAACATCTGCAAACATTTCCAGATCATTGCAAAATCACCCCCAGTTGAGAGCCACTGACATACAGGGTTGGGCCCCAAGTTCTCAGATGAGACTGGGAAAGGTGGTTCCTTTTGTATAAGCCAAGTGCGAGCAGGACTGAAGAACAAGAGAGATGAACTGGGAGCCTGGGGTGAGGCCATTCAGGTCATGGTCTCGCGCCCACGGAGAAGCCACATTGTGCAGTTGTCCTTAGAGTCCCCACGTGTGGCTCACCAGGGCCATCAGGCGAGCTCCCGCAACGCTGAAAGTCACTGTGTGGCCCAGCACTAGCCACTGTGAGGCTGCTCCTTGTGGACCCGTCTGCAGCACTGGCCCCAGCACACATCCGTATCTCCCCACACAACAGCCAGTCCAGCCTCGGAAGGCAGCTCTCAAAAAAGCTCCCGGAGCCATTACCGTCACGCACTTTATGCACCCAATTCCTTCCGTTCTTTCTCAGACACATTCTACAGCTCCAGGGGAGCTGCTCACATCAGATTGTTTCAGGAACGGAAATGGGCACTGTGACAATGAATGCTGCTGCTCTTTCTGGAAGCCCACAGCTTTGTTTCTTCCTACTACTTTAAAGCTACAACAAATAACCACCATGATTCTCACTGTATCAGTGAGGACTCTTTTTTTTTTTTTTTTTTTTTTTTTGAGATGGAGTCTCACTCTTTCGCCAGGCTGGAGTGCAGTGGTGTGATCTCTGCTCACTGCAACCTCTGCCTCCGGGTTCCAATGATTCTCCTGCCTCAGCATCCCGAGCAGCTGGACTACAGGTGCACGCCACCACGCCCAGCTAATTTTTGCATTTTTTTAGTAGAGACAGGGTTTCACCATGTTGACCAGGATAGTCTTGATCTCTTGACCTCATGATCCGCCCACCTCGGCCTCCCAAAGTGCTGGGATTACAGGCATGAGCCACGGCGCCTGGCCAGTGAGGACTCTTTAAAGTTACAGGAGATAGGAGCTCAACCTGGGCTGACTTAAATAACAGAAATGTCCAGAGGCAGGGAGATCAGGCAGGGCTGGACCCAGAGCCACAGATGCTGTCCACCTTCAGCTCTGCTTCCCTCCACTGTAGCCTCACTCTCCTGTGGGCCCCCTAATAGGGCAGCTCCAGGCTTGGATTGTCCTTACTGCTTACAATCTCAGTGGAAAGAGTGCTGCCTTGCCAGTGCTTCCAGTGAGGTCCTGGGATGCAATCGTAAGGGTATTGGGTTCCATACCCACCCCTCAGCTAAGCCCTGGAGTCGAGGGGATGGAATACATGCAGTGGCCACGTCCAACTCATATGCCCACCCCAAGTGACGCAGGACTGTTGAGTGGGGCAGAGGCCTGTTCTTCTAAATCAGGGGGCTGAGGATGATGAGGGAGGGTAGATCCGGGGGCACTGCTTCATTCTCTTTTCCTGTTAATCGCTGACGTGCTGCCTGCCCTACCAGCAGGAAGCCATCCCATCCCTGGGTTGAAAATGCTCCTTGCCCTGGGAGCTCAATTCTCTTCCAAACGCCCCACGGCCATAGGACAGGGCTGTCAGGCCTTGACGGTGGAAGCCCCTTGATACCCACAGGCAGCCTTGCAGATGAGTCCTACCTGCCCTCTTCCGGCTCCTTGTTCCCTACTGTGGCGAGTCCCACAGCAGGCTCTGCCTGGCTCACAGCTCTGCTCCTGGTCTGCGGCCATCCCTGGCCACTTGTTCCGAGACACATCGCTGTGGGGCTGGGATCAGAAAAGTTTCCAGTATCCCCTCTGGCTATGTTCTCTGGAACTTTCAGGCTGGGTCCTGGGGTCCTGCCTGGCTGCCCCTTCCTCTGGGGAATGTGTGTCGCCAGCCTGTCTCCCCTTCTGCACCTCCTGGCTCTGATCTGGGTCATCCTGGCCCCCCAGGAAAGTTTCTTGTGCTGTATCTTGGAAAGGAGACGTTACTGTCTTAGTCCTTCCCTCCCAGGAGGCCCGCCCTCCTGTGAACACTGACTCACCTCCAACACTCTGCTGCTGATCAGACTCACACAGGGGGTACTGGAGGGTGGCTTCGTTCCTGTCACCGTCTGGCCCACCAGGATACTTATGGTGCTGACTCGTTCTACGTCCCTGTAACTAGACATGCTCAAGTGCCTGTCTAGACCATATTATACAATAAGAACTTTGCTCTTTCTTCCATTTACAGTCCATACTATAGATGCTACCTATAGCCACACCTAATGATCTCTGCGACCTTCACTCTGTTATCTACACAAAAGAGTCTCTAGGATAAAGAAGGTCAGCACTGCAGTGATTTTCCACCCCTACGTACCTTAACCAAAATGCAGTTGGTGACTGGGCGTGGTGGCTCATGCCTGTAATCCAGCACTTTAGAAGGCCGAGATGGGCAGATCACTTGAGGTCAGGAGTTCCAGACCAGGATGGCCAACATGGTGAAACCTTGTCTCTACTAAAAATACAAAAATTAGCTGGGAATGGTGGCAGGTGCCTGTAGTCCCAGCTACTCCAGGAGACTGAGGCAGGAGAATCGCTTGAGCCTGGGAGGCAGAGGTTGCAGTGAGCCAAGATAGTGTCACTGCAATCCAGCTGGGGAAAAGAGCTAGATCCTGTCAAAATGAAATAAAATAAAATAAAATGCAGTTGGTAACTTATCTCATGAAAAGAACAACCTCTGCTCTTCCAGCACACCAGCACCTGCACAGTGTGTCCCTCCTCAAAGGCCCTCCCGGTGGGTAAGGGCTATATTTCAAGCTCCTCCACAGACAGTCTGGCCTGCTGACTGTTCTGTGTGGCTCCCAAGGCCAGGGTCTGGTTTCCATTGTTTACAATTATCCATTTATTTCTACAAAGCCTGGATTTTGAAGAATCTGAGTCTTGAGATCAGCCAAATAAATCAATGGTATTTACTTTTCAGGAAGATACTAGCTTCTATGGTTGTCAAAGGCATTTCCATGCTGTCTCTTTGTGTCTTCCAAATAAAGCAATGGGTCTTGAAAAAACCTATTAGAGTGTGACCTGGTTAGTGATTTTTCCATTGACTTCAATCCTGAACGCAAGAAAATCAGACTGCCACAGCGGGCTTTAGCATTTCCTTCTCACACACCCTGGACCTTGGGGGTTTTCTAGGCCAACTTCCTCACCTCAATCCAGGAGCAAACTGTACCGTGGAGACCCCAGCTGATTTACCTGAGTCCCCCCTAGCTAGTGCCTTAGCTGGGATAGGAATGCAGGTCTCCTGACTCTTGGTTCAGGCCACTTTAGACTCCACGAGGATAAAATGAGCAGTCAGCAGGAGGAGCCTATGAGCTCGAAATTCACAGGCCCAACAAGGACTGTACCAAGCAGTAACTTTATGAAAGGGAAGTTATTCTGCCATCCCCTCAGAGAGAGGACATGTCTTTATTAATTAAGCACATTTGTACAGTCAGCCAAAGAATGAAGGAAAAATTAGTATTCTGTCATTTGGAAGTTTTGTAAAGGAACATCTTGTTCAGCCTATAAAACAGTGCATTAATCTTCTGTCCTATATAGGAAAGGCATATGTTATTTTAAAAAAGTAAGTTAGGTGTGAGGAATTGACAGGTTTCCAGCTCCACTTGGTACACTTTGCAGGAAATCTGGCCTGGTCCAGGAGCTCCTCCAGGCTGAATGGTATTGGCATTCAGCCTGCAATTCATGTATGCTGTCACTAAGTGGTGGTAGGGATCACAGCCATGTGGTCCAAACATACAGTCACAGAGCTTCCTTGTTCTTCTTTTTCCCCCCAAAACAACAGCAAAAGATTTTAGAGATCTGTAACCCTCCAGAGGGTTAAAAACCAGGGTTACAAATGATAATTGCATTTTTTCCCTCAGGGATAGATAATATCATATCCTTCAAAAACGAAAAGGTGCTGCACATGGTGGCTCACACCTGTAATCCCAACACTTTGCGAGGCTGAGGCGGGCGGATCATGAGGTCAGGAGATCGAGACTATCCTGGCTAATGTGATAAAACCCTGTCTCTACTAAAAATACAAAAAATTAGATGGGCGTGATGGCGGGTGCCTATAGTCCCAGTTACTTGGGAGGCTGAGGCAGCAGAATGGCGTGAACCCGGAAGATGGAGCTTGCAACGAGCCGAGATTGCACAACTGCTATCCAGCCTGGGTGACAGAGAGAGACTCTGTCTCAACAAAAAAAAAAAAAAAAAAAAAGGAAAAGGAAAATCACTGAAAAGTTTTCCTGTCACCCCCGCTCCAGACACTACTTTCTTTCACAAGGGTGATCAACATTTTTCATTTTCCTGTGATCCTTCCAGAAAGGCTTTATGATTGCATATGAGCATTTATAGGCTCACTCTTTTTTCCTTTTTCTTTTTTTACTCACATGGTGGCACACTACACACATCTTCTGCCCTTTGTTTTCACTTAACAATTATCTTGGAGAACTTCTGGTGTTAATTTATTATGCGTTTCTTCCTTCTTTTATGGCTGCATACTATTTCAGTGTCGGGAAGTGCCCTCATGCATTGAACAGTCCCCTTTTCATGGATATCAAGATTGTCTGTAGTCATTTACTACAGAAACACAGCACCATGAATGATTCTACTCATGCCTATTTTGCACATGTGATATACAAGTCGAAAAATTCCTAGAATTCTTAGGTCAAAGGGCTTGTGCATTTGTAATTCTGATAGACATCATCTGATTTTCCTATGTAGAAGTTGTACTGATTGGGCCGGGCGCAGTGGCTCAAGTCTGTAATTCCAGCACTCTGGGAGGCTGAGGCGAGCAGATCACAAGGTCGGGAGATGGAGACCATCCTGGCTAACATGGTGAAACCCCGTCTCCACTAAAAATACAAAAAATTAGCTGGGTGTGGTGGCGGCGCCTGTAGTCCCAGCTACTTGGGAGGCTGAGGCAGGAGCATGGTGGGAACCCGGGAGGCTTCACGGGAGTGGCCGATCTTGCAGTGAGCCGAGATCAACTCACTGTAGTCCAGCCTGGGGACAGAGCGAGACTCCGTCTCAAAAAAAAAAAAAAAGAAGTTGTACTGATTTATACTCCCATGGGCAGTATGGGAATCTGCCGGTTTCCTCTTGCTTTCTGGAATATATTGTGTTACTGAACTCCTGGGTCTCTGATCGGTGGACACAATGGCATCTCAGCGTAGTTTTAATTTGCATTTCTTCTTCTTTTTATGAGATAGAGTCTCGCTCTCTTGCCCAGGTTCAAGTGCAGTGTTGCAATCTCGGCTCACTGTAACCACTGCCTTCCAGGTTCAACCGATTCTGCTGCCTCAGCCTCCTGAGTAGCTAGGATTACTGGTGCTCACCACCACGCCCGACTAATTTTTGCATTTCCAGTAGAGACGGGGTTTCACTATGTTGGCCAGGCTTGTCTCGAACCCCTGACCTCAAGTAATCCACCTGCCTCGGCCTCCCAAAGTGTTGGGATTACAGGTGTGAGCCACCACATCTGGCTTAATTTGCATTTCTCATTATGAATAAGGGAGTACAGCTTTTCAGATGTTTAAAAGTCATTTGTATTTCCTTCCCTGTGAATTGTTGCTTCTTACCCTTTACCTGTTTGTTTTGTCTTTTATGTTAAGAGATAGTTTCATCCTGCTGCCCAGGCTTAGTGCATTGGGATGATCATAGTTCACCGCAGCCTGGAACTCCTGGGCTTAAGTGATCCTCCTGTCTCAGCCTCCTGAGTAGCTGAGATTACAGGTATGAGCCACGGTGGGGGCCTGGTGATAATCTGTGATGCCTTCTTTTGATTTTTTTTCTTACCAATTTCTTGATGCTATCTAGGTATTAGGGAAATTAACTGCTTGTGATATGAATTGCAAATAATTTTTCCCCCTTTGTTATTGACTCTGCTTATGGTAGTGATTGCCATGCCAGAGTTTCTTTGAAGTCAAACTTAGCTGTCTTTGGTTATCACTTTTTGATTTTGTTGCATACTTAGGCCTTTCCCATTCCAAGATACTTTTTTTTTTTAATTTAAAATTTTAAGTCCCCGGATATAAGTACGGAACGTGTAGGTTTGTTACATGGGTGTATGTGTGCCATGGTGGTTTGCTGCACCTGTCAACCTGTCATCTAGGCTTTAAGCCCCACATGCACTAGCTATTTGTCCTAATGATGCTTCAAAAATTCTCTGAATACTGGCAGTTGGCTCAAGCTCACCAGATTTGGGGGTCCTGAGTGAGGCTGGCGGCAGGCCTTTACCTTTATTTTTAAATTTATTTATTTTACTTTTTAAGGGATAGGGTCTTGTTCTGTCACCAGGGCTGGAGTGCAGTGGCACGACCATAGCTCACGGCAGACTTGAACTCCTGGGCTCAAGCGAGCCTCCTGCTTCGGTTCCCCAAAGTATTGGGATTATAGGTGGGAGTCACTGTTCTTGGCCCTAGGCCTGTATCTTTCATCTTGGTGGACTGTGGACATCAGCCGTTATCCCTCCCGGGTGCTGGGATGGGGCTTCATTTCCAGTGACTGGCCCAGAGCCTGCTCATGGGAAGATCTCAAGGGAGGCTGTTGAAGGAACAGCGTGCAACTGGCCGGCCCACACACATTCACACTGATGGGGGTGGGGGTTTGAGGAGGTGGGGGGTGTTGTGTGGATCAGCTTCAGGCACAGGTGTTTGGTTTCCTATGGGATGTGACCACATCACAGTAAGGCAAGAAGATGACTGCATTTATCTTCTGGGAATCACTTCTTCCTAATTGTTGCTCCCCACTATTGGCATTGGAGAAAGGCTGGCCCACAGGAGGCTGGATGAACTTGGTGTCAGCCAGGTAAGCAGAATGTCTGTGCAGGTGGAAAGTAAGCAGTGAAGTGTGCTCATCTGAGTGGGGAGGGGCACAGGTCAGGAACCTTGCTGGCCTGCCCTGGCCTTTGTCCCTTTGGCCCTGTGGCTACAAAGCTCCCCTACCAGGTGCAGCCCCCACTGGCGACTCTGGCCCTGGGGGCCTGTGAATGTTTGGTGGGGCCAGGGTGTGGAGAGGCCAAGTTCACACTGTATCTAACCCTAGACCATCTCAGGATTCAGCTTCCCCCGGCCCCTTCTCCTCAGGGTCTCAGCTCTGGCCCTCAGGGCAGCAGGAAGATGCGCTCTCCTCACCCCCCAGTCCCCCTGCCGTTCTGTGCCCCCCCCCCCCACTTCAGAACTTTCCATGCCACAGCTTCGCCTAGTCCAGCCACAGGAGAAAAGAAAACGAGGGCAAATCACCACGATTTGGGGGTGGGAGGCACCTGAGCCCTCGCTCTGCCCAGACAAGGCATCCTGTGCCTGTCCCACGGCTTATCACATCTGCCTCGGACTCAATGAAAGAGCGAGGGCCGAAGGTGACACCGGAGTCTCCAGCATGACCTTCGAGGGGCTCCAGGGGATTTCTCAAGCAGTGGGGCGGGGGGGGGGCGGGGAGACTGGCTCCCCTGGGGATGCATGTGAGTGTCTGGGAGTGTGTGCTCCCCAGGGCCCCGCGGAGGTCAGGGTCCTCTCCATTTAGGACAGCAAGGAGAGAAAGGCCTGGAGTAAGGCCCTGGGGCTGGGGGCTAAAGCAGCACAGAGTATCAGAAACGGGGTGCTGGGATGGTTACCGGGGACCGCCAGGGAAGACTTGGAGTCCAGCATGCGCCTAAGGGAGCTGCGGTGGAGAGGCAGCAGGGGGCCTCCCCTGCCAGATGGGGCTTTCGGAGGCCGCGATCCCCGAGGGTTCTTCGCTCTAGGGTCCCCTATTACAGCTGCGCGGCGCGGCGCGGCGCGGCGGCCCGGGCAGGGTGCGGAGCCTCGCGTTCACCGGCTCTACCTGCGGGACCAGATCCCTGCAGCTCCCCAGCCAGCAGGGCCAGGGCACGCCCGGGAATCTGTGTGCTCCCCAGGACCCGGGGCGTTCGGGGCGCCGCGCCTTCCAGCGCCTGGGTTCCAGCCCCGGTCCCGGACACCGGCCCGGCGGGACCCAGGTTCCGAGTGCACCCTCCTGCCCTGCCGACTGCCCCAGCGCCGGGGTCAGGGGGCGCAGGGCCTCGCGCACGCCCGGCACGGACGCATCTTTGTCTTCCCTCTCTTCCCGGCGCGCGATCTAGCCGGGAATCGTTTTCCGACCCCGGTGTGCCCAGCGGGGGTGAGGCGGAAGCGGCCGGGGCCGGGGCGCGAGCCCGGCAGCCGCAGGCCGGTGCGGGATGCGCCCCGCAGCCGCGCCGCGTGCGCCCGGCAGAGGCGGCCCTGCGTGCCGTACGCTGCGTCCGGGGCGCGCCCGCCGCTACTCGGGAAGCTATTCAGCTTCCCGGGCTCATTAGCAGTCGCGGTGTGCGGCTCGGCGCGGGCTCACAAAGAGCTCGGCCTCGCGGAGTGAGCCGGCGGCGGCGGCGGGGCGGGGACGGCGGCGTACCGGGGCAGCCCAGCGTCCTGGCCAGGTAAGCTGGGGAACCTGGGCTGCCTGACTCGCCGGCGGCGGCAGCCTGGGGCCGCCCGGGGCGCCGCGAGAACCCGGACGCGTGGGGGGCGGCGCGGAGGTTGCGGCCCGAGCGCTCCCGAGCGCTGCCCTCCGGACTCGGCGTGGCTGCGGGGCGGCCGCCGAGGGGATCTGGGGGTACAGCCCGGCGGCCCCACTCCTCTCTGTCCGGCCCCTTCCCCCTCCCACGACGGGAGGGCGGGAGGGCGGGGCGGGGACCAGGCGGCGGCTCTCGCATCTCTGGCAGGGGGCACCGCGGCAAGGGGCCACCCGGCGCGGGCAAGAGGCGCTGTGTGGTGGTGCTGTCCGCTCGGGTTCTGCCGGGCTGGCCGGGCCGCTTGGCACCGGCATCAAGTCCCCGTACCGGGCGGCAACTACTGAGTTTGGGGTCGCCTCTGGGTTCGCTGCCCTCGGAAAACCCAAGCCCAGATCTTCGTCCCCTTCCCTTTCCCTTTATAATAAGGCCCAGAGGGATAAACTTATAAATTAAAAACCTCACACCCCGTTGCCCCTGGGCTGCAGGTGCCCGGTTGGGGGCACGGCGCGGACCTGCCCCTTGGCCTGGCCCCTTCCCCATGGCAGGCACTGCCTGGCAAGGCTGCTGGCGGGAGATTTGGCTGCAGATGGTGAAGGAGAACATCGAGGCCCCTGGTTCCCAAGCAGGGAGGGCTCCATGGGCCGGGCGGTGGGCCTCGGTGTGCCCAGGCGGGGAGGGGGCGAACTTCCTTTCGCCAGCGCCTGCCAAGGACCCCCGTGGAGAGCAGAGCCTTAGAGGGGCCTGCTGATCTTAACTTCGTATTTACTGGCAGAAGGAAGGCTTAATTTTTCAGATCTATTCAGATAGGACCTGGCAGGCACCAGACGTAAATCTGTGGTTGAGTGCAGTCAGCTCCTAAATGGGCATGTGGAGGGTGAGGCACCCCAAACTCGACATCTTGCGTCTGGCACTGTTTTTGGGCTAAACTGCCTCTGGCCTCTTCAGCCTCCTGTGCCTCTTTCTGCTTTTGTTTGTTTCTGTTTTCCTTCCTCTTTGAGAAAGGACGGTGGTTTTAGAAATAATGAGGGAGAGCTTTGCAGATTGAAGTGGGACAAGTTTTCTTGAGGTGCATGTTGGCAGGTGCCAGGAGCCTGCAGGCGGCGTTTTCTCAGGCCTCTGGGTCAGGGTCCCTCCAGTGAGGTGAGGCAGGGGTTTCTCCCTTCCCGGAGGTGTGGCCACTATGCCGAGGACAGGATCTCCGTTTCCGAGTCTGGGGCATCCAGGATGCGCTGCCCTCTGCGCTGATTCCTGGGTGACCATGGGAGGTGCTCCCCTCTGCAGCTTGGGGTGGAGGGAGTCTCCTGAGCTTAGGATTTGCGGGACAGGAGGGCCAGGGTGACATGGACCTGGAACGCTGGGATGCCGGGCAGTGTCCAGGGCGTGAGTGGATGAAGCTGGAGCTTGCGGCTGTGTGCTGGCAGCCCTCCCTCGGTGGACTCTAGCAGCATTGGCAGGGGGGCCCTTGGAGTGGGCTCCATGGCTGGGCTGGGGGGTGATGGCACTAGCGACGGGGCACTGAGTCTTCCCTCTCATTTGTTAGGAAGTGCGGATTGTGCTCCTCCTCACTGTCTCCTGGCCTCATGGGATTCGAGAAGCTGCAGGCTGAGTCCCACGGTCTGTGAGTGTGTGTGGGCAGGAGAGTTGGGCGGGCGCTGGAAGGAGGTGAAACTGGTGACCGTCAGCTCCTCATTCTCTTCCACCTTGCGTGTTTTCTCTGACACCCCAGACCCAAGCTGTGGCCTGCTAGTTAACTTGTTTACATAACCTTCTTAAGTAGTTCTAACCTTTTTTTTTTTCCCCAACAAAATGTTAGTTTTACAGGCATAATTGGTGGGGATGGATTGTGAAATGGAGGTGCATAAATACCTAGTTTGCCAATTGAGCTAAGAAATACTGGATAAAAATAAGAGATAATTGTAAAAGACACTGATCACACCCCTGGAAGCTGAGAGGGGTGATGAGACACCTTGATTTTTCTAGACAAAACTGAAGAAGTCAGAGGAAAAACAGTTGATGCTGAGGTTGGCATCAATCTGGGCTTTGTTTGGATTGGGCCGTGGCAGCGGCGGTGAGGGCTGTTGTTGGGGAGAGTGGGGGTTTGAGCCTGGCTGCAGAGATCCCCTCCAGGCCTCAGCTTCTCTCCGGCGCTCCTCGCTGTCCTCTGCCACGCATACCTTCCCTGGTGACTTGACAGGTGTGGGCCTCAGGTGACACCATGGTCTGAAGTCTTGGAGAAACCTTTACTATCCAGGGGAGAAGAGGACTGGCGGTCGGTGGGCATCGAGACCCTGCACACATCACTGGGTGGCTTGACTGGCTTTGGCAGAGATCACATGCCCTGCCTCGCAGCCTGGTCCTTAGAGAAACAGAGAGAGTGGAGAGAGCTCTGGGCCTGGGTGGCGGCCCTGGCTGCACCACTCACAGGCTGTGTGCCCTCCCCGCACAGTCTCAGTTCCTCACCCTTGCCAGGTGGCCGTCAGGACTGGGGACGTGGAGGCACAGGTAGGGTGTAAGGTAACCACTAACGACCAGGCAGGTCTCCCCAGTGTAGGTGAAGTTTGAGACGGTTGCTCACCCGGAGGCAGCCTGTGTGCCCGGCGGGGGTTGGAGGTGCTCATTGTTCGCTTGGATGGTGGTTGGGCCGAGCGCCCACAGGGAGGCTTCTCTGGCTCCTTCCTTTCCCAGAGCTCCTCCCCACCCCCCTGCCGCCCACCGCCTGGGTTGAGTCCAGCTCGTGTCTCAGAGCAGCCTGCTGGTACAGGCTGAGTCAGCTGTCGTGGGCACCATCTTTTCTCGCCTCTCCTGAAGCCAATCCTCCCCTCTCTCCCTGTCCAGACACTCAGGGGAGCCCCAGGAGGTTGGTGACCTCAAGATCATGCAGCCAGGCTCTCTCTGTGGAACCCTACATACTGGTGGGGTGTGATTGCTGTGTGCATTATGATTTCTGTGCTGGCTGTGAGGTTTCCCAGGTTGGGCTGTGGGGTACCCCTGACTCTGCAAGTTGGCTCTGGCCAGGTGTGTCACCATTGTCCAGGCCTTCAGTGTCTTTCCAGTGCTTCCTCCACATCCATGTTACTTGGCTGGATTTTCTCAAGTTCCCCTGCTTGCTCCCAAGAATGGCCCCTCCAGGCTGCCCTGGCTCCAGGCAGACAGGCTCATTGCCTAGATCTGCTCTGGGTTGTCCCCACCCCATCCCCACCTGTCATCTTGGCCCATGTCCATCCTGGAGATCCCAAATGAATGTGGGCTCTTTCCCGCTTATCCCTTGGTCCTCAGATTTGCCAGGCCACTCTTGACTCCAGGCCTTTGCACTTGCTGTTCCCACCCCTTTTGCATGAGCCACCCCCAGATGCCCACCTGGCCGGCTCCCTCACCGACTGCCTGTTCCCTGATAGCCCTACATAAATCAGCGTTACTTCCCCTTCTCTTGTGAACCTTGCTTTGTGTTTCTCCTTAGTACTCACCAGTCGTGTGTTATTTATATTCTTGCTTGTTTATTGTCAGTGTCTTACCACTCAAATGTAAAAGACTTTGTTCACCTCTGGATCCCCAGTAGCTAGAATAGTGCCTGGCACACACAGCCTTAGTGCTATGCTTGGATGAGCGAGTGAATGAGACATGGGAGCATTAGTCTCCTTGCATCACATGTCCTGCTCCCTGCGCCTCCTTTCCCCGAGTCCCAGAGCTGGAACCTAGCTGTGTTCACATTTGGATCCCCCTAGAATGTAGCACAGACCCTCACTTAGTGGACAGTCAGGAAAGAGCTGCAGAATTGTACAGGGCAACGTCAGTTTCACATAGGCCAGAGGAGAACTTGGTTGGGAAGGTAACCAGCCCAAAGAGTGAGCTTTCTGATTCTGCACTAGGATTCCTTTTTGGATTTTCGGTTGTTTGGGTTCTCTGCACCCAGGCGGTCCCTGCTGCCAGAGTCAGCTCTGCATCTCCCTGCAGTCACCTCGGATGTGGATGCACTTTGGAAGGAGGCACCCCCACACCCAGATTCCCTTCCCGCTCCATCTGGATCTTTCCAAACTTGTCTTATATCTAATGTCAGACTCTGTCCCAGGGCTCTCAGCCACTCTGCTTTCCCTTCCAGAAGCCTCCGCCTGCCTGACTGTCTCCTGCCTATGTCCTGGCCTGGTTAGAGGAGATGCTTTAGTTTTATGAGAAAGGGACTGGGAGGTTGGAAAAGAGGATGGAATTTGGAGTAACAAGAGCTCAGTTCCAGCCTGGCCCTGCCACTAATCCCTGGGGCCCAAGGCCTGTCACCTGGCTTGAGAGTCTTTCTCAGCACCTGTAATACACGCATGAGGCCTCTTGCCTGCAGTTGTTTTCAGGCACAAACGTGATGTGATATTCAACCGATGCAAGATATTTTATGACAGCAAGGGCTCTGTGGTGTGGCCACGTGGCTTCGGGCCTGTGCGGCTTCTCTTACTGTCCTGAGAGTTTTAAGGGTCAGGTTTGTGAGTTACAGCTACTGTGTAGTGAGAGAATGCAGAGGAGGCACGTCATAAACTCTAAGGGCTGTTTTAACCTAAGGTGCTACGTCTGTTGCTTTGTGTTTCAAGGATCAAAATTAAGAGAAAAAAATATGGAGTTGAACTTCCTGCGTTGAGTGACTGTGAAAATATTCTCATCTCTAGTTTTCTGGAAACAGAAGCACCCCAACATTTGAAGATGGTTTTGATGGCGAAACCCCTGGAAAGAAACACACGTCACCGGGCAATTCTGTGTGTTGAGTTCCACCCTCTTTGTTTGTCATTTTAAATAATTTCCCATCAAATCTGGAAAGCAGGTCTTGTTTTAACTTTGAAACGAGGAGGCTGGGGACAGGTAGCTGAGCTGTGGGTTGCCTAAGAGCACTCTGCTGTGGCGGGGCAGTGCTGGCCGTTGAGCCTGAGCTGGAGATAGCGTGAGGCCCGTGTTTTCTCCCTGTTTCCTGCTGGGGCCCATTTTGTATCAGATTTGTTTTAATGGGGTGGGCATGACTAGGACTTATGACCACTGGTGGGCACGTACAGGGCTAATTTTCAACACGTGCCGAGAGACTGATGGCTGGCATCGGAGAGTCATGGAAATGCCACAGATGACGTGGGCTCTTCACAGGGATGGGCAGAGGGTCTGGGAGCTTGCCCTCCAGGAACATGGCTGACATGGTTGGTGGGACACTAAGGTGTTTTCCATTTTGCATTTGAAGCCAACATGGATTCTTAGCACTTCTTGTCCCTAGAATCAACTGTACAGAGAGACGCTTGATTCTGAAATTCTCAGGCAAAGACAGTTCTGGGGAAACCCTAATTAGTAAATAGTGAGTCGGAGAACGCTTGACATTTAGCATTTTCAGTTGCGATATATATGTACAGTCATGCATCACGTGACAATGTTTTGGTTAATGATAGCATATATGACAGAGGTCCCATAAGATTATTATGGAGCTGAAAAATTTCTATTGTCTAGTGACATTGTCGTAAAGTTGTAGTGCAGTTACTTTATTTAAAAAAAATTTAATGTAGCCTAAGTGTACAATATTTATGAAGTCTACGCTAGTGTACAGATGGACTCACCCAGAGAAATTTCCAGTCTTGCAAGCTCCATTCGTAGTAAGTGCCCTAGATGGGGTACTGTGTTTTATCATTTTTTTTTTTTTTTTGATACGGAATCTTGCTCTGTCACCCAGGCTGGAGTGCAGTGGCGTGATCTCGGCTCACTGCAAGCTCTGCCTCATGGGTTGACGCCATTCTCCTGCTTCAGCCTCCCGAGTAGCTGGAACTACAGGTGCCCACCACCACGCCTGGGTAATGTTTTGTATTTTTAGTGGAGACGGGGTTTAACTGTATTAGCCAGGATGGTCTCGACCCTCTGACCTCATGATCCACCCACCTTGGCCTCCTGAAGTGTTGGGATTACAGGCGTGAGCCACTGTGCCCAGCCCCTGTGTTTTATCTTTTATACCATATTTTTACTGAGCCTTTTGTATGTTTAGATACATACTTACCATTGGGTTACAGTTGCCCACAGTATTCAGCATGATAACATGCTGCCAGGTGTGTAGCCGATAGCCCAGGTGTGGAGTAGGTTTGTATAAAGTATGCTCTGTGATATTTGCACAATGATGAAATTTCCTAATGACAAATTTCTCAGAACACATCCCTGTCATTAAGCGATGCGTAACTGTGAGTATGTGCGTTTGTGTGTGTGTGTGTGTGTATATGTGTGTATAGATATATAATTTTTTTTTTATTTGGTTGGTTTTACATTTCCGGAATTCACTCTCCAGCAGGGCAGCTCTAAATAGGAATTGCTCTGAACGGTTGCATTGTTAATTTAATAAAAGAAGTACAGTTTATGGTTTCCCACAGTTGGTTTGATTGTCAACTGTCTTGGAAAAATCCATTGTTTCAAAAACAGGAAAACCACTAATTGAGTGAACGGGTGCATTTAGAGATGATGGATTTTTCAGGTCTCTCTGGAAGCAAGTGTGTGCATTGTGCAAATAAAACACAGTTTCTGTTTCTCAGTCTTTTGGTGTAATAAGTGAGCCATGTACTCTAGCATCTGTCTGTATTATCTGGAGCTGGTGGCAGCTGTCACGGGTGTGGTGCAGGGGGGCCAGGCCTGTGTTAGGGATTGGAAGCTCTGGGAAGCCAGGCTCTGCCTCCACGCGTGAGCCAGCTGTACAGCGTCACTGCTCAGAGTTTATCTTGACTCATCCCAAGAAGGCACGTGGAGATCTGTGTCTTCTTCCTCACCAGCCACTGAATTACTGTGGATGGAAGAGATGAGATGTGTGCAACTGTTCTGCTACAGTAAAGCACTTAGTCAGTGCAGTCACCAGGGTTAGGGTGTGTGTGTGTTTTACCAACTTGCCTGCTGGGTTTCAGATACCTGGCACTACCTCCAGCCTCTAACTGATTCTGGCTAGTACGCGTGAAAGCTGTCAGCTGAGTGATGAATGGACCGATTTTGGCCACAGGTGCCTTCTCTTCCCACCTGGCCTGACTGCTAGATTCTGAGCCCCTGAGGCAGGACTGAGGGGATCACATTGATGGCTGATTCTCTCTGGAATGGCATTGGGTGAAGTTGAGGTTTTCCTGACCCACAGGCCCTACTAGAAGTGCTTTTCTTTTGTGCATGTATTGTGAAGATTCTGCCTGTGAACTTTCTCTACCCTTCGAGTCCTAAGGTTCAGGTACCTGGAAAGGAGCATGTCATCGTTTTGCAGGTTGGCTGTGCGGTTGTTGGGGAGGACGTCTTTGTGCTATCTTGGGTTGGAAGCTTTGAGGGCAGAAGCCCCTCCAGACCAAGCACTCCTGATTGTGTCTTTCCCTTGGGCTTTTACACATTTCAGCTTCTAAATTAATTGCATTTTGTTAAGTAATGGTTTTCTTCTTGATCACAGGCGGGCCTGTACTTAATCAGCACTGAGGACTGGCGCTACTTCAGTTGATTTGATACACCCAGAGGCAGCCTCACCTCCAACTTGTCTTGACTTTGTTTGGGGAGCTGCCGTGGGGGACCCCTGGACTGGCAGCATTCCCACCCCTCACTTTGGCAGCCCTGCAAACTCCTTGTATGTGTTGCTCCCTTTATCCGTCACATAGGATGGCTTAATCTAATAGTGGAAACAAAGGGGTGCGGGACACTAACGTGGTAGGTCTCACCTTGCTCACCTTTCACTCTCAGTCCTTTGACACTCAGGGACTCTGCAGTGGTAGAACCGGGGGCAGGTACCCTTCTCTTTTCTTGTCCCCGGGTCCCTTTGCCTGGAGCTTTGTTCATCCATCCACCCATCCACTCAGTAGGTATTTTCCATTTACTGTATTCCAGCTTTCTTGTTCCCAGTTTAGAGCTTGGTGGGATCGGGAGAGAGGGCATGGTGGGGGCTGCTGGAGAATGTGCAGTGGTGTCGGGCCCCCATTCTGGCTCTGGGTCCAAGTCCCTCCTAGAGAGGCCCAGTCTGGCGGATGTGAGAGCCCCACGGTAAGTTGGGGTAGATCATGGACCCCATGCTATAAAAGTGGGCGGATTTGTCCCTTCAGAGCTCAGGGCTGAAGATCCCTCCAGGCAGAAGGGCGAGCCTGGAGTGGGGCATCCTGGGCACAGGGAGGACCAAGTTTTTGGCAGGAGGACTGTGTGGTTTGTGTAGGTCAGAGCTGGAGATGGGGGTTGGAGGGCAGTTCGTGACGATTAGGAGCTTGGTGGCCCTAGAGAGTCCTTGCTGTGGGTTGGGAGCGAAGCAGATGGGCCAGTAACAATGCATAGTTTACCAAGCGAACTCTGGGAGAGTGATTTCTGCAGCTGGCTTCCCTGGCGGACAGGTCAGAGCGTGGGAGAATGACACGGTCAGGGGCGTGTTCAGGGGTGCATCTAGAGGTGAGGGGAGGGTGCAGGGAGGTGCGGGTGGAAGATGCATGGCATGGGGTGGGGAGGGACTCGGTGAGGATGCAGGAGGGTGGCGGGGGCAGGTGTCTGGCTGAGGCAGCTCCTGCGTCACTGAGGGGCTCGGGAACCCGCTCCCTACTGCGTTCTGTAGGAGGCGGCGGCTGCTGCCAAGTCCCAGCCTTACTAGTGCGGATGTTTAATTTTACCCTTTAGAGATTTACAGGAATTCTGGATTAACTTGCCCCTGTTCTTCTACAAGAATGACAAAATCCACGACAAACCATTCATCACATTATTAATTTGCTCACCCAGCCTTAACCTGTGCAGCTCTGCCGACTTACCCTGGGCACACAGGGAGGCCTGGGTCCCACAGGCAGCTCCAGTGTGAAGGGGTGTGGGTGGCAGTGCAGGTGTCGCCTCCCTGCTGCTGGACCCCCGTGGCTGGCCTCGGCCGACTGGACACGCAGGCTGTCCTTAAGGGCCTCCCAGTGGCTTTCTGACCCTGTGTCAGGAGAGGGGACTGCAGAGGACTTGGGAAAGGGAGCAGGAGCAGCAGCGCTACAGGGTGATGGGCTCCAGAGGCCTCTGCTGCAGGTGCAATCTGGGGAGACATTTGGGTGCCTCCTGTCCGTGGCCTCAATATGCCAGGGTGCCTGCAGATTGGGCCCTCTTCCCCTTTCGGATGGAGGGAGCTGTTCATCCTCTGGCTGCTGGGTCAGAAGTATCTCTTACCTGCTGATGTCAAGCGCCAGAGGTCCCTGTTTCATGGGTCAGTTGCTGTATGTTTTGGAGCTGCATTCAGTCTGTTTTTCTCACTGGCGTGGCGTGGAGGTGTGGGACAGTATCCCCCGCTGTGGGGCCCATGTCCGCCTCATTACCCCTGTCTGCTGGGGCTGCGCTGGTCACTGGCTGAGGCTGCCTTTGTTACTCCACGCGCGGTAAGTGGGAAGGCCTGCTACTTGTTAGGCTCCTTAGAAATCTGATTTGAAGGCTGGGCGTGGTGGTTCATGAGGTAATCCCAGCAGTTTGGGAGGCTGAGGAGGGAGGCTCGCTTAAGCCCAGGAGTTTGAGACCAGCCTGGGTAACATAAGGAGACCCCATCTCTACAAAAAATAGAAAAGTTAGCCGGATGTGGTGGCTCACGCGTGTGGTCCTAGCTACTCGGGAGGCTGAGGTGGGAGGATCGCTTAAGCCCAGGAGGTTGAGGCTGCAGTGAGCTGTGATCGTGCCACTCTATTGCAACCTGGGTGACAGTGAGAACCTGTCTCAAAAAAAAAAAAAAAATCTGATTTGAAGGAGAGAGCTCTATTTGATGCGGGGGTTGGGGGTGGAGAGCACCTCTGTGAGTAGACCTTTCTATCATCTTGATGGTTTTAATGAGATATCTAATATTATGCTAGTATTTCACGTCAACCGATGTTCCAAACCTACCTACCTACCTCCTACCTTCCTTCCTTCCTTCCTTCCTTCCTTCCTTCTTTCCTTCCTTTCTCTGTCTCTCTCTCCTTCCTCCCCTCCCTCCCTCCCTCCCTCCCTCCCTTCCTTCCTTCCTTTCTTTCTTCTTGATAGAGTCTTGCTCTGTCACCCAGGCTGGAGTGCAGTGGCATGATCTCAGCTCGCTGCAAGCTCTGCCTCCTGGGTTCACACCATTCTCCTGCCTCAGCCTCCCCAGCAGCTGGGACTACAGGCACCCACCACCACGCCCGGCTAAATTTTTGTATTTTTAGTAGAGACGGGGGGTTTCACCATGTTAGCCAGGATGGTCTCGATCTCCTGACCTTGTGATCTGCCTGCCGTGGCCTCCCAAAGTGCTGGGATTACAGGCGTGAACCACTGTGCCCGGCTTCCTTTATTGTGATATAGAGAAACCAAACTCTGGTGTATTTAATACATTGTATTTCACAGCAGGGATCACTGCCTCGCTCGCCTATCATGGTGTGGGGGCAGTGCCTGATTCTGGAGATGGCTGTCATTGTGCTGAGTGGATCAGCAGTGGCTGCTCCCAAAAAGTCCGATAAAACCCACCTGTATTTGTAGAAATCCAGATAGAGTTTACTTTCCAGTGGCCACCGTTTTAAGTACAATTAGATTTAGTTTCAAGGAAGTAACTGGAGATCTAATACATTAATTTGAGACTGATTTTTGTCCCACCCATCCAGTCCCTGACAGTGGTCCCCAGACTCTCCATCATGTTCATTATTGGAACCTTCCAGGCTAACACAGGCTTAGAGTCCATTATGGGGTGTTCAAGGTCCAGAATTCATGTCACCTGATTGCTTGGACACAACTGGACCTCACATCTCCGGCCCTGACACCAGAAACTAGGCCTCCATCTGCCAGTATCTCAGTGGAATCTATTTTAACAAATGACTCATCTTAAAATAATGCACTACGTAATCAACAAGAAAAGGAGAGAACACCCAGTAGGAAAACGGCAAAAGACACGTTACGTGTGCGTGCACACGCGTGCACACACACACACACACACGCGCACACACACACACACACGCACACGCACGCACGCACGCACGCACGCACACACGCACACATGCACGCACACATGCACGCACACGCGCGCACGCACGCACGCACACACGCACACGCACACACGCACACACACACACACACACACACACACACGTCCACTAAAGAGATGAAAAAGTACTCCACTCCATTAGTCATCAGGGAGATGCAAAATGAGTTGTAAATGGGACACCATTCCACACCCACCAGAATGGCTAACATCAAGAGAGCAGAAAAAGCTGGGTACAGTGGCTCATGCTTGTAATCCCCGCACTTTGGGAGCTGAGGCGGCTGGATCACCTGAGGTCAGGAGTTTGAGACCAGCCTGACCAACATGGTGAAACCCTTTCTCTACTAAAAATACAAAAAAAATTAGCTGGGCATGGTGGTGGGTGCCTGTAATCCCAGCTACTTGGGAGGCTGATGTGGGAGAATTGCCTGAACCCGGGAGGTGGAGTATGCCGTGAGCCAAGATCGCACCACTGCACTCCAGCCTGGGCGATAGAGTGAGACTCCATCTCAAAAAAGAAAAAGCAGAAAATAGTAGGTGTCGGTGAGGATGTGAGACAAATGGACCTCTGATTGCTGGTCAGAGGAGACATCCGTACAACTGCTTTGGGAAGCTTTTTTGTAGAATTAACTAAAGCTAAGCTTACAAATACTCTGTGACCAGCAGTCTCAATCCGAAGGAAATGGAGTAAAATGGACATGTGAGCATTAGTGGCCTTCAAATGACAGCAGGTTCTAATCCCTGAAACTGGTGAATGTTACTTTATATGATAGTGGTTTTGCAGATGTGTTTAAGGATTTTGAAATGAAGAGATTGTCTTGAATTATCTGGGTGGGCCCTAAATGCCATCCTCAAGGATCGTATAAGAGAGAGGCAGACAGAGATGTGGCCAAAGAGGCAGAAATTGGAGTGATGCGGCCACAGCTCAGGGAACGCCGGCAGCTAGGAGAAACTGTACAGGGCCAAGGAAAGGATTCTCCCCTAGTGCTTCTGGAGGGAATGTGGCTCTGCCAACAGCTTGATTTCAGCCCAGTGAAACTGCTTGCAGACTTCTAGCCTCCAGAACTGTGAGAGAAGAAGTGTGTTTTCAGCCACCCAGTTTTGTGGTCATTTGTCACAGCAGCCGTTGGAAACGGATACAGCCATCAAGAGACACATGAAAGTGTCCATAGCAGTGCGATGGTAACTGCCAAAGTGCAAATAAACCAGATGGCCATCCGCAGCAGAATGGATCCGTACCCCGAGCATCTTCTCACCAGGCACACTGTACGGCAGGCCGAGAATGAACAAGCACTCTGCGAGAGTGTGCCAGCTGTGCGGACGGGGCTGGCCGCGTGACGTTGAGCAAAAAACCCCAGATGCTAGAGTGCATACTGCGTGATTCTGTGTCTAGGAAGGGCAACAGGCAACCGGCTTGTGTGGAAGTCAGGTTGCCCTCGGGAGATGGTACTTAGAGGAAGCCTAGCGGGAGGGGAGCGCAGCTTTCGGAGGTGCTGATAATGTCCCCTTTCTCTGTCTTGGTTTGCATAGGAAGGTTCCGTTTATACTATGGAAATTTTGTGTGTATATATATTGTGTGTGTGTGTATATATATATATATATATTTCAAGAAAAGTATAAAAACAGAGCAGTTCATCACTTTGGAGTTTTCAGGGTGAAAGTTGAATGGAGTGAGTCATGGCTTCTTTTACTGCTAGAACAATACTATCAAAATCGAGATTATACTTAATGTGAGATAATTAGATTTTGCCATTACAACAAATGCTTCTAAATATTTAGATGCACATGACGTTTTCTAAGTGAGATCAGGGTATGTAAACCCGCGTAGGACACTAAGATCTATATAGATTTCATTGGTGTGGATAAGTTATCTGCAGGAAATGTATTTTTATTTCTGCATATAAAAGAAGCTGTGTTTTTAAAGAAAACTAGACACAAGTAACCCAAATGTTTAAGTATCAAATATTATGTGGTTGCAGTTGAGTGGGAAACCGAAGAGCTTTCAGAAGCGCAGTCGCGGGGAGATGCTGCGCGTGGAAAACTCCTCGGGGCAGCCCCATATCCTCGCAGCCTGGAAGTCGTGGGTGGAGGTTCTATGGCACCACCTGGCCGCCTGCCTCCCCAGGCAAGGGCCCAACCCCTCACGTCCCCAGAGGTGCCCTCTCTCCCTTGCCCACATCTCTCCCTGGCCTGCCTTCCCTGCCTCTTCCACCTCTGAACTTCTCATCTCTCTGGACTCTACTTTGCCCCTTCCTGGTTGCCCCCAGAGCTCTCACTCTGGCTGTGAGCCCACCAGGATAGGGCCACGTCGCTGAATTCAGAGGAGAGAGACTCTTTGTCCGACGACTGTTGACCTCGTAACCACTCAGCTTCGTGGGCCACAGTGTGGTTGAGTGAGCACAGCCATGGCATGGGTTCACCTGAGGCTTTGTGGAAGCCATGAGCACGGCTGTGGTGTGGCTTCACCTAAGGCTTCATGGAAGCCATTTTGCATTGCGGCCGGTTGGAGGCCTGCACATGCTCTGGGCGTCGTGTGTGCCTGGCCTTGCTCTGTACAGCTCATCTGTACATGTGAGTTCACTTCCTCCTCAGCCTCCTACGGAGGCCCTGGGAGACTTTGGGCTGGACACGCGTGCAGGCCTGGTCACGGCATTCCTGCAATTGTGCTCTCTGTGGACTGTTTCCGATTCGTAGAGCAAAGGGTGTAGAAATGCAGAATGAGCATGTAGAGACCTTCATGGTTGCCTCTGTGTGTTGGATTGGATAATAAAGTGAGGAATGTCTTTAAAAAAATTCGTTTAGGTACTAATTCAGTTTTATTTTATTTTGCAAAAGTAGAGATCTGTAATATACTGGGAAAAAACCAGTCTTTCCCCCTAGATGGTTTGCGACCCAGTGGTGTGAAGTGTGAGAGTGTGTTGGGAGAGGCGAGGAGGAGGCAGGGCAGGGGTGGAGGGTCAGAGAGTGGGAGGTGAGGGACCCCTGGGGGAGAGGACCTCAGTGTTGTGTCAGTCCCTTTAGAAAGGCCCACTGCCCTGCCCCTGGCTGGGGCTGAGCCCTGGATCCCAGCACCTGGCACAGCACCTAGAACTCGGTAGCTACTCCAAGTGAGGAGTTGGAGCCCCAGACAGGTGGACTGGGCTGTGGTCACGGGTGGCAGAAGCAGAGCCTTTGTTGACATCAGACCTTGACCCTGTGCCCTGTAGGTCCTCCCAACCCTCCTTCCCGGCCTCTCCCCGCCGGCCCCAGGCTTCTTTGGGCTCATTTGAACAGCCTGGCAGTGTGGCTGCGTGGGAATGGGTGGCAGATGCTGTTCTCCCCAGTGCTAATCACTAATGCTGGGCACCGTGCATCAGCGTTGTGGTGACGGCAGCACTGGGTGGATCTTCAGGGAATGTCTCTTGTGCCCTCTCAGGGGCTCTGAGGGTCCCACATGACAGAGACCAGCATCCACTGCCCTGGCCACTCATTCGGGTCACTTTATGCTTGGTGACACCTTGTTGTTGCTCAAACTGAAGCCTCTCTGTGGCTTTGTCATCTTCTCTCCAGCCACGGGAGCTGTCCTGACAGACTCTCCCTGTCACCTTGGCATTTTACTACTGCGGTGTGTTTGGTGACATTTGTAAATGTGATGATTTTTTTTTTTTTTGCTGTGCCCTTTGTTGCTGTGGCTGCTTCTACAAACGTGAGGATGAGCCGTCGGGGGCTGCTTCCTGGCGTTTTGAGCCCTTTCGCCTGGGCAGTGCCCCTGTGTGTCCTGTTTCCCTGTCAGGATGTCCTGTCCCATCTGCAGCCTGTTCACCCTGCAAGGACTTCTCTTGTGTGTCTCTGTCCTGGGGCTGACTGGCTGCCTGGCAGAGAGGCGGGCACTCACTCATTTGTACGCCCCCTCACCCAGGTCCTCCTTGTAATATGTATTGTAAATTGTATATTTACAACTTACCCTTGCCCACATACATGCGGCCCACTGCCCTGTCCCTGGCTGGGGCTGAGCCCTGGATCCCAGCACCTGGCACAGCACCTGTAACTCGGTAGCTACTCCAGGAAAGTGGTCAAATGGTTTCAACAGCTCCACACCCCATCCCATGTCAGAGAGACTGGAGTACCAAGCGCAGCGATGCTCCGGTGGTCATTCCCAGGGATGTGCATGAAGCAAGCTGGTGTCATGTGATGCAGTCACTCGAGGACCTCAGAGAGATTTTGTGTCTCCAGCCATACTGCAGGCACACTTGACTCTGTCCTGGTGCTTGGGTAGCACAATGGCTTCATCAGCCATCACCGTGGCCTGAGGATCTGAAAGGGTGTCTGAGGAGTGGGCCTGGTGGTGCTGTCCCCACCTCCAGACCCCACCCAGCTCTGGGATTTGGGGTTGTCTGAACTGTGCCCCACCCTCCCAGATCCAGTGGGAGCCAGCCTGGCACGACACGACCCTGTGGCTTGGGCCAGGCTCTCTCCGTGGTCTCCTGGCTGGCATTTGCACTGTGGAAAGCCCCTCTCCCTGCGGGCCTGTCCTTGCCTTCAGCACAGCTGGGATTTGGGGTGGGTTTTCTGTATGTGGTGGTGTGTGTGGTTCAGAAGCACAGTCGCATGACTTCTCTGTGCCCTGGACATTTTCCAGCTGCATCTCCCGCGTTTGTGTTTGGGGGGTGGCACTTTGTTTATTATACCTGGGGAAGGGTTGAGTGGTCCTGGATGCAGCCCCTTCTGATCTCCCTGTACCGTGGCCACACCCCTGACTGTTTTTGCCCTGGGTGATTGATGTGGGAGCTGGACTGTGGCCAGAGAGTCTCCCTGCCCATGTTGGCCTGCGGACTGCTGCCTGGCCACCCTGCGGGATTGGGGACGTCTCAGGAGTGAGCGTTCCAGTGTTTGCAGTGCCGAGGGCATCATGCTGGGTTCTGGCACACACACAAACCAGCATCGGGAAGCCTGGACCCTGCCCTCAGGGAGCTTTTGGGGTGTGTGTGTGTGTGTGTGTGTGTGTGTGTGTGTGTGTTGGGGGTCTGCGGTGGGGGAGGGGAAGAATAAAGGGCCAGATGGGGCTCCAGCAACGTGTGGCAACAGGAGGGAAGATTCAGACCTGAGTGAAGCGGGCATCAGAGATGGGGGGTCTTAAAAACCCAAGGTAAAGGGGGGTGCACTTCCATCCTCACTCCTCCAATGTGGGCTGCACCCAGTGACCTCCGTCCATGGAGCGCAGTGCAGAAAGAGGTAGCAGAAACCCGACACACACTGCCTCAGCCTGGGGCCACAGTTGGCGCCAACAGCAAGTCCTGTGGGTAGCATGTGCCCTGGGTGACGTGGGGGAGAAGGGCACTTTCCCTCTGTACCCATCGTCCCCCAAATCCATTGCCACTACATCATTAGGAGGAAAACTCCAGACAAGTTCCGGTAGAGGGGCATTCTACAAAATACCATGCCAGTGCTCTACAAAATATCAAGTCCGTCAAAACTAAGGACACTCTGAGATGCTGTCACAGCCAAGAGGAGGCCCTCTTCCCCTTCCAGGTGGAGGGAGCCTGAGGAGAGGCAGCAGCCGAGCATGATGTGCTGTCCTGCAGGGGGTCCTGGAGCAGAAAGAGGGCGCTAGGGCGAAACTGTGGAAATCCCAGGGAAGTACGGACTTGAGTTAATAATAATGCATCGAGATTCATTAATTCTGATTAATAGACTGTGCTGATGTGTGCCGATGTTAATAATCGTGGAAGATGGCTGTAGGTATATGAGAACTCTGTGGAGTCTGCTCAGTTTTTCTCTAAGCCTAGAACTGTTCTAAAAATGAAGTCTAGGCCGGGCGCGGTGGCTCAAGCCTGTAATCCCAGCACTTTGGGAGGCCGAGACGGGCGGATCACGAGGTCAGGAGATCGAGACCATCCTGGCTAACACTGTGAAACCCCGTCTCTACTAAAAAATAGAAAAAAATAGCCGGGCGAGGTGGCGGGCGCCTGTAGTCCCAGCTACTCGGGAGGTTGAGGCAGGAGAATGGCGGTAAACCCGGGAGGCGGAGCTTGCAGTGAGCTGAGATCCGGCCACTGCACTCCAGGCCGGGCGACAGAGCGAGACTCCGTCTCAAAAAAAAAAAAAAAAAAAAAAAAAAAAAAAATGAAGTCTATAAAAGATTGTTGGAAGGCAGATTGTGTCCCTCCACCATGTTCCCGGTGGTGGGGCCTTGGCTCCAAACCTCACTGTTCTCCCATCTGTCTCAGGACCCTCAGCTTTGTCATCCTTTTTGGTCCATCTTTACTGTTCCCGTGAAAACTGGGGGGCAAGCTCGTGTTAGTATATAGAATATGTACGTTTTAGTGCCCCAAGTTTCTTGGTGCTTGAAAATGACTGGTTTCTCAGATACAGCCTGCCTGGGTGCTGGGGGCCATCCCTGGGAGAGAGAGAAGCCCAGTGACTTGAGCATGGAAGATTTTGCAAACAAAACATCAAAGCCTGATTTGCTGACGTCCTATGGCCCAGCTCACTTTCTGGGGTGCTGGCCAGGTTCTATGGTCTGATGACACCGGCAGCAGTGTCCCTGGCCTCTGGCTTTCTGTTATGTTCACTAGAAAAGGCGAATATGTCCTGTGATGCTCGATCCCCTGGTCAGCCCCTTGGGCTCACTTACAGTCAGTGACAGAGACCATGTTTTTTTGCGGGGACGACATTGGTTACGATAGACCATAGTGACCAAAGCTGTTGTAAGTGCTGTTGACCGTCTAGTGAGGAGGCAAAAGAGAGCCAACATCTTCATGAACTGGGCTGGCACCTGAGCATTTATGGCCACAGTATAGCTGAGTAGCTGGTCGATCCACTTTGTTCCTGCAGAAAGGGGGGCCTGCTGGGGACACAGAAAACCAGCCCTGGCCACTGAGTTGGCCATTTCAGCTTCAACTTACTTGAGGGTCAGTGCCTGTGTTTGTGGTGGAGGCCCAGGATGAAATGAAAGAGAGTCCAGGGAGGGTAGAGCTGCTGTCCCGTAAGTGGGCGGGGACCCTGTGGTCTCGTGGAGTCAGCAGGGACAGCTGCGGTTCAGTGGAGAGTCAGAGGGGCCTTCCTGAGACCCCACGGGCTCCCTGCAGTCTGGTTTGCTGCTGGCAATGACATCCACTTTGCAAGCTGACGTGAGTCATGACAGAGCCAGGACCTGGCCCAGGGGAGGGGCTGGGTGAGGGACAGGCAGTGCTGTGTGGTGGGCCGGTGGTGGGAAGGATCCTTCTGGAAGGCGGAAGACCTACACTGCCGAGGCCCTGGGCACGTCACAGCCTCCTCACTTGTCCCGGCGGAGGGACAAGGACAGGACAAGTCAGAGGAAGTGGTTCCTGTGGGTCTCACCACTCATCTGGATTTTGTGACAAAATTAGGTTGAACCATATGAAACTGTTATTTCTGTATGTCAAAAAGTGAATCCAATATAGGCAGCTTCATATGCCTCCACTCAGCAGTTTAGCATTGCAGCGACTTTTGGCAAGAGAGAACACTTTTATTTAAAAAACATTATTTTTAGTTATCACGTATGAATTCATTCATTGTATTGGAAAACAGAGATAGCAGAAAGCAAAAGGAAGAAGCTTTGAGATACCCGACTCCACCTGCCAGGGGCCCTCCTGTTATTCGCCCACGATTCCTCCCTGTGCCTGGGCACCCAGGCTGCCAACGTGCCTTCTCCGGGACGGTATATGAGGAGCTTTTTGCACAATCATGGACGCTTTCTTCCACACCCAGCCATACGAGTTTGTACTTTCTGGAGCTGGACCCCAGGGTTGGACATTGAATTTGTTTAGAATGTTTTTCTGCTATGAATGAATGAATGCTGTAATAAATATCCTTGTAGTTGTGTTTTTTGTTTTTTATTGGCAGATATTCATGATCCCTTATGATACATTTACAAGAGTAGAATGGCTGGGCAAAACGTTAAGGCTTTTTTGATTGACATCCGGAAAAGTTTTATTGCCCACTGACAGTGAGAGGGAGGGGTTGCCCTCCCCTCTTCCTTCCTTTTCCCTCTTCCCTTCCTCCTCACACCCATTTGATGGTACAACATTGAGCAGCATCCAGCAAACAGTGTTGGCAGCCCCCCTTGGTATCTGCAGCACGCAGACTCTCTGTGTCCAGCAAACAGCGTTGCAGCACCCCTCAGTGTCTGCAGCACGCAGACTCCCTGTGACCCAGTTTCCTAGGCTGGCTGATGGTGTTTGGAGAGGAAATCAAGAACGTATGGGGAAGCCGGTGGAGAATTTCAGGGACTTCCCATGACACACGAGGCAGTGGGAGTGGGGCTGGAGAGAGACTTAGTTATTCCAGGGAGAGAGGCCTTTTCTGATTGTCCCACTCAGCAGCACACTGAGGGGCTGGGCCATTGACCTGATGGGCTGGGGACCACAGCCCTGGCTCGTGTGCAGTTATTTCTTTTAAACATGTCTTATTTTGCGGTGATCTGGCAAGTAGGTTGAAACCAAGCCCTCCCTAGTTGCTCACCCGCCTGGGACTGCACAGGTGCCTGGGAGTCCGATGGCTGGCAGGCTGCCTTTTGAAGCTTGGCCTGGTGTCCCGGAGCTGTTGGTCGTCCTAGGAATCCAAGGAAAAGCTGCCAAATTCTGCGGCCACAGGAGGATCTTTGTCCTTCTTTTGCAGAAGCAGTAGGTGGATTTGCTCTGTTGAGCTGGGAGGAGGAATTTTTAGATTTCCTCTGGCTGAAGAGGTTAAAATGGAACCAACTACATCAATTCCCCAAAATTGGACTTTGAAGCAAGCTTTCAGAAAAACGGACTAGACTATTTTCTATGCGTAGAAGCAAATCCCTTGGGAACTTCTGGTGAATTTTAAGGTGCTTGTCTGTTTTGTTTCATTCTCCAATACTGAGAAGTCTTTGATAACTAGAAGCTGCCTGGGTAGATTAAGGCCTGAGGGGCAGCACTCCCCAGCAGAGCTAATCATTAAAACCAATAGAGGCCGGGCGCGGTGGCTCAAGCCTGTAATCCCAGCACTTTGGGAGGCCGAGACGGGCGGATCACGAGGTCAGGAGATCAAGACCATCCTGGCGAACACGGTGAAACCCCGTCTCTACTAAAAAATACAAAAAACTAGCCGGGCGAGGTGGCGGGCGCCTGTAGTCCCAGCTACTCGGGAGGCTGAGGCAGGAGAATGGCGTAAACCCGGGAGGCGGAGCTTGCAGTGAGCTGAGATCCGGCCACTGCACTCCAGCCTGGGTGACAGAGCGAGACTCCGTCTCAAAAAAAAAAAAAAAAAAAAAAAACCAATAGATCTGCCATCTGTAGTTTCTGTTTTGCGTTTTGAGGTGGAGGTCTTGCTATGTTGTCTCTAGGCTGGACTTGAACTCCTGGGCTCAGGCAGTCCTCCCGCCTCAGTCTCCTGAGTAGCTGGGAGTAGAGATGCATACCACTGCATCTGGCTTGATATCTCTGTTTTAAAACATTTTGCCTTCTAGCAATTATCTTGTGTCTCTAGAGGAGAAAGGTGCCATTTTTCTGGCAGTGGAATTTGGGGTTGAGAAGGACCCTGGCTCCATCAGCGGGGGCTGGCGTCTAACATATGCTAGATCTTGAGATCCTTTAAATATTTTTTCTGATTGTGAGATTCAAACGTACTAATTATAAAGATTAGAACTTTACAGAAATGCATCATGTAGAATAGAAAGTGAAAGCTTCCCCCTCATTTCACCACTGCCCCATTCAGTGCCCGCAGAGATCATCAGTGTTCACAGCTGGGTGGCCATTCCTCCCATTTTCTTTTCTGTCTGTGGAAATAGTTTGTCTTTTAAATACATACATAGTTTAAAAGTATTTTTCAACAAAGTGAGATCCTATTGTAAATAAGATTTGCATCTTATTTGTAAATATGATCTTGATCCCCCCACCAGCTGTGTCTTAGAGATGGCCCCGTGCCCGTTGCGCAAGTGGCATTATTCTGACGCTTTCATAATACGTGACTGTTTACTTAGTGAGCTTTTGGGTTGTTCCATTTTTCACACTCACGGAGAATGCTGACATGTGGAGTCTCGTACATTAAACCCTTGCATCTGCATGGGGTTGTTTTCTTGGCATAGGTTCCTAGAAGTGGACTTGCTGGGCTGAATGGTTTGGGCATTCAGAGTGTCAACAGATATTGCCAAGTTGCTCTCTGGACAGGTGGTGACCATTTTAAATGATGCTGGTGTGTGGGGCAGCGGTGTCCCCACTGACACTCTCTGGACATCGACACTCTCTGGACATGATCAGTCTTTGTGGTTTCATTCAGTCATGGGGGTATCAAGTGATGGCTTATTTCATTTTGTATTTGTAAAAATTGTGAATGACAACAAGCTGTTTCTCCTGTGCTTGATACTAATTTGAATTTCTCCTTCTAATTATCTTTTTCATTCTTGCCTCTTTTCCTCTTGACTTTTGAAGGTTTTTTTTTTTGTTGATTTATAGGTGTTCTTGGTACATAGCATTATTCCTCATTTGCTGTATACATTGCAGATATTTTTTCTCAGATGCCACTTGTCCTGTGATTTTGTTTAAAGACATATTTGGCAATGCAAAAATTTGGAATTTTTACATTGTTATATCTATCAAAGTTACTTTTTTAATTACCCTGAATTTTGTATTTTACTTAGAGAAAGGGTTTCTCTACCCTAATGTATGTAACACCCTCCTGCATGTTCTGCTAATACTTGATAGTCCAGATTTTTTTACATTTACATCTCTTATTCAATCTAAAATGTATTTTAGATATGGTGTGAGTTGGGGATGTAGATTTCTTTGTAGGAGTATTCAATTTTCCAACTTAATTTCCTAGTCAGCCACTTTGACCTCTTTGTTTTGGCAGGTTTCTCATGGGTTAAGTTGCTGCTGTGTTCTGAGTGTTTCTCCTGTGTTTCTGGATTCTCCATTCTAATTTACTGCTTTATTCTTGTGCCACTATCCACCGTGCAAGTTACCGTGGCTTTTGGTAAGACTTTGTTTTCTTAAAGGGCCATTACCTCTTCATTCCTCTTCTTTTTTCATTTCCCCCAACCTTTTTCTATTATCCTTTGACTAGAATCCTCCTTTCAGCAGGAGCCAGGCAGAGCAGCTGTCCGTGGGCTCCCCTGTTGGCTGGGAATGTTGACCAGGATGTGGGAGGAATCAGGCGGGAGCCCCTGGCGGGATGGTCATTGTGGCGTCTCTGCACCTAAGTGATTTGTTTTCGCAGATATCAATGCTCAGGATTGATCAATCTCAGGATCAATGCTTGGGAAGGGTAGAGCTTGTGCCCCATCACAGATATGACTCTGCATCTGTGCCTCTCTGTCAGGCTGGCTCATAAAATGAATGGGCACCTGAGCCACTCCGTGTGGTGCTGAAAACCAGGAGCACTCAGGTGACCCTTTCAGCCGTAAAGTCTGCCTTTCCCCAGGGGCGTGGCCACCGATGGTGTGTTTTCTACTTGAACCAACTCTAAAGGGGCCTTCCCAAGTATCAGAAAGAAACTCAGGTTCTTGACATAGGCAGGGGGAACCCTTTCATTTCTAAAATCTGTTTAAAAACCTTAATGTTCTTTAAAAATCCACTTTACCTTTAGTGAAAATATCCTCTTATGCATTTGCAGTGACACCTCTGTCCTCTCTGAAGTACCCTGTGAGTGCAGACCTGTGCCTGTGACCTGGCTGGACCCTCGGGTTTTCCTGAGCCAGCCGTTGGCCCTGAGCTGCTTGTGCTGTAGACAGGGCAGTCCTCTGGGCCTGGATAAGAGGTTTTGCATGCTCCTCACAGTTCACAGCAAGCGTGGGCCGTCTTCCGTGACTCCTGCCTTGTCCTCCGTTAGTAAGTCATGCCCCTGTCACTCCCTGATGGAATCACTCCTCTGAAGTTATTTTATTTATTTGTTTATTTATGAGACGGAGTCTCGCTCTGTCGCCCAGGCTGGAGTGCAGTGGTGTGATCTCGGCTCACCGCAAGCTCCGCCTCCCGGGTTCACGCGATTCTCCTGCCTCAGCCTCCCAAGTAGCTGGAACTACAGGCGCCCGCCACAACGCCTGGCTAACTTTTTGTATTTTTAGTAGAGATGGGGTTTCACCGTGTTAGTTAGGATGGTCTCGAACTCCTTACCTCGTGATCTGCCCACCTCAGCCTCCCAAAGTGCTGGGATTACAGGCGTGAGCCACCGTGCCCGGCCCACTGAGATTATTGTTGATTTTACACTGAGGCTCCTGGTTACCCGATAGAGGAAACATTCTGGGAGAATCAGCTGGTGAGATGCCTGACCCCACTCTCCTGGCATCTGACATCAAGGATATCTTAATATTTTTAGTTTTAAAAAATTGTGATAAATACATATCACATGACATTTACCATCTGAAATACTTTTAAGTGTATGATTCTGTGGCATTAAATACACTCAGTGTTGTGCAACCATCACCATCATCCATCTCCAGAACTTCTTCATCTTGCGGTCTGAAACTCTGCGTCCATTAAACACTTCCCGCCTCTCCCGCCCCCGCTTCCGCCTCTCCCAGCCCCCAGCAGCCACCATTCTACTTTCTGTCTCTGTGAATTTGATGACTCCAGATGCCACATCTGAGTGGAATCATACAATCATTTGTCTTTTTGCAACTGGCTTCTTTCACTTTGCGTGAGGTCCTCAAGGCCCACCTGTGTTGTAACGTGTGTCAGAACTTCCTTCCTTCTTAGGGCTGCGTATTGCCCCCATTGTATGGATAGACCATGTTTGGTTTGCGGTTCATCCCTTGGACATCGAGAATATCTCACACAGTAGAAAGAATCCAAGATGCCAATGAGGACTTCATCTTGGTCGCCTCTGCAAGGGTTGGGTGGACAGGCGAAAGCTACCTGCTCATCCTGCATTGAGCTGGATGCTGGGCACAGGTGCTGGACACACAGGATGCAAACTGGAGCAGGAGCCAGTTCCTGCCCCCAAAGTGCAGCAGCGACATGCCACGTTACTACCAGCCTATCCGGGGCTTATACAGTTAAGAAAAGAGCTGGCCGGGCGCGGTGGCTCACGTCTGTAATCCCAGCACTTTGGGAGGCCTAGGTGGGCAGATCACGAGGTCAGGAGATCAAGACCATCCTGGCTAACACGGTGAAACCCCGTCTCTACTAAAAATGAAAAAAATTATAAGGGGCTGTTGGCGGGCGCCTGTAGTCTCAGCTACTCAGGAGGCTGAGGCAGGAGAATGGCGTGAACCTGGGAGGTGGAGCTTGCAGTGAGCCAAGATTGTGCCACTGCACTCCAGCCTGGGCGACAGAGCAAGACTCCGTCTTCAAAAAAAAGAAAAGAAAAGAGCCTGTATCCATCCTGAAGGCTGTGTGACCACAGGGCTTCTAAAGGATGCTTCTGTGTTCCCAGAATTAGGTGGGAGCTCCCGAAAGGCTCTCTTTTATCCCAGTGCTCTTGCTAAGAATGGAAAGCCCCTCTGCGTGACTGCAGTAGCTGGTGCGATCCTCTGGTCACTCGCACCAGAGTCTGGGAGGTCGTGGCTTGAAAAGCTCACCTCTCATAATGGGATGCCAATACATACTATCCGAAGCTGGTATACCCGGAAAGAGAGTTTAACATTCTTTAGAGAGGTGAAAAATCGCCACCAGTAGAATGAAAATCAGAAATAATGACAAGGATGGCCAGCGGAGTGGGGAAGTCCAGACTGGGGAATGGGATGTTTCATTATAAGGTCTTTCAGCATTTGTTTACTTTGGTCTGAGTGAAAGAATGGTCTCCTTTTTTTAGGGCCATGTACAGCAAAGGACTGACCATCTGTCAGACACACTGGTCAGTTCTGGCAAAGCAGGATTGGAGGTTTCTGTCCTCAGGTGGGTGGGCAGGGACGGCAGCTTGCCGAAGGTATCCAGCAGCGAAATGAGAAGTGCTCAGTGATTGGTGGGATCACGGTATCTAGCACAATGATTCCTGCCAAAATCTTAATGGTGTGCAATAAATGAAAATGCTTCCCCAGTCAGATGGGACTAGCATTTTTCAGCAACCTTCAAGGTCTTGTGTCACAGGAATGAAGATCCGAGTATTTCCCACCCATGGTGGGGTTGGTGAAGGAGTTTTCAGTCTCGGGCACCCTGGGCTGTGCTGAAAGCCTCTGCGTCACACCGCCTGCGTTAGTTGGCAAAGAGAGCTCCCACTGTTCTCTTAACTCTTGTCCTTTTGTACCACAGCAAGTGCTTTCCTGGAGATCAGAACCACGACTGGGTTTAACATCATCTTTGGAAATCCTAAAAGGCAATGAAGCATTTTTCTCTTTTCATTTTTTGTTTATATAGCTGTGTCAGTTTGAAATTTTATTTTCATATCAGTTCTAATAGTATGTCTGCTTGACATAGTTTCTATTAATGGGCTTGATGAGAAGCTATTTAAAAATTCAGATATTTAGAGTTTCAGGACCCATCGTCTTGATTTTTGGGGCAGTATCTCAATTTCAGACAGGGTTGTTCTTTTCCAGAAAGATGGGTCACTGAATAATTTACATTTTATGGTTGTTTTCTGAGGAACTATTTCCGGTTATAAATGGTAAACATCTTCTAGGTTTTGCAGTAAGAAATAATTGATTATGTTAGAAAAAAAGAACCAGAAGAAGATGTGATTTGAATTTTGAGTTCCTGTAAGTACCTTCTGGAGCAGAAGGTTTTGTCTTCATGGATTCTGCGTCTTGGATTTGGGGACTCGGTTGCACTGAGCTGTGCTCTGTGGGGAGGAGCCTGTGGCAGAACAGTTTGGGTTCTGCTGGCCGCCTCTCACTGTATTCAGGGAGGCTGGGTCCCAGAGAAAGGTGACAGCAGTTAGGTCTCGTTGGGAAGGAAACTCGGCTACCAACCCTGGACCATTTTGCTTCCCCCTGAACAAATAAGATAGTCATTTGCCTGCTTTGGGGACGGTGCCTGTGGTTCGCACAGGACGAGGTGGCAGCTGGCTTGCCTGCTGGCCTGCTTCGTGGAGATAAGATGTTCAGACCCACCGCTGTTATTCAGGGTGGAATTAATGAGGGAATTAATGCACTTCCTTCTGTCCCCCAATCTCATTTACATGTCTCTGGAGCTGAGCATATATTCCTTTTTTTTTCTTCATCTCAATAGAGCATTTAAATTAAATAGATGTCGCTTTAGCCATTCAGAGATGTTTCACATTTAAAAAAACAAAAGGTAGCTGCTGCGGTGATTCCTTTGCCCACCTCTACACCAGGGCCTTGTGGGACAGTCCCCCCTCGGCTGTGCTGAGCCCATCTGGAAGGGTTTCTGATTCTAATCAGAAGTGGAACAGTTTCAGTGCAGATTATAGGTTTATGTTAGCCTTAGTGATGGAGGGATGGAAATAGATACTTCCTCACTATTACCATTCCAAGTGAAATAATGAGGCTGCATATTTGCAGTGAGCTGCTGAAGCCAGACGTCACTAGAGTAATTTGGATTAGTGGGAAGTTGGAACATATTGTTTTAAAAGCGATTTCAAGAGCATCATCTTTGGAAATCCTGTATAGCAATGAAGTGATTTTTTTTTTCACTTTTTCATTTTTATTTACGTTGCTGTATGGTTGCATTTTTAGTTTCATATCAGTTCCCTCTAATAGCTTACGTGCTTGAGATATTTTGACTTCTATTAAATGGGCTTAATATGAAATTTCTATTCAATAATTTTTATTGCTATTTGGAAGACCTGGAAGTGTTTCCAGTTTTCATATTTTGGGTCATGGAGATGCTACTTCCCATCCATTTGGTGACATGTAAGAGTCAGGCCATTTCCAGGAAAGGCCGGAAGAGAGACTGTGTTTCTGAGACTATGCTACGGATTAGGACATGTGGGTTATTCAAAGATCTGTCCTTTTGTGCTTTGAAATCTGAAATGTAGAAACCGTGGCCTCACTGAGGAGGCGTTTTAGAATATGCAGGGGGGATGATCAGGACTGGATCTCGTAGTTGGGCACCACGTCCAGTCCCAGACAGCATTGCAAAGGCAAGGAGCCCATGAAAGCACTGAGCTCCAGCTGTCGGCTACTTACCTCCTGGAGCAGCAGGGTGAGGGGGCTCCGGCTGGAGAGTCCTGATGGCTGCCTGATTGTTACAGGATGTTACAGCTTAGGACTGGGGACACAGCCGAGCAACCCCCAGAAGTTGTCTCTGTTCTTTACTTTTCAGGTTCCCTGGAGGCAGGAGAGGAGCTGCCCTCATTTCTGGCAGGCACCCCGCTACATTATTGAGCAATCCTCCAGGCTGCAGAGATGTCAGAGGAGGGCCCTAATGTATCCTGATTTTGATTCTTTTATTCCTTTTCTCTAGGCCTTTTACTTGCAGGTATCTTCAGTACCTTGTGTGTATATTTACTTGAAAGCACACATTTAAATGTTTATAAGGAAAAGGTTCTAAAGACATCCATTGATCCATTCATTCTTCATTCAGCAAATACCTGTTGAATACCTACTGTGTGCTAGGCACTGTGTGCTAGGCACTGCGTGGGCGAGCCAGAGGGCTTTATTGCTCCAATGAGCTTGCGTTCTAGTATTCTAGTTGTTTTCACGCATCTGCGCTGTCTGGGACAGGCACCATTACGGTTTATTATATAGGAAGCAGCACGTGTCTGCACTACAGTTTGTGTGTACCGTAGATGGGCAAGGATCGAGTGCAAAAACTTCTGGGTCAAAAGGGGTTGGCTTGGGTCAGGCTGCTCAGTAGCTGAGGTGAAAGCATGTGCCACCCTCCTGATAGAGGGATCCTTGCTGATTGTGTGTGACACCAGAGCCTCCATATCTGTCAGCTGGGTTTGTCCTCACAATAGCTCGAGGAGCAGGTGGGGCAGCATCTGGAGGCTTGGTGCTGTTTCACACCTTGCTGGGACCACCAGGCTGCTCAGCAGTGGCCTGTGCCCACCACTGCACCTGCCGCCTTGTTCCATCTCTGGGACCTGTCAGGTCACAGTACTACCTCCTGTCCTTTCCCCCTTCTCCTAGGGGCTCTGGCTTCAATCCCCTGTGCCCAGGTTTGCAGACCACTCCCTGGGAAGCTGTCCTGGGATCTGTGTCTGTCTACTTCCTGTAGTCTACCACCGGGAGGTAGAAAGGGACAGTCTGCTGACCTGTAGTCTTTCCATAGCAGTGTCTGAATGGATTCAGGAAATCCTTGTGGAGCCCCAGTATGTGCTGCTGCTGGCTTAGGGGTTCGAGCCACAGCAGTATATGAGACGGGGGAGCCCCCATTTGTGGGTCTCACCATCTTTAGAACTTTAGCACTTACTTAAATTTAAAAAAATTCTACTAGTTGTAGCTTAAAGTCACCGAGTTTCTTTCGTTGTGTTTGATGACGTTGAAGCCAGTTTGGTAGATTCTATTTCATGAATAGTCCTTGCTGTGGTCTGACATCTGGGTCAGTGAGGAGCTTCGGCCCCTCCCTAGAGCCTCCTGTCCTGGGCTGCAGTGACAGGCTGCGGGCCGATGGGGTACACTCACACACACCCCTCTAGGAACACTGGGGTCCTGGATAATTATGCCAACAGCAGGCTATTTCTCCCTCCATGTGGAAGTCCTTGAGGTGAAACATTGGGTTTTTAAAAAATATTTTAGTCTTCTGTTGTGTCTAGTCTGAAAATTACTTACTTGCTTTTTAATTCTGTGAACGTGTTTCCTAATGGAAGGGTCAGAAATGTTCTCCTTGCACTTTCCATTAGTGCTGCAGTTGAGAGAGGGAAGGGGAGCGGTCAGGCTCCCCCTCCTCGTCCCAGGGGCCCTCACAGGGGCTGCTTTGAGGTGTAGACCTTGGAGAGGCAGCTCACCTCCGAGCCTGGTGTGTGAGAGCACAATGGTATTAGGTGACTTTTGAAGGGAAAGCAGGTTTTGGAAGAAGATCTGTATATACAAAAATACTGTATATTTCACCTTCATCGATGAAGGATTCAGAATTGCAGCAGAAATTTGAAGGAGGGCTGGGGGTTTGGGGCCATCTTGCACGTGGCTTCCTTTTGGAGTGCCTTTGTTCTTCCGTGACACCCACGGGGCCTGAGGGTGCGGCTGGATATTCCACCTGGATTGCAGCTGGGCAGCTGTGCTACAAGCTGCTCCTCCTCCCGTGTAGCACACTTCCCGGGTCCTGCCGCCCCGCTCAGCTGCACAGCCCATAAGGGACTGGTCCTGCCCACGCACTCCGGATCTCCCCCTCCTGAGAAAAGTTACAGAAAATATCTTCCCCAGGATTCCTGGGCTGCACGACCCTGATCAGCCCCTTTGTGAGAGCTGCTTTGGGTAGAGAAACGGGGACACAGCTCGTTCTTCCTCCTGCTCTTAGTGCAGTCAGGGTTCTGAGCTGATAGGGGCCTGGCCACTCCCCACCTGAGCCTGGCCTCAGCTGAGCTGGTCATCAATGTGTGTCCCGGGCCAGCGGCCTGCCTGTTATCTGCAGTGCACAGGTGTGCATGTGTGTGCATACATACACACACCACACACATACCATACCCACCTCACACACACCGCACACATACCCCATACACACCACACACCACACACATACCATACCCACCTCTCACACACCACACACATACCCCATACCACACACATAGCATACCCACCTCTCACATACCACACACATACCCCATACACACCACACACCACACACATACCATACCCACCTCACACACACCACACACATACCCCATACACACCACACACCACACACATATCATACCCACCTCACACACACCACACACATACCCCATACACACCACACACATAGCATACCCACCTCTCACGCACCACACACATACCCCATACACACCACACACACCACACACATAGCATACCCACCTCTCACGCAGCACACACCACATGTATACCATGCCCACCTCGCACACATAATACACATATCCCATACACACCAAACACCACACACACATCATATCCATCTCTCACACACCACACATTACATATATACCATGTCCACCTCACACACACATACATATACCCTATACACCCCACATACATACCATACCCACCTCATACACACCACACACTTAACCCATATACACCACACACCACACACATCACACCCACCTCACACGAACCACACACCACACACACCCCATACACACCCCACACCGCAAATATACCATACTCACCTCACACACACCACACACATCATACCCACAACACACACACCACATACCCTATACACACCACACACCACACAAATACCCCATACACACCACACACCACACACATACCCCATATACACCACACCACACACATACCCTTACACATCACACAGCACACACATACCCCGTATACACCACACCACACACATACCCTTACACATCACACACCACACCCATACCCATATACACCACCACACACATACCCTTACACATCACACACCACACCATCCCTACACATCACACACCCCACACATACCCTTACACATCACACACCACACACATACCCATATGCACCACACCACACACATACCCTTACATCACACACCCCACATACCCTTACACTCACACACCACACATACCCTTACACATCACACACCACACACATACCCTACACATCACACACCACACACATACCCTTACACATCACACACCACACACATACCCTTACACATCACACACCACACACATACCCTACACATCACACACCACACACATACCCTTACACATCACACACCACACACATACCCCATATACACCACACCACACACATACCCTTACACATCACACACCACACATATACCCTTACACATCACACACCACACACATACCCTTACACATCACACACCACACACATACCCCATATACACCACACCACACACATACCCCATATACACCACACCACACACATACCTCATATACACCACACACCACACACATACCCCATATACACCACACCACACACATACCCTTACACATCACACACCACACACATACCCTTACACATCACACACCACACACATACCCCATATGCACCACACACCACACACCATACACATACACCATACACACTACACACATGCCACACATACCACACATCACACACCCATCACACACACCACACACATACCATGCCCACCTCACACACCACACATACACCCTATACACACCACATACATGCCATACACACCACACACACCTCATACATATTACACACACACCACATAATACCATACATACACACCCCATACACATCACACCCGTCCATACATACCACACACCACACACACCCCATAGACAACATACACACACCACACCATACTCCATATACATATCACATCACCCATACCACATACCACATTCCACACAGACATCTCATACACACCATACACACTATACACATACCACGCAATAGCACACACACACCATGCACAGCCCATACACACCACACATTTGCATGTAAACTACTCATGGAATGAAACTGAATGATTGTTTTCCCACATTAATACTGCCCGCCTGCGCACCCCCGGCTGTCCTGGCCGGCACATCCCCTGGTCCTGCCCTCCCTTGGGTCAGCACTGCCTCCTGTGTTTCGGGTGTCTCTGGCTGTGCTCTGTGGCGTGCTCACATCCTGATCATGTGGGAGGCTGGCTCCTCTGCTCCAGTGGCCGCCTTCCTGGAGGAGGAGACCAGCTTGTTTGCCACCTCTCCTGATGCCCAGAGCGGCGGCCCGTGCAGGAAGTCCTGCTTCCTCCCCTCGCTGTCTGCCGTTGCCCACAGGTCACTTTGTTTCAGTGCCGACATCTCCCCAGCTAGAAAAGCAGACCCTCAAAGACGCACAGGTGGGTTTGATTAAAATGCTGGTGAATATTAAATGTGTTTTGGTGAAACACTCAGCCAGTAATACATTTTTAATAAAGTAAAATGTCCGGGTCCCCTCTGCTCCCACCTGTCTCCCCGCTCCCCTCCCCAGAGGATATGGCTGACAAGCCTTTTGGGGTTTCCCCTTTCTGTGTGCCTTTGCGAGCGTGTATGGGCTGGGCAGTGTGTGTATTCTCTAGCCATCTTGACGGACCTGTAACTGGGATCTACACACGTGCGCGCGCTGCAGCTCACTTGCCGTTTTCCCTCGAAAACAGGCCTGTAAGATCCCTCACTGTAGTGCGCATTGCCCTGCCTCTTTAAAAACGCTGTCGACTTCCAGCGCGTGAGCTCTGCCGTCATTTATTTAACATTCTCTTATTCATGGGTATTTAGGTTTCCAGTTTTTTAAAAGATTGCGGCAGTGAAAATCTTCAGCATCATTTTTTATACATGTGAGTCCTCCTGGAAATGGAGTTTTTGGGCACAAGGATATGCCTGTTTAAAGTTTTGATAGAGAATGCTGAATTGCCTTTCTGAAAGATTCATTCTAAAGAAATACACTTCTGCAAAAAGGGAAAGCTAGAAAGAAAGCAGTTGGCTGCCAACAGCTCAATAGAGAGAGGGGGACTCTCTGAGGCCATGAGGTGGGAAATGTGACAGCCTGGGAGAAGCCAGGGACCTGGGCAAAGGGTGACATGGTTACTAAGGTTTCCTTTGCTGTCCCCATCCTCCCTGCCCTCCCTCCAAACCCCCAGGAGAGGAGTACTGGGGAAAGACGGTACATAACTAAAATCCTGAGAATTCTCATGAACACTCCTCAGTTTGGAGAGAGAGGGACTGTGATGAGGGGGGTTGGGATGGTGTCCAGAGCCTGACGGCCCTCATCAGTGTCAGGAGAAACCTGCTCCCCTCCAGGGCTCCTTCCTTAGGATCTGGCTTGCACTGCATTCTGGGAGAATCCCGTAGCCCCATCTTCCCTGTACCCATTAACCCTTTAATGGTATCCCATTCTCACATTTAGCCCTTTGAGTCAATCAACTACCATATTAAAAAATTAATAGACTTATTTTTTTTCAGCAGTTTTAGGTTTATGGGGAAATTAAACAAAGTTTAGGGAGTTCTCCTGTACCCCCTCACCCCACTTCCCCCGTTTCCTCATTATTAACATCTTACATTGGTGTGGTACATTCGTTACCTTTGATGAGGTAGTATTATTATTAACTGGAGCCCACAGTTCAAACATATTAGAGTTCACTCTTCGTGTTGTATATTCTATGGGTTTTGACAAATGTGGAATGACTCAGCTACCATGTCTTTGTTTTAGTAGATCGTCAGTTGCTTTTTGTCTTATTAGCTGACTGCTGCTTTGAGAAGACCTTCTTGTCACATCCTTTTGCACCCTGGCTTACTGTGGCGTGGGGCAGGGGTACTGGGGGCCAGCTGGCCTCTGGGGAGCAGCACTCACTGCATCCTGCCCCTGCCCCACTCTGCTCCTCTCTGGTCTCAGCAGCCTCCCTTGCTCCTTTCACCTGCCTTACCCCAGCACAGCTACCTGCTGCTTAGATGCCACTATGGGGCAAGGAAGCTGCTCCCAGTCAGTCTCCGAGGATTCTGCCCAGAGAGGGGTAAGAATCACCACGAGTGTTTGCTAGGCACTTGGGAGGTGCAGGCTCTGCGGGAAGGCCTGCAGGCTGAGGCGGTCTGCTTTGGGTTTTGCAGCATTGCCTGTGGTCTCCGTGGGTGAGGGAAAAGGCACAGGGAGGTTAAGAAGCATTCCTGGTGCCACGGAGCCAGTCAGTGACACAGCCGGCTCTCAACCCAGGCCACTGCCCTCGGCAGCCAAGCCCCTTCTTTATTTTGGAATGGCCACCCGGCCAACTGGCACACAGGGAGAACTCATGAAAGGAGTGGCTCACTCCTGAAGGGAGAGGGACACAGGAGCAGCCTTGATGTGCTGCACCCCCTCCAGGCCCCAGTGCCTGCCCTCGGAGGAAGCGGGACTCCCAGGTGGGCGAGGTGAAGCAGATGGCCTCCGCCACGGCGAGGAGGAATCCCGTGATCCTCTGGCTTTTGCATCGTTGTGGGAACACTCGGGCGGGATGTATTTTAAAGGAGTGCCTGATGCCTGTGGGTGTGGTGGGGATGGGGATGGGGTTGGGGGTGGGGGTGGTTGCAGTGGGGCCTATGCAGGATCCCGATTGGAGGGGGCTGCAGAGGCTACTGCTGGCCCGGGTGTCACCATGGCAGCTGGAGAGTAGGCGACAGTCGCTTGGCGTCCTGCTTGGGGTTGTGGCCCACATCAGTGAGCAGTTCCTGTCCCGCCGCTCACTGCGACGCTGGGCAGGGCCGCTTGCCAGTTAATTGTGGGGATTCTCTCTCTCTCTTTTTTTTTTTTGGAGACGGAGTCTCCCTCTGTCACCTAGGCTGGAGTGCAGTAGCGTGATCTGGGCTCACTGCAAGCTCCGCCTCCCGGGTTCACACCATTCTCCTGCCTCAGCCTCCCAAGTAGCTGGGACTACAGGTGCCCGCCACCACGCCCGGCTAATTTTTTTGTATTTTTAGTAGAGACGGGGTTTCACCGTGTTAGCCAGGATGGTCTTGATCTCCTCACCTCGTGATCTGCCTGCCTCGGCCTCCCAAAGTGCTGGGATTACAGGTGTGAGCTACCGCCCCCAGCCAATTGTGGGGATTATCTGAGAGTTGCTGGAGTGTTCTGCCCTTCCCTGCGAACCTTTTACCTGGGTGGGCTGGGAGAGAGGCCGAGCCAAGGGAAGGAGGCAGGATGCCACACACGCCCTGCAGGGAGGGTCATCTGCTGGGCACTGTAACACACAGAAAGCCAGGAGCCTGAGCCCCACCCGCAGTTGTTGAATGGAGGGAGAATGAACAACCGCTGACTCCTGGGTTCCTGGGAGGCTGTACCTCTGTCCCTCTGCTCTGGGTCAAACCGGCTGTATGCTTAGCCTCAGGAACATGCGGCAGGTGGCAGCCCATGGCCCCGTGGCAGGTAATGGTGGTTTTGCAGTGTGGTATGCTGTAGGGGCTGACAGGCACAGCTGGGCAGCCAGGCTTTCTCTGGCTCAGGATGCGGGGCTGGTTCTTCCCAGAGGAGGCAGAGGTCAGGGAGGAACTCTTTCCCTGTGTCTCCTGAACAGCTTTGTCAGCACACCCTGCAGTGTGGACTCAGTGAGTGTCCTGCAGCTCTGTTGACCCACAGGGGCTGTGTACATTCAGCCCTCAGGGCAACCTCTGCATTTCCTTTCTGGGGACTCCCAGATGAACCCTGCTCTCCCAGGTCATCCTGCTCCGTATTGATGTGATAACCCCCTCCTCAGTCCGAAACATCTGCTGGCCCCGTTAGTCTGTGGGATAAGAACGGGCTTGAGCATGGCTGTCAGTGCTCTGTGTGGCGTCAGTGGCGTGTTCTGTGGCAACTTCTTTCCTCTGTAGCCTGGTATCTTTGACTCCCAGCCCAATGCTCCCTTCTCATCTACCAGAGGCCCCTCCTCAGCCTTTGCATTTGCTTGCATTTATCTTCCTTCTTTAAGGCTGCATTTGAGGGTTTATGGGCCAAAAGCATCATGTCCAGTCTGTTGCATTTGCTTGCATTTATCTTCCTTCTTTAAGGCTGCATTTGAGGGTTTATGGGCCAAAAGCGTCATGTCCAGTCTGTAAACTGTGTGCCCTCTCGGGGCCAGGTAGGAGCCCGAGAGGAAATGGGAGAAGTGGTCACGAATGATTGTGAGGACTGCAGAAAGAAGACAGGGCTGAGAAGAGTGTGATTACCCCCAGAATTCAGAGCTGCCTGCACCAGCTGGGTTTTGAAGAATGAATAGGAGTTTTCCAGGAAGATTCTAGAGGAACAACAGCAACAAAAAGATTTGAACATGGGCACAGAAGAGGTGAGGCACAGATGGCACAGGGATTTGGGGTGTGATGGGGCAAGGCAGCCATGGGCAGGGCGTAGGCCCAGGACCTCAGATGCTTGGCATGCCATGGCTTGGAGGCCATGGCCTTGCCATGCAGCACTGTGTCTCCATGGGCCCCATTAGAGTCCCTGGCTCTTGGTGTGCCCTTCATGCCCACACCATGGTGGGAGCAGGCAGGTGGGGTTTGGCCTGAGTTTCCCCCGAATGGACACTACTCCCTCTTGTGCTTCAGTGTCAGAGTGGGCCCATGGGGTGGGAATAAATGTTTGGGTTTAGGAGGCCTCCAGCTGGGTGGCCTGCTCCCAGGCAGGAAACACAGATGAGAGGAAGCAGCAAGTCGGAAGGCAGCAGCCGTGGATGTTAAAGCCGGAGGGACCTCTTAAGTACTGGGTGTCAGCTCCCTCGTTTGATGTGGTAGGAAGATGAGGGTGAGAGGGGTTGGGAGCAGGTGCTGGAGCTGGAGCCTGAATCCCCATATCTCAGTGCTGCCGTCATCCTTCATGGTAAGGAAACTGAGGCACAGGCAGATTACGTAGTCTTCTCAGGATGTCAGTGGCAGAGCTGGGACGTGAACCAAAGTGTCTGTCTCTGCAGCTCAGTTCTGTGCGAAGTCCAGCCAGACGGTGCTGATCAGTAGGGGTGCTGGCTGAGCACTGATGGCCACCTGCGTCTCAAGGAGAAGCAGTGTCACCTGCTAATCTGATGGCTTCTCTGGGCACTGGCACGTGGGCACCATTGCCCTTTCTCTGCAAGGGGTTTGTTTAGTGTGTTTGGAAAAACACCCCCCAGCCTACTAGGTGTGGCATGCACTATTTTAAGATAAATAACCCAAATCCCACAAGCTCTGTATCTCATGCAGCATTTTGTACTTCGAAAAACCAAGTTGGGAACAGAACCCTGATGAATGTGGATCATTTCCTGTCAGAGCAAATGAAACCTGAAGTATTAATGGCACCAGATTTCCCTTATCTTCCTACCGAAGGGCTTGAAAAATGTATTCCCCACAAACTTAGCATGCAGCTCTGCTACCTGTGGCCCGAAATCATTAGTTGTCTGTACTTACTGACCCTTGGGAATAAACATGAAAGTTCACTTGAAGACTTGGGGGAGAATCACGGTCAGCCTGTGACTTGGTTTTTCCGATATTCAGCCGCTCTGGAGAGCCTTGGAGTTCCAGCTGCTCTAGAGATTCCAGAGAGGGAGCTGTTGGCCTCCCATAAGCACGTGTGGCCCATCGTTGCCGTCCACACCTGCCCCTCTGTGGGTGAGTCAGCACTTTCCTTTCTCAGCCGGTGGATGCTTCATTTGTTTGTGTTCTTTTTCTTTCCAGTCTCCTGAATATTTACACATTGCCGAATCTCCCGTGGACGAACCACCAACAGGCCAGGACTGTCCCGTGGACAGACGGGGTGAGCCTCTTCCTGTGTCTGGAGATTCTGAGTGAGTAGAACCCGTCACGATCCCCACTGCACTTAATGTGGCATTCATGCCTGAGTCTGGGCTGCTGTGCTAATTGGGGGCCGTAGGAAGAGTTATAGCCGCCATGGCCCTCACCTTTCTCTAGCAAAAGCTTAAACACAGCTACGCTCAATATTTTTGCTTTCTGCTTTCACAGACTTCACATACACTTACATTTATTTTGAGGTGAAAAGGGAAGGACAGACATTTACAGGGGACCAGTTGCCAGGAGAAGGCTGCATTCCCTGTGAACCCGTCCATCTCACCTCTGAGATCCTGTCTCTGGGACGCCCCAGGTCCCTTTTCCCAGCTGCACTGAGGCCTCCGTCCTCCTGGGGGAGCTGTGCTGTGCTGCCTCCTTGGGCAGCCTCCCTTCCCCATGGGGTGCAGATGGGCCCGGGGCATCCCGGTGATCAGTTCTTCCCAGGGATCCAGGAGGAGGGGCCGGCAGGAAGTGGGCAGGTTCTTTCTGCTCGACCTGGCAATAACAATTCCTAAATTGTTCAGCACCTCAGGCTGCTTGCCTTGACAACCAGGTGGCCAGTCCCAGGCACTGCCAGTGTGGGCAGGGCCCTCCTCAGGGACAGCAGCAGGGCAGCCCAAGCACAGTTAGTCCCCACAAGGCGACGGTGCGGGACACATTCTCGAGCTGCCTGCAGGGTTTGGTTGTGGGAGCGGCTCAGCCCCTCCTGTAGAGGCAGGAGCATCTTCAGCCGCTGACAGTTGTCCCGCAGGAGCCCTGTGCCCGGTGGAATATCTCAGTGCAGTGCACAGTGGGGCCACCGCTGGGCCACAGCCATGCTCTGTCCTTTAGTGGACCGTCTGAGCCGTGTTCCACCTGCCTGTTCCGACACACTGGTCTCCCTCGGTGACCCTGCTCCCACCGGCTTCCCCATGGTTTCCATCTGTAACCCAGACCCTGTTCCAGGAGCTGGCTCAGCACTGTCCTGCTCCACACCCTCTCTCAGGGGACATTCTAACCTGCCCCGCCTGTCCTGCTCCTGCCTCTCAACCCAGAACACTGCAGGTCCTTCAGGTTAATTAGGTGAGACCTTAGAAGCAGGGACAGCAGGATTTATTCCACACGCACCATGCACTGTGCTGAGGAAGCCGCGGTCACTCCCCTCATGGTCACTGGGGTGAGGAAACTGAGGTTGTTGCCCATGTGGTAGAACTGGGATTCAGAGCCTGGGCCACACCTCAGTCGCCACACTGCGCCCTGTGCAGGGCGCTGGGGAAACCAGGCAGCTAGGACCGGCCTGTGCCTTGGGATGCTTATCCAGACCACCCACCCTCGCCCCCTTTGCACCTCAAAGGCTTGATCTACTTTTCAGACACAGTTTTTATGTTGTCAGCATGATACATAGCGTATTTTAAGATGTCAAAGAATTTTACAGGTTTTATGAAAAAAATGGCAGACCCCTGGCCTCCCAGACCATCTCCCCACAGCCCCTGCCCTGCCCACTCCCCATAGATTACCACTTTCAGCTGTCGTCGCTTCTTCCTCTGGATTTATCTCCACGTTTGTAAAGAATATGGGCACGCTACTATTTCTTAGTCTCCTGTTGTGGTCAAGATTTCCCTCCTGAGAGCTGCTCCATCTAACCCTAACCCTAACCCTAATACATAGGGTTATGTCGTCATTTAGGTGAACCCTTGTGCAGCGTGTATCCGTCAGGATAGGCTGCCTCATGAGGCTGTAACAAGCATCCCCAGAGCTGAGAGAGTTCCGTTTCTCTAGCCTCCTGCCCTGGGGGTGGGTGCTGAGTCTTGGGGAGGTGTGGGGTTGGGGGAGGGGCCCCAGGGCTCAGCAAACTGGTGCTCACCAGTGTCACCATGTTCCCTGCCCTCTTCTCATATGGAACCCGTGGTGCCCTTTTGCCAGGGCATCCCTGCTCAGGGGTCAGGATAGTCCTCCTCGGAGTGGCTGGGGGTCTGATTCTCCCTATTTAGACCATTGAGTAGCCCCCTGCTTTCGGCCTCACTCCCTTTCTGTGCTGGTGTCTCAGTGCTTGGGTCTTTCGGGGTTTTAGAGGTGGGCTGTGAGGCTGGGCACAAAAAGGCTTCTCTGCCTCCCCCTCTCCCCGGGGCTCCTCATCCCTGTGCTGCCTCAGCACTTCGTCTGGCAAGATTTGCAGGTGCAGCTTTCATTTCTCATTCTCCTGGTTCTGAGTGACTTTAAGAGAAGATGCAGAAAGGCTGTGACCCCACCTCTAAAAGCCAGCAGTCAACCTGGCCACTCTTAAGCCTGTTCTAGTGGGCTTCCCTCCCCGTCACCCTGCTGTGACAACATCGCACGAGGACAGACTCGACACAGGATTCTGTCCTCGCCTTCCCGAGCGCCCGGCAGCCCTGGTGCTGTAGCTTTCCCTCTCCCCTCCTTGTTCTCAACCTCAGGAGGAAACTGTCATTTCTCACCATGAGATATGATGTCATCTGTAGGTCTTTTTTAAAAAAAGTAGGTAAAATTCAGATAACATTAGCCATTAACCATTTGAAAGTGTGTAATTCAGTAACATGTAGTGCATTTGCAGTGTTGGGCACCCACCATCTGTGTCTAGTTCCAACACGTTTTCATCATCCCAGAGGGAAACACTCCATTAAGCAGTCACTCCCCAGCCTCCCTACCCCAGTCTGTGGCAGCCGCAATCTGCTTTCTGTCTCCATGGACTTACAAATTCTGAATGTTTCCCATAAGTTAGAAATCATATAATTTGTGACCTTTTCTTTCTGGCTTCTTTGGCTTAGCATAAAGTTTATGGGGATCATCCATGTTGCAACATGTGTCAGAACTTCAGTCCCTTTTTTTTTTTTTTTTTGAGATAGAGTCTCTCACTCTGTCGCCCAGGCTGGAGTGCAGTGGCGCGATCTCGGCTCACTGTAAGCTCTGCCTCCCGGGTTCACGCCATTCTGCTGCCTCAGCCTCCCAAGTAGCTGGGACTATAGGTGCCCGCCACCATGCCCGGCTAATTTTTTCGTATATTTAGTAGAGACGGGGTTTCACCGTGTTAGCCAGGATGGTCTTGATCTCTTGACCTCGTGATCCACCTGCCTCAGCCTCCCAGAGTGCTGGGATTACAGGCGTGAGCCACCACGCCCGTCCCAACTTCAGTCGTTTTTAGGGCCGAACAGTATTCCATTCTGCAGATACACCACATTTGTTTGCGCCTTCAATTGATGGACATTTGGGTTGTTTCCATCTTTCGGCTGTCAGGAATAATGCTGCTGTGAGCGTGTGTGGACAGTGTTAGTTTCCGTGTCTGTTTTCACCTCTTTCGTGTATGTATTTAGGAGTGGAACTGTTGGGTTCTGTGGTAACTCTGTTTCACTTTTCCAGGAACTGCCAAACTGTTTTCCACCGCAGCAGCTGCGCCACTTTACATTCCCGCCGGCAGTGAGTGTGGGTGCTCCTTTTTCGCCATCCTTGCCAGCTCTTGTTAGCTTCTGTTTTTGTTGCCTTGTTTTCATTATGGCCAGCCTACTGGGTGGGAAGTGGGATCTGACTGTTGATTAGCATTTCCTGAATAGGTTTTTTGGTAGATGTTCTTTGTCAAGCTGAGGATGGTCTCTGCCTAATTTCGTGAGTGGTTTTTAATCAGAAATGGGTGTTGGATTTTTGTCAGATGCTTTTTCTGCATCAGTTGATCTGATCATACAATTTTTTCTCTTTAGTCTGTGATGTGGTAGATTATATCCATTGATTTTTCTAATGTTGAACCAACATTGCCACCTTGGAAAAAATACCGCTTAGTGTATAATTCTTTTTAAATGTTATTAGATTTGATTTGCTAATAATTTGTTGTAGATTTTTCAGTTGTTTGCTCCTGAGAGGTAGTGGTATGGCGTTTTCTTATGATTTGTTTGGTTTTGATGTTAGGATAATTTCAGCTTCATAAAGTGAGGAAGTGTTTCTTCTCTTCCAGTTGCTGGAATAGGTTCTAAAGAATTGGTGTAATTTCTCCCTTTGCTGTTTGGTAGAATTCACCAATGAAATCTATCTTCCTGTTACTGGTTTTTAGTTTAATTCCATTGTAGTCTGAGAATATATTTTTATGATTTCTATTTTTAAAATACTTGTTAAGATGTGCTTCATAGCTCAGAATGTGGTCTATCCTTGTGAATGTTCCGTGCAAGCTTGAGAAGAATGTGTATTTTGCTGTTGTTGGATGGAATATTCTATAAATGTCAATTCGATTGAGTTGTTGTATGGTGCTATTCAAGTGAACTGTCCTTGTTGATTTTCTATCTGCTTGTTCTATCAATTACTGACAGGTCATGAAGTCTCCACTTATAATAGTGGATTTGCCAATTTCTCCTTTAGAATTAAAATTCTATCAGATTTTGCCCCATATATTTTAATTATCTGTTGCTAGGTGCATAGCCTTTGAGGATTGTAACATCCTCTTGGAAAATTGATTTTTTATTATGTAATGTCCCCTCTTTATCCCTGATAAATTTCCTTGGTTGGTAGTCTGCTTTGTCTGAAATTAATAATGGTACTCCAACTTACTTAGATTAGAGTTAGCATGGTATACCTTTCTCTGTCCCTTTGCTTTTAACCTGCCAGTGTCTCTGCATTTAGAGTAGATATCTTGTAGATAGCATAGAGTTGGGACTTGTGTTTTTTATCCACTCTGAAAATCTCTGTGTTTCCATGGGTGTGTTTTGATCCTTCACATTTAAATGATTATTGAGGTACTTAGATTAATATCAAACTTTTTAGTAACTGTCTTCTGTACTTGCCAGATACTTGTTTTTCTCTCTCCTCTGGTTTCAATGGACCATTTTATGTGATGCCATTTTATCTCCTTTCTTAGCGTGTCACTCATACTTCTTTTTAAAAGTTTTACAATATATGTTTACAATGTATATTTCAAAATAATCTAAGCCCACCTTCAAATAACACTATATCTCTTCCCATTAGTACAACTATTTTATAACAGAATACTCCCAAGTCTTCCTTTAGGTCCCTTGTGACATTGCTGTTAATTATTTCAGTTATCCATGTCATAATCATACAGTACATTGTTACTGTTACTGCAATAGATAGCATTTATTTTTATATCAAAATAGAAAATTTTATTTCACTGTTATTTATTCCTTTTTGAATACCTCTTTTTTTATGTAGAGCCAAGTTTCTAACCTATATAATTTTTCTTCTGTATGAAGAAAAATCTTTTAACTTTTATTTCAGGGTATATATGCCAGTGATGAATTCCCTTGGTTTTGTTTGCCTGAGAAATTATTTCTCCTTCATTTTTGAAGGATACTTTTTCTGGACATAGAATGCTAGGTTGGTAGTTTCTTCTTTCAAAATGTTAAGGATTTCACTCCATTCTCTTTTTTTTTTTTTTTTTTTGAGACAGAGTCTTGCTCTGTTGCCCAGGCTGGAGCTGCAGTGGTGCTGTCTTGGCTCACTGCAGCCTCCACCTCCTAGGTTCAAGCTATTCTCCTGCCTCAGCCTTCTGAGTAGCTGGGATTACAGGTGCCTGCCACCATGCCTGGCTAATTTTTGTATTTTTAGTGGAGATGGGTTTTACCATGTTGACCATGGCTGGTCTCGAACTCCTGACCTCAAGTCATCTGCCTGCCTCAGCCTCCCCAAGTGCTGGGGTTGCAGACGTGAGCCACTGTGCCTGGCCTACCCACCCTCTTCTTCCTTTCCTGGTTTCTGATGAGAAGTGGGCTATAATTCTTATCTTTATCCCTCTCTAGATAAAGTGTTTCCCCACCCTGCTGGTCATTTCCCTTGGTCATTTTCTCTTTGACTTTGGTTTTCTATAATTCAAATATGATATGCCTAGGTGTAGGGTATTTTGCTTTTTGTTTTTTTGTTTTGTTTTGTTCTTAGTATTTACTCTATTTGGTGTTCTTTGAACTTCCATGATCTGTGGCTTGGATCTGTCATTAATTTTGAAAATATTTTGGCCATCATTACCTCAAATGATTTTCTTCTCCATTGTCTCTTTTGTCCCCTTTTGGTGTTCCAATTACACTTGTAACATCTTTGATGTTGTTCCACAGTTCTTGGATTCTTTGTTCCCCCCACAAAAATATTTTCATTTTTTTGTAGAGATGGGGTTTTGCCACGTTGCCCAGGCTGATCTTCAACTTGTGAGCTCACGTGATCCTCCCGCCTCAGCCTCCCAAAGTGCTGGGAGTACAGGCGTGAGCCGCTGTGCCCGGCCTCCCCACCATCCTTTGAGTGCATGTGTGTTTCAGTTGAGAGGTTCCTGTTGACCTGTGTTCAGGCTGATTATTTTCTTTTTTTTTTTTCTTTTTTTTTTTTTTTTGAGGCGGAGTCTCGCTCTGTTGCCCGGGCTGGAGTGCAGTGGCCGGATCTCAGCTCACTGCAAGCTCCGCCTCCCGGGTTTACGCCATTCTCCTGCCTCAGCCTCCCGAGTAGCTGGGACTACAGGCGCCTGCCACCTCGCCCGGCTAGTTTTTGTATTTTTAGTAGAGACGGGGTTTCACCATGTTAGCCAGGATGGTCTCGATCTCCTGACCTCGTGATCCGCCCGTCTCGGCCTCCCAAAGTGCTGGGATTACAGGCTTGAGCCACCGTGCCCGGCCAGGCTGATTATTTTCAGCCATGTTGATGAGCCCGTCAAAGGCATTCTTCATTTCTGTTAATAGGTTCTTTTGGACCAGGCACAGTGGCTCACGCCTGTAATCCCAGCACTTTGGGAGGCTGAGGCAGGCGGATCACCTGAGGTCAGGAGTTCGAGGCCAGCCTGACCAACATGGAGAAACCCCGTCTCTATTAAAAATACAAAATTAACTGGGCGTGGTGGCGCATGCCTGTAATCCTAGCTACTCAGGAGGCTGAAGCAGGAGAATTGCTTGAACCTGGGAGGCGGAGGTTGCAGTGAGCTGAGATCGCATCACTGCACTGTAGCCTGGGCAACAGAGCGAGACTCTATCTCAAAAAAAAAAATGTGTTGTCCTTTTTGCCTTCTAGCGTGCCTTGTAATTTTTTTGAGGCTGGATATGATGTATAGGTTGCTAGGAACTGAGGTAAACAGGCCTTTAACGTGAGATTTTCTGTGAATCTGGCTGTCGGCTACGTGTAATGTTTGTTGTAGCTGTGAGTGCCGGAGCGTTCTGATCCCTGCAGTGCCCTTGTTTTTGTCCTCTGGCTCTGGGCTTCCCTAAGTTCCCTTCCTCAGAGAGAGTGAGTGTCTTGCAGCTCGCCCAGCTTTCACCTGCTGTTGCACACTGGAGTCCTGCTGGTGTCCTTGTAGGGTGTGGGGAGGGCCAGGGGTCTATAGTCTTCCGATTACACCTCAGTCTTTCTGTGGGCCCATTTCCCTGGGCTGTGACTGTCACGCATGTTTCTTCTTATATAGCTTTTCCAGACCCCAAACAGGAGACCAGAGGGGGCTGGACTCAGGAACACCCTTCCCCCATGGCTCTGCAACAAAGTTCTGGTAAAGTCTTTCCCTGCAGGAAGCAGGCCTTTGTCATCGAGAAGGCTCTGGCTACATTTCACCAGGATGACATTTCTCCTCCCTCTGCCAGAGTCACCAGGAGATGTCTTTTGGGTTTTCATGGTGAGAACCTAGTGGGGATCCTGGAGGAAAAGCCCATGAAAGTTTCGGGGCCCCCTAAGACTGTGGTTTCTAGGAGTTTCTCAGTCATGGGAGTCCACCCTTGGCCTGCAGCAGTTTGTCAGAATTACCCAAACTACTGTGATGTGGCCCTGGAGGCTCTGTTCCAGGTCACTGGATCTTTGGATTTGGCTGTCTCTCTAGGTTTCCGGGGGGGCAGTTTGCAAACTCAATTCACTGGTGAGTTCAAAGAAAGTCACTGATTGTCAGTTTGTGCACCATTTTCTTGTCATAAGGATGGGAGTGATGACTTCCAAGTTCTTTATGTGTTGGAGCGGAAACCCCAGTCCTTCCCCTGCTTTGATTTTCCTGACTCTCACCCCAACTGGGAATCGTGTTCATTATTTGATGATTTACTCAGTTGTCATCCATCTTCTTAATTAGAACACAAGCTCCAGAGAACTGGAGTGTCAGTGTTCCTTCGCGTCCTTGCCCCCGCAAGACAGCCTGGCACATTCTGAATGAATACACCAAAAGGGATAAATAGCGAGGCCAAGCCACCTGGCTATGGGTGGCTGCTCATCTGTAGGATGTCTCATGCCTTGTGGTTTCAGTGAATTTGAGACACACATGAGTGATGCTGCCAATGGGAGGCTCCCAGATGTCCTCAGCAAATAGAGGAGTGACCGCTCAGATCCAAGGGTGCAGCACTTCCCGCCTATCACTGGGAGCACATGGGCTGTCTTTAGCATGGCACTTTCTATGGTGCTGGCGCCCAGGCTTCCCTGGGGTAACAAGGTTGGCCCAGTCGATAGAGAAGAAGAAGGGGGCTTTTCTGTGGTCACTTCTGCGTTGCCAGTTGTTTTGCCCTCTTACCGTGGCTAAACCTTCTGTCTGTACCTGTCCCACATTCCCAGTATTCGGCTTTTGGGATTGCAGTAGTGGGACTTGGGTGCAGTTCGCAAAAAACCAGTTTGCTCCCATTCTCCACGTCTTGTCGACGGTCCCACTGCCAGCATCAGTTCTCGTGAACAGATTTCTAAACCATCACCATCTGTTCTGCTCTTAATTTCAAGTGTAAAAAATATTATTTTCCTAATTCTGTCAAGGGGAGGGAGAATATGTATTCCTAAAGACCACAGTTCTTGCATGAGGAAGTGTGGATCTGCTGCCCACCTACTAAAGAAAAGGTTGCTTTTGCCCATCGTCAAAGCTGTTGAGCAGTTATTTACCTAGAGGGTAAAACTGGCCCATTCGCATCTCTATAAAAACAAGGTAGAAAAAGGTGGAAGTAGCTGAGTTGGGGAGGTGGAAGGGGGGCAAAGACTGTGTCTCCCGTCCCTGCCTGACACTGCAGCCCCCCCAACCCTCCAGCCCCCGCCAATGTGGGTAGGAATGGGCTGGCAGGGCTGCGTCGTGGTGGTCCCTGCTGCTGCTGGGGCTGTTTCCAGAAGAAGGCCCGGTTTCAGGCGTGACTTCCCCTCAGAAGTCGTAAGGACGGTAAGGTCCATCCGGGCCGGTGCTGAGCTCTCTGCTATGGGAGCAGGATAGAAATGAGCATCTTTACCCTCAGGGCCCCTCTGAGCCTGCCCTGGGGGTGAGCTCTTTTTCTGCTTAAATGAACATTCCAGGCAGGCCCTGGAACTTTCTGTCATTCTAAGGCAATAAAAGGTTCTTTGGTTACTTTCAATCCCAGGAACAGCGTTGGTCAGTCATGAAAAGGAGTAATTATAAACTCTTTGGAGCTTCTCCCACCCGGCTGGAGCCTGACCCGTCTTGGAGCCGACCGGGGAGGGAGGGCTGTGTGTCCCCTTCTTTCTTCCTTTGCCTGTGTTTTTGCTGGCCAGGGAGCACTCCGAGGGATGGAGTGTCTGGGGAGAGGGCATTCTCTCCACGAGTGGGCTGGGGGGCACTTCTAGGGTCCAGCAGATGTTTCACTTGGACCTCCTGTCTCCGGCAACCCTTGGGTGGGTTTCTCAGAGATGACCCTGCTGGGAACTTGCAGCTCATCCCTGCGACCTGGGGGAGGCCTTGCAGGGCTGATGCCCTTGACTGCTCCCCCAGTCCTCCCCTATGCCCTGTGGGAGTGCTCCTGGGCTGTTCCTTCAAGGCAGCCCCAGGCTGGCCCCACACTGGTGGGAGCAGACAGCTCCTCCTTGGGCAGCGCCTCCTCTTCCCCTGTGAGGCAGCTCTGGTCATGACCTCCTGCTTCTGGATTCTCAGGAAACTCAGGTGCCGTGTCCCCAAACACTGGGGGCAGCTATCCTAGGGGTCTGCTAGAAGCCCTGTTCGGGAATCAAGGTGAAGCCACCTCCCCAGCCCCTCCATGAGGTACAGCCCTTCACGGAAAGTCCCTGTTCCTCCCCTGGTCCCCTGTAGGCCAGAAACCATGCTGGGGTTGGGAGCTGGGAGCATCTGTTGATGTGGGATGCAGGCGTGCTTGTTACCTCTTCTGGCCCTCAGGGCAGCAGGACAGCTTACATGAACATCTCGTCCCGCCACCGGTGGTCTCTGGCGAGAGACTACTCCAGTCGGTCCCCCTGTAGCTCCTGGATCTTAGCGGGGGCCTGGGAATGGGATGCCACAAGGAGGTTCCAGAGCTGGCTAAAGCCACTCAGACTCAGAGGGAATCTCACGCCACTGTCTCCTGTGCCCCTATCCCCTAGCGACGTGGAGCTGATGAGGGATGACCTTGCATCCTTGTCCCCTGTTCACTGAGACCTGGTGCTGTTGCCACCACGGGCCCAAACATCCACTGCCCTTTTAGCAAGGCAGCGCTGCTCCACAGGGTCCGGCCGGGGAAGCGTCTGGCTTTGCACAGGTGGAAGATGGTGACCATTTCCAGAGTCCGTTGCCAGGCTCCACGCAGTTCAGGCTCCACGCAGTTCAGGAGCTGTTTCTCCCTCTGAGGGTCCAAAGTGGTTGTTTTCTGGAGTTTGGCAGTACCTGAGGGTTAATTGGGATGTTATTGTCTGCATTTGGCTTAGAGATAGGAAAGTTTTATGTTTATTCAGATGATCAGTGATTTACAATTACAATTTTAGTCTTAATTGTATGTATTTGGAGATCCCATTTAAGTCTTTGGAAATAATTGCAGAGTAATATTTTGGGAAGTTATATTACAATGCACAGACGTTCAAGTGGAGAAAGGTCCCTGCGTGTGAGCCTTGGCCTGGCAGAGGGACATCCGGGATAGCAGCCACGGCACGCAGCCCTTGCCGCTGGGTCTGCACATGGCTGCAGCTCAGTCTAGCCCTCCTTTCTGTGCTGTTGCGCCCCAGGGAATGCGGCCACACAGGCTGCAGTTACCTAGACTGACCTGGTGTCAGAATCACTGTCTCTGCTTTGGTAAGATGTCCTTGGGAGGGGAAGGGAGCCAGCCAATGAGGTGAGGGGTAGGAGGGATGACAGGGTAGAGCAGACCCTCATGCTGGCAGAAGAGAGGTTCACATTCATCAGGGAGCAGGTTTTTCTGAACCCTGGAAAGCTGAGGGGGGCACCTGGAGTGCCTCTGCAGCCCACAGCATGGGGTGCTGGCTTCTGTACCCTAGTGCAGGTGCAGTGCCATGAGGTTCCCATCCCTTGCAGTGGGGTAGGGTTTAAAACCCATGAGGCAGCCCTCCCTGGAGCACAGCCCCATGGTGTTTAGAGACTCTCTCCTCTGAGCACGTGTAGGATGTGACAATGCAGATGGGCCTGGTGCTGCAGTCTCAGAGACACCCATGGGCTTCCGCCATGCTCTTTATCCACCAGGGCAGGAAAAGCAACGTCCAGGGTGGCTTAGCCTCCTGCAGAGCCTGTGGCAGGACCGCCAGCGTTCCCTGACGGTGGAGATGGTGGACGGCCCCTTGGGGGTTGGTCCCATCTTGCCAGCAGAAGTGACCTGTGTGGCCTCAGTGGCCAGTGCTGCCTGTTGTGGTAGTGGATTGTTTAAAGCCAGATCCCATCGTGGCTCCTGAGGGGAATGAAAATGAGGAGTTCTTTGCTGTGATCTGATGCTTGTGTTCCATCAAATCCATGTGTTGGAATTCTCATCCCCAACGTGATGGGGCTTTGGCATTCTCATTCCCAAGGAGGTGAGGCCTTAAAGAGGTGTCTTAATCTGTATTCTGCTGCTGAAACAGAATACCACAGACTGGGTAATTTATAATGAACAGAATGTTATTTTTGGCTCAGAGTTCCAGGGGCTGGGAAATCCAAGGTTGAGGGTTGCATCTGCTGAGGGCCTTCTTGCTGCATCCTGACATGGCGAAAGGCATCATATAGCAAGCAAGAGAGGGAAGGGGACCAAACTCATTCTTTTTTTTGAGACGGAGTCTCGCTCTGTTGCCCAGGCTGGAGTGCAGTGGGGCAGTCTCGGCTCACTGCAAGCTTTGCCTCCCGGGTTCACACCATTCTCCTGCCTCAGCCTCCCGAGTAGCTGGGACTACAGGTGCCCGCCACCACGCCCAGCTAATTTTTTGTATTTTTAGTAGAGACGAGGTTTCACCATGTTGGCCAGGATGGTCTCAATCTCCTGACCTCATGATCTGCCCGCCTTGGTCTCCCAAAGTGCTGGGATTACAGGCTTGAGCCACCGCGCCCGGCCCAAACTCATTCTTTTGTTAGGAGCCTGCTCCTCAATCGCTAACCCCTTCTGGCGATAATGGCATTAATACATTCATGAGGGTAGAGCTTTCAGGACCCGATCACCTCTTCAAGGTCTCACTTCTCAACATTGTTGCATCGGGGATTAGGTTTCCAACACATGAACTTTGGGGGGCACATTCCAACTCTAGCAGTGGGTGCTCAGGTCCTGATCAGGTCCTGGTGGTGGACCCCTCACGATGGGATCAATGCCCTTTCAAAAGAGGCTGCAGAGAGAGCCTCCCACCCTCCACCATGTGAGGACAGAGTGACAAGGTGCCATCCCTGAGCCTTCTCATGTGAGCACTCACCAGGCACAGAATCTGCTGGCTCTTTGGTCTTGGACTTCCCAGCCTCCTGAACTGAGACAAGCCAATTTCTGTCATTTATAAGCTACCCAGTTCATGGTATTTTGTGAGAGTACCCTACATGGAATAAGACTCCCTTCAAACAAATGTACTGCTCTTTGAAAGAGAGTGTGGGGCTCACAGTCTGCTAGTAAAGACAGTTGTAGGAGCAATGGCAAGCCCACACTGGCTCAGATTTTCAGACTTTATCATTGAGTTAGGAGCGAAGTCCTCGACCTGAGGTTTTATTGGTCCAAAGTCAGGGCCTGCTGGAGCCCCAAGGTTGCACACTTGGCCTGTGGAGCCGTTTTCTCCAGAGCACCCGTCTCCCTTCTGCCTTGTGCCAGGCCCAGCAGGGACTGAGGGTAGAATAATGACAGGCACAGCTCCTCCCCTCAAGGAGTCCACGATCTGCGGTTTGATGCTGGAGCCCAAGGAGTGGCTGCCCACATGCGTGGAGCAGAGGGCCTGGGGAGGTTCCGGGAAGAAGTGAGTGTGTGCCGAGGCTGCAGGAGTAGAGGCAGCCCAGGAGAAAGGGGGTCATGGGCTGGTGTTGGGGGTGGTTCCAGGCAGAGGGAGCAGCTTGCACACAGGAAAACGAGGCATGGAGTGGGCGGCTCCTTCCTCCCGGTCTCTAAACCTGTGAAGAGGGGGCTGGGGAGGAGAGCAGGACTCACAGGCCGGCCAGCCCTCCACAGCGTTGGGAACAGAGTGAAGAGGTTGGACTGTGTCCTGTGTCCTGGGGCCGGTGCCACTGCCGGGTTTGGAGCCAGGAGGGACTCAGTGGAACCTGCTGTGTGTGATTGGGAGTGTGGGGAACGGTTTGGGGTGGGAGGCAGGACAAGCAGCTGTGGACTCCTGTCTGCAGGTGAGTGCCAGGGCTCAGTGTAGGTCCTGATTGGGCTAAGTAAGGTGCCCATCTGCCTAGAGTCCAGCTGTCCTTGTCTGGTCTGTAGACCCTGTTGTCGAGGTCTGGCAGCTAAACGCTGGTCTTTCTGAGATAATGAAGAGGGAAAACGTTAGAGGCAGAACGAAGACCTTGCAGTAACTGGTGACATCCCCACAGGGCCTAGGTGGGCGAGGTCTGTTGGCGCCTGTGTGGGAAGGTGGGAAACCTGGGGCTTGCTGCCAGCCGCAAATGCCACACTGGGCTCTGCCTAGGCTCTGGGTGCTTTGGTTGCTGAATTTGGTGGTGGCTCGGGGCAGTCACTTGTCAGTCTCAGTGTTTCATCCCCTGGGGCCTCCCCAGAGCCATAGGAGATGGTTCACCTCTGAAGAACTGCTCCATGCTGTGCCTGGTAAGCTTGGCTACCCAGGGCTGTCACAGAGATGGGCTGTGGGCCACACGGGCTGAGCTCATTTCCGCCCTGCCACCTACACCTCGCTGTGGTTACTTTGGCAGTGTTCCCCAGCAGGAGAGCAGGTGGGAGGGGAGGCAGGTCCCTGAACTGGGATAGAGCCTGGAGACCTGGGTGTTCTCTGCTCTGTTGTACTGACCCTCTGCATGCTTATGAAATGAGGGCAGGGGTTCTCAGTGCTCCCATGGCATGGTGAGTATAATCCATGCACGATGCCCACACAGTTCCTGGCATGCTCAAGGTAGCCTTGTTGTTGTAAGAGAAAAAAGCAGGGATTCTCCACTTCCCCACAGAGTGAATTGGAATGAGGAGAGACTGGTATTTCTCCAACACGAGGTTTCTTTGGATTTTTGTGCTGGTTGATACTCCCTAAATCACAGGTTGCCTTAAAGAGAGCAAGAGCCCCGCATGGTGGCCTGGACCCTTGGGGCCCCCTCCATCCGATGCACCTCGGGGCCCAGTCTTTACCTGCTCACCATGCACAGCACTTCCCGTGGGTTTGGAAATGTGTCATCTGCGCGGCAGATGGGAATGGGGATGTGGAGTGGATGGGAATGGGGATGTGGAATGGATGGGAATGGGGAGTGGGAACCTGCAATTTAGGGTCCAGGCAGGTGGATTTTAATTTAATTTGCCCCTGGGGGATTCTAGGGCCAGCAGAGCTCAGTGCTGCTGCTCTCTGGGCCTCTGGGCCGTGAGCTGCTGGGGGAGCCCCTCTGGAAATGGACAGTGGCTGTCCAGGGCTTAGGACACTAGGGGGTGAACAGAGGAAGCAGAGGCATCTGGGGCTGAAGTTCAAGGTTGCAGCATGAAGTTCAGGGTGGCAGTGCCCATCCTAGCAGGGCAGGGCTCAATCTGGAGGACTGGCATGAGGAGGTGGAGGAGTCAGCCAAGCCCTCCCCTCAGCCTCTCTCCAGACACTATAGATTCAAGGCCAGGTCTGCATGAGGACAGCCACTTGATCTCAGCTGAAGTGACAGGAAGGGAATCGGGGCAAGGGCCAGTGAGTTTTTTTCTAGTTTGGGTCCCCTAATTGTCCAAGAGAAGAAAAGCCTTCATTTCTCTTTCGCTAAGTTTTATACTATTTTAGTTCACGTTCTTTAACAATAGGTTATTCATGCAGAGCTCATCTCTATTAATCAAAACGTATGATTAGGCAGAAAGCCCTATTCCCACACCAGAGTGGTGAGATGCAGTGCATGTGTGTTCAGATCAATTTTGGAGGTCTTGATTTTGTTTTGTTGCATATTTATTGGTTTGCTTGCAGAAGAATGAAGTTTTCTGGCCCTCTGGAAATTATTTTTTTCTCCTGAGAGGTTTTCCAGTCTAGTAGAAATAGACGCAGAGTTTGGCTTGCAGTGATGATGGTGTTAGAAGCGGCCCTGTACATTTCAATGTCGAAGACGTGATGGTTTTGTGTTTGCTCCTCCAGTTGTGCCCCATGGCTCTCTTTCTGCCAGCGCTCTTGCACATTTAGTTCTTGAGCGAGATGTTCTAAATAGAAGCCATGGTCCGTTTGGTCCCCAGCCTGCTGTCCTTCTGTGACCCGCCAGCCAGCTTTGCTTAGGGAGCTGTGAGCCCCTCCCACTAGGCTACAAAGTCATGGGCGGGAAAAGCATCTGTGCACGGCCAGCAGCAGAGCACCCAGGCCCAGGTCTGTCCCAGAGCCTGTGTGGACCTGGTGAATGGCTGTTCAGGTCAGAAGGGGGTTTGGATACACCGGTTCTGTATCTCGGAGGCCAGAGTAGCCCCTAGTGTATTTTGCAGAAGTGATAGCAGCTCCTATCCCAAGGCACTAGTGCCAGCTTGTTAGGCACGTGCTAGGTGCCTACTTCAACATCTCCTTTGTTCCTCTCTATCGCCTCTGCTTTGTTCCTCTCTGTCGCCTCTGCTTTGTGCCTCTCTATCGCCTCTGCTTTGTTCCTCTCTATCGCCTGCTGTCCCCTGCAGAGGGGAGCAAGGAGGCAGAGAGCTGGCTGGTAGCAGCCAGTGTCCACAGAGCCCCAGGGCTCCCTGACTGGGCTGTGCCACCGGGGACAGGCAGATAAACCCCAAGTAAAGTTAAAGGGAAGCACAGTGGGGCCTGCAGAGGATGTGAGTTAGAGGCTCTGGTGACAGTGATACCTGGTGGGGGATGGGAGGCAGGGGCCTTGCTGGGACAGACAGGAGACCAGGGGCCAGTGGCAGAAATGGTCCCCGAGCCATCCTCACGCGGATGGTGGCCTCCACCGGGAGCCCTGTGTGTCTCTGAACCTTAGTCTCCCTCCCTCCAGTCTGCAAAATAGGCATAATAGAAGTGGTGCATCTCACTAATAAATCTGTGCAGAAAGAGAAAGCAGTTCGCAACTGCAGAGCACAATTCAGATCTTCCTGGCTTTACCTCCAGGATCGTATGCCTCCGCTATCTCAGGAGACACAGGCCTCCCGTGCGCCTGGTGCTGGTCTCTAGGTCATCTGAGCCATCATCCACCCCTCTATGCCAGGGACAGTGTGCTGCCAGGAGGGGCACCTGAAGAGGTGTCCTACAGTGGCTGAGCTAGGATTCGAGGCACTTCCTGCCTCTTCCAGTTCCTCGTGGGCCAGGGGTGCTTTGCTCAGATGGTGCTGGGGAGGAAGGGCAGTATCTAAGGATGTATTGAGAGGGTCACGTTCAGGTGTGCCATCTTCTGAGGGCCAGAACCCTCTCACGACAGTTTGGCCGTGACTGAATTCCCACGTCGCAGAGTGCGCTTAGGGTGTGGCTCTGAACATTGCTGGCAGGTCAGGTGGAGCCTGGCTGCTCTGCGGAGCTGTGCCCAGGTTCCCTCGGTTCCTGAAGCTCAGAGGTTGCAGGAGAGAGGGCCTCCTGGTGGCTGCTTACTCTGCCCCGCTGTTAAGTGCCTGGTCAGGAGAGTTAGGCCCCTCACCCCCTCTGGGCCTCAGGGATCCCACTGAGGATGGAGGGTGTTGGACTTAGTTTCTTTTTTTTTTTTTTTTTTTTTGAGACGGAGTCTTGCTGTGTCACCCAGCCTATAGTGCAGTGGTGCAATCTCGGCTCACTGCAAGCTCCGCCTCCTGGGTTCACACCATTCTCCTGCCTCAGCCTCCCGAGTAGCTGGGACTATAGGCGCCCACCACCATGCCCAGCTAACTGTTTTGTACTTTTAGTAGAGATGGGGTTTCGCCATGTTAGCCAGGATGGTCTTGATCTCCTGACCTCGTGATCCACCCGCCTCGGCCTCCCAAAGTGCTGGGATTACAGGCGTGAGCCACCGCGCCAGGCCTATTGGACTTGATTTCTTTAGCTCCAGCCAGTCCTGTGGCCTCTCTGCCACTGTGTGAATGTCCCCAACCCCCCACCTGATAAGCAGGTGCCCTGAAGTCATCAGGGATTTGGACCTAGTTATTAAAAAGCAACCAGTGCCTGGGCGCAGTGGCTCACGCCTGTAATCCCAGCACTTTGGGAGGCCGAGGCGGGCGGATCATGAGATCAGGAGATCGGGACCATCCTGGCTAACACGGTGAAACCCCATCACTACTAAAAATACAAAAAATTAGGCGGGCGCGGTGGCGGGTGCCTGTAGTGCCAGCTACTCGGGAGGCTGAGGCAGGAGAATGGCGTGAACCCGGGAGGCGGAGCTTGCAGTGAGCCGAGATCACGCCACAGCACTCCAGCCTGGGTGACAGAGCAAGAGTCTGTCTCAAAAAAAAAAAAAAGCAACCAACTCCCTTAGGAGCCTCCAGAGCAGAGGTTGCCAAACTTTTTCAGATCACAGCACCCTGGATCTCAGCAATTTCATGATGTTTCTAGACCAAAACACACAGCTAACAACTCTACTTTTTAAGTAAGTAGGTCCAAACCACATGGTATGTATGTCCCAATAACTTGGAAGCCGCATGAGAAATAATACTCGTAAATGGAAACAAATGTATTTCATCCTAAACCACAATTAGAAACGGAAGTGTGTCTGCTGAATGAGATTGGCACCATTCTCATTTCCTGTTTGATGCTGACTTTGTGTGGGACTTGCTGTTTCAAATTTTATTTTTATTTTTAATTTGTATACACATATCATAGTTATACATATTGTGGGGGTACGTGTGATTTTTTTTCTTGAGACAGTGTGACAGAGTCTTGCTCTGTAGCCCAGGCTGGAGTGCAGTGGTGCCATCTCGGCTCACTGCACCCTCTACCTCCTGGGTTCAAGTGATTCTCATGTCTCAACCTCTTAAGTAGCTGGGACTACAGAGGTGTGCCACTTGCCTGGCTAGTTTTTGTATTTTTAGTAGAGATGGGGTTTCACCACGTTGTCCAAGCTGGTCTGAAACTCCTGGCCTCAGGTGATCTGCCTGCCTGGGCCTCTCAGAGTGCTGGAATTACAGGCATGAGCCACCGTGCCTGGCCTACATGTGGTATTTTAATACAAGCATATAAATTTTTAATTGTGGCAAAGTACACATAACATAAAGTACCATCTTAATCATTTTAAGTGTATGGTTCAGTGGAATTAAGTACATCAACGTTGTTTTGGAGTCATCACCATCAGCTATCTCCAAAACATTTTCATCTTCCCAAAACTGAAATTGTTTTAATTGCGCACGAAACAGTACCTCTCCTTTCCCGCTTCCTCCAGCCTCTCCCAGCCACCACTCTGCTTTCCCTGTCTCTGAATTCACCTCTCTAAGTACCTTGTGTAAGTGGAATCATGCAGTCTTTGTTCTTTTGTGACTGTCTTACTTTGCATGGTGTCCACAGGGGTCATACACGTTGTGGCGTGAGTCAGAATTGCTTTCTTTTTTAGTGCTGAATAACACTCCATTGCATGAATATGCCACATTTTGTTGATCCGTTTGTCTGCTGCTGGACACGTGGGTTGCTTTCACCATTCGGATACTGTGGATAACGCTGCTGTGAACAGGGGTGTACAGATGTCTCCCTGAGTCCGTTCTTTCAGTTCTTTTGGGATATACCCAGAAGTGGAATTACTGGACCATATGGTGGCTCTTTTTTAAACTTTTTGAAGTGCCATACTGTTTTCCACAGCAGTTGCACCTGTTTACGTTTCTATTATGCCAACAGTGTACAAGGGCTCCAGTTTCTCCACATCCTCACCAGCACCAGCACTTGTGTTTTCATTTGTTTTTGTTTTTCTTTTCTTTCTTTCTTCTTCATTTTTTTTTTTTTTGAGAAGGAGTCTCACTTTGTCACCCAGGCTGGACCACAGTGGCGTGATCTCGGCTCACTGCAAGCTCTGCCTCCTAGGTTCACGCCATTCTCCTGCCTCAGCCTCCCAAGTAGCTGGGACTGCAGGCGCCCGCCGCCACGCCCGGCTATTTTTTTTGCATTTTTAATAGAGACGGGCTTTCACCGTGTTATCCAGGATGGTCTTGATCTCCTGACCTCGTGATCTGCCCATCTCGGCCTCCCAAAGTGCTGGGACTACAGGCGTGAGCCACCGCGCCCGGCCTCTTTTTCCTTTTTTAAATGGTACTGTCCCAACAATCGTGATAGCAGGAATTTGCTTTTAATTACGGCAACTTCTGGCCTCACGAGATGTCTTTCAGGGAAATGTAGTGTGATCTCACCTTGCAAATGAGAGCTGCCTGAAGGCAGTCGTGCATGCAGTACGGACAGGTGCCAAGGGTCGCTGCCTTCCCCATGGACACCTGGACTGTGCTGCGATGCCCCTGTGGGTGCAGCAGGGCCCCTAGGGTGCCTCCATGCAGCTTGGGAACCATGGAACTAGACAATGTGCTTCAGACGAGCAGGTGAGCAGAGCCGTAAGGACGGGGGGTAACGTCCAGTCCATGGTTCCGCGTGGAAGCACGATTCACAGAGGCAGCTGAGGGGCGAGTGTCGTGTACGGTTCTGTGCGTTCCATCTCCACGCTTACAGCCCTGCAAAGTGGGAAGAGAACGGAAGAGACAGGAGAGAAAAAGTTCCGTGTGGTTTCCCAGAATCCTGTAGGTAGTGAGAGTCTCAGCATTGTTATTCCTAGCATGTTTTGTGTGTAATGTCAGATGAAGCAAATGATGACTGATGTGATCTTTTAACTCTGAGGACCTTGACCAGGATTTTCAGTGGGGAGGAGAAAGGAGATACGGAGGAAAGGTGCTCCGGGTTAAGAAAGCCTCTGGAGGCCGGGCACGGTGGCTCACGCCTGTAATCCCAGCACTTTGGGAGGCCGAGGCGGGCAGATCATGAGGTCAGGAGATCAAGACCATCCTGGCTAACATGGTGAAACCCCATCACTACTAAAAATACAAAAAATTAGCCGGGCGCGGTGGCGGCGCCTGTAGTCCCAGCTACTCAGGAGGCTGAGGCAGGAGAATGGCGTGAACCCGGGAGGCGGAGCTTGCAGTGAGCTGAGATCGTGCCACGGCACTCCAGCCTGGGCGACAGAGCGAGACTCCATCTCAAAATAAAAATAAAAATAACTTGTGAGGCAAAAAAAAAAAAAGAAAGAAAGGTGGAGGCACAACCAGTGGTTAAAGGGTACATAAAAGGCACACATAGTGTGTGTTTAGGGATGTGTGCTACACGGAACAAGGTAGGGCTGCGACTGCCCCCTACCAGGACATGGTCAGGGGTGCCCAGGGAGGCTGGGTCCCGAGGACTGGAGTGGCCGACAAGTTCCCTCTTCTTCCCTGCCTGAGGATTGTAAAGGTTGTTTCATAGCCATTTATCAAGCTAAATATTTACACTGTTTTCTAAAAAATAAAATTATTTTAACAACATCAAAGTCAAAGGAAGAAGTGCCTGGGAGTGGTCTTGAAGCTGCAAGTGGGCAATTGTGAACAGTCTGCCAGTGTGGGACGTGGCGCCTCGTGGGTGCGCCATCTCCCTCCACTGTGGGCCCCCTCTTTCCTGCAGCACACGCAGCTCACTGCTGCCGTTTCCCGTGTCTTCTGTCTTCACTCTGACCCACTCACATCTCTGTTGTCTGGGGTCTGTGCTTTGCTAGGGGACCTTGGAGTTCTGTTGATGGCTGTGACTTCATTCCTTGTTCTTTTCCATAAGGAACTGTGTTGGGAAAAGTTTGTCCGATGATTCCGTGGTCACACCTTTTGGCCTGTCCTGTGAGGGGCGAATGGGGAGCACGTGGAACTTATTGCTGCCGTCTTCAGAGTTTCTTGGGGGAGGAACTTGGTGTGGTTTGTTCCAGACTGAGCCCACCCTGAGGTCGGTTGTGGGACCCACCTGCCTGGTGCAGGCTGCCAGGGTCTTCCTGCCAGCGTGGGATCCCACGCTTTCCTCTTCCTCCTGCACCCATCAGACCCAGGGACACATGTGTGGCTCCTTCTCCAGTAAGTGACCTGGGAGGCGTCCTTACCCCAGGACCCGAGTGAGCGTCTATTGGAGACACCCAGGCATGCAGGCCAGAAGGACACGCCCAGTTGTGTGGCTGCCTCTTCCCTGCAGGGAGAAGCAGAAGGCTGGCTTGGGGCTTCTCCCTCGGCTGGGCCTGCATTGTCCCCAAGACCTGTGGCCGCTGGAGCAGACCTTGAGCGACTCTGCTCCTTTCTGGGCCTCGGTTTCCTCATTCTCAGCGGGGGCTTCTGCCAGACTATCTGGGGGATGTTTTCAGCCCTCTAATTTGTGCATGCTGTGACTCACCCAGAATTACAGAGCAAAGCTGATGGAATCGGGAATTTATAAATCCCCCTTCCTTCCTCACATGGTTCCTTGAGGTTTGAAAACTACGGTTCAGAATGAGACAGTGGCTCTCTACCTGAGGCCACAGGGTTGTCTGTGGCCTGAATGATTTCTGGCCAGTTTGGCTGGGTGAACCCCAACGGCGTAAACATGCTAAAGGCTTCTTCCTTGCCCTGGGACCCCGGTTCTGGCCAGGCTACAGGGCTCACAGCTCAGACCTGCCTCTGCCCAGGAGTGACACGGTCCCCTCTGCTCACATGCCACGGAACAGAACTGCCATGTGGCCCAGCCTAGGAAGGCCAAGAAGCATGGGAGACTCCCAGGCTATTCGACAAGCAGGACCTGTCCATGCCATCTCCCATCTGTGCCCAGCATCTGCATCTTCCAAAGAGCACCGGCCTGCACTGTCCTGTGAAATGCCACCGCGAGCCCTTCCTGGCAGGTGCAGTTAATCCTGTTTGATGGGTTAGGAAACCAAGGCTCTGAGGGAGGCTTTCGGTGCCACAGCTGGGAGGTGAGAGTTGTGAGTTGCAGATGTCTCAGCCATCCCGAGCGTGTCCATTCTGGGTGGTGGGAAGCTTTTCACTCAGCACTGAGTACGTGATGCCTGCGGTGTTCTGGGCCTCCTCCATCAGGAGTCAGGGGTCCTTCTCCCCAGGTGGCTCATCGATGGCCCTGGCTCCTCCAACCCCTCCCTGGGCTGTGGCTGCACCTTGGGTTCCACCCATTCCAGACCCAAAGGTCTATGGGCCAACCGGATACCGCCCCTACATGGTGTGCCCACAGGCTCTTATGGATCCCAGAGGGCCCCTTTGTCCTGCTTGGGAAGGCTGGTATGGCCCTTCCACAGTGCCCTGCCGTGGCTCCCATGCTCCCCAGCTCCCTACTGTGTCTGCTGGGCGTTTGAACAGCCTCCTGCCCTAACCCTTGCATCCTGCCACCCTGTCCCACTCTCTACCTGGCAGCCAAGTGATCTTTTCCAGCAGCACAGCTGACTGAGTATTGCTGATGGCTGCGACTGCTCTCGGAATCAAATTGTGTCTCTTCCAAAAGAGACATCCGATAAGATTGACTTGGAAAAGAATATGAATTGTGGTTGCCCAGAGCTCCTTCATGGTTTGGGATTAAGCCATGCAGAAAGGTGTGCAGGAGCCTAGCTGACCTGCCAACCCTGCCTCTTGCCATCCTCTATTTTGTATGCTCAGTCACCCCAGAAAATTGCTCTGGCCCTTGGATTTACCTCCGGGTCACTGTCCATCCGGTACCCTCTGCCTGGGAGCCTCCCTGGGTCTCCATCACCCGTCTCACTCATGTTTCCTCTGCACGTGGCATCTACTTCAGAAGGGCCCTTCTGCCGGGCGCCTTCCCAGGCTGGGTCTGGCCTACCCCGTGGACTCGCTCCTCACAGTACTGGCTACACACCCTCAAGCCCAACTGTTTCTTAGAGTTGGTGTCCGCTAGGGTGTGAGCTCCTGGTGAGCAGGAGGACCTGTGCCTTTTATAACCTGGTGTGCTGCTCGGCATGCGGAAGGAACCAATGCAATGCTGAGAAATGAATGGAGCAGCTGTACCGTGCAGAGATACATGCAGAGAGGGGCAGGAGGAAGCCTCCACTTCAGACTTCAGTGTGAAAAAGAGCCACTGGAAAAGAACATGAAGTGTGGTCGCCCAATGCTCCTTTGTGGTTTGGGATGAAGCCCTGCAGGAAGGTCCCGGCAGCGCTGCAACCCCGCCATGCTGTTTGCCCCACGTGGGTTCTGGAGTCTGGTGGCACCTGGAAGAGCAGATGGAGTGGAAGCTGCTAGAAGATGGGAACCTGAGGGTCCTGGGTTGGCGGAGGCCTTGCCTGGACTTTGCCTAGGGAGGCAGTGGGCTTCCTGCTTCATTTAAACCTTGCACTGCAGAGCTGGCCCTTCCTTGTTCTTAGGGAGGCTGTTGCTTCTTCCCAGCACCCCACAGCCATGCAGGAGGTGCGGCCGAGCACGTAGAGATCCATCTGGCATCTCGCAGCCAGCCGTGGTGCGACTGTCAGGACTCTGTGAAAAACAAGGTTTCTGTTTGGCATGGGGACGACCAGAGGGAAGGAGACTGGTAGAGCATAAGGATTCAGCCGACCGTTAAAAAAAAGTCAGAAGCAACGTAAGTCAAAACTCAGGACATCTTAGGGTGACCTTGGCCACTGACAGTTGTTCGTGTCTGAGATCACATTGATTCTTGCAGCTGTCCAAGGCGCTTGAAATAACCCCTCCGGGTGATGTTGTTGGGATGGTTTTGTCAGCACTCAGGATTTGGGGGTTTGATATGAAAATTTCACATTACAAAAAAGGGAGAAGTGCAGTTTTGTGTGTTTAGGATTATTGGTGGCTAGACATCTGAAAATAAGGATCCCCGCTCATTGCTTTTTTTTTTTTTTTGAGATGGAGTCTCACTCTGTTGCCCAGGCTAGAGTGCAGTGGCCGATCTTGGCTCACTGCAACCTCCGCCTCCCAAGTTCAAGTGATTCTCCTGCCTCAGCCTCCTGAGTAACTGGGATTACAGGTGCATGCCCTCTGCCTGGCTAATTTTTGTATTTTTAGTGGAGACAGGGTTTTGCCATGTTAGCTAGGCTGGTAACTCCTGACCTCAGGTGATCCGCCCACCTCGGCCTCCCAAAGTGCTGGGATTACAGGCGTGCCGCTCCTTGATTTTTGTTGTTGTTCCCAGGAAGATTGATGGAGGGAAAACACACTTTCCGAAGAGGAGATCCTGTGTTTATAGCCGTCTTAGATAGAGTCGTGACGAGGAGGAGGACTCTGGGCCGACAGTGTATGAGGGTTCCGCCTCACAAGGCTGTTTAGTGTTTGTGCCCACACTGGGTGTGACGGGTTGAAGCAGTGGATAACAAGCCTATTACTGTTATGCAAATGTGGGTGGCATAGTTGCAGTCTTCATGCATTTGTCTCTTCCTAATGAGTTTCAAAATCTTAATTTAGATCTTGATTTTGTTGCAGATAGGATTCCAATTTAAAGAGAGTATGTCGTTAAGAGACTGTGGTAGACAGAAAAATGATCTTCAAAGATATCCACACCCTAGCCGCAACGCCTGTAAACTTGTTACTTTATATGACAGAAAGGACTTTGCAGATTGGATTAAGTTATGGATCTTGAGAGGGAGAGATTATTCTGGATTATTCAGGTGGACCCTTATAATCATGGTGACCCTTATTAGAAGGAAGCTGGAGGAGTTAATTGTCAGAGGAGATCTGTGACAGCAGAAGTGGAGATTGGAGTGATGCACTTTGAAGATGGAGGAAGGGGCCGAAAGCCAAGGAATGCAGGTGGCTTTTAGAAGCCAGAAAGGCAAGGAAACAGATTCTTGCCTAGAGCCTCCATAAAGAACCAGGCCAGCCGACACCATGACCTTAGCCCAAGGAGACCTGCGTGGGACTCCTTCCTTCCTTCCTTCCTTCCTTCCTTCCTTCCTTGTTCCTTCCTTCCTTCCTTCCTTGTTCGTTCCTTCCTTCCTTCCTTCCTTCCTTCCTTCCTTCCTTCCTCCCTCCCTCCCTCCCTTCCTTCCTTCTTTTTTGAGACAGGGTCTTGCTCTGTCATCCAGGCTGGAGTGCAGTGGTGCCTTCTCAGCTCATTGCAACCTCCACCTCCTGGGTTCAAGCCATTTTCGTGCCTCAGCCACCCATGTAGCTGGGACTACAGGCACCTACCACATGTCTGGCTAATTTTTGCATTTTTTTGTAAAGATAAGGTCTTGCTATATTGCCCAGGCTGGTCTAGAACTCCTGGGCTCAAGGGATCCACCTGCCTCAGCCTCCCCAGATGCTGGGATTATAGGCCTGAGCCACTGCACTCAGCCCTCTGCCGGATTTCTTTTTTTTTTTTTTTTTTTTTTGAGACGGAGTCTCGCTCTGCCACCCAGGCTGGAGTGCAATGGCCGGATCTCAGCTCACTGCAAGCCCTGCCTCCTGGGTTTACGCCATTCTCCTGCCTCAGCCTCCCAAGTAGCTGGGACTACAGGCGCCCGCCACGTCGCCTGGCTAGTTTTTTGTATTTTTTGGTAGAGACGGGGTTTCACCGTGTTAGCCAGGATGGTCTCGATCTCCTGACCTCGTGATCCACCCATCTCGGCCTCCCAAAGTGCTGGGATTACAGGCTTGAGCCACCACGCCTGGCCCGGATTTCTGAACTATAGAACTGTAAGAGAGTAAGTTGGTGTTGTCTGAAGTCACTAGATTTATGGTCACAGTAGTCGTAGGAAGCTAACACAGAGATTCAGGGACCAAACCTTTCCATTGCAGCAAGGTTGATCAGTTGTTCTCTCCCATCATGGGGCTCCCATTTTGCTCAAGTCCTATGTCATTGTCCCTCTTTTCCTGGAGAGCAGGAGCTGACTTCAGATGCCAAATCTTTTCCTTCCACGGTGCACTCGCAGCTCTTGGGAGGTGCAGGTTCTGCCTGCTACTCTTCTGGAATGGTAAACGCTGGGCCCTTAGTGGAAATGACAGGTGAAATGGAAGGCAGCTTCTTGCGGGCAGTGACAGGACCTGCAGCGGGCCTCTTGGAGCTGGCACTGAGGGCTGCTCCCCCCACTCTGTGGGTGTATTGGCTGCATGCTGACTGGCCATCCTTGTGGTTGTGGCCTGGTGTGTGTGCAGGTGGACAGAGGCCGGAGTATCCTTGAGAGGCTGTGCCTTCTCCCGGCTTCTGTTGGAGCCAGAGCCATCAGGGAGCCATCACCTGTCCTGGCCTGGCCTGGCCTGGCCTGTCATGAGTGCTGGGTTCCTTGAGCTGCCTCTCAGGCTGGGGGATGAGGTGGCTGCGCTCAGGCCTGGCTTCTGCAGGCTTCTTCATATCTGTGGAGCAGCTCCACCACTAGAACCTGTGACATGAGAGGCCTGTAGCCCGGTCCCATCATCCGGAATGGAGAGGCAGCCCCCCAGCCTCCTGGGGACCGGAGCTCCTTGCCTGGGTCATCGCAGAACTAAGCCTTAAAATCCGGCTGCCTCAGCAAAGCACCTCTGGAGACTCAAACCACCTTGTAAATCTCACTAGGAGTGAATGCTTGACTTTTTACTCAGTACCAGGACTACATACTAGTTCATTTACGGGTTTTTCCTCTGAATTGCTAATGTTCGAAGTGAAAATTTTCAAAGCTGACTAATGCCTCTGCTTCAAGATTTCCTTTCAGGCAACTTATTTATATATAAAGCAGCTCTTCAAGGAACACTAACAAAGTAACAGAGTCACTTGAGTTAGGAGACTCAAGAGCCAAGTCGTGGCTCTAGGTTGGCCTCGCAGGGTGTTAGGGAGCCAGTTCTCCACTCCGGGGCCATGGGCTTCTGGGTCCTTGCACCATCCAGAGAGGTGATGGTGTGGTAATTCCCGTGTATAGAGTCTACTGTTTTCAGGCGGCGTTCGCATCTGTGGTTTCATTCAACGTTCAGAGCAGCCCCCGGGGTCAGTTCACGTAGAGAAGGAGTCAGAGGCTCACGGAGGCTGAGGGTTTGCGGGGTCACCAGCTCCTAAGAGGGGCCCTTTGGGCTGAGGCCAAGGCGCTTTCTTTCTTGCAGGACAGAAATTCTGTTGTGCACTTTTCCTTTCTTTGCCATAATGGCCGCCTCCTTCCACCCCATATCCTTCTTCCCTTTGGCCACTGTTGAGTTCTGATTATTTTTGAGAAAAAAATAATAATAATAATAATTAAAACTCTGGGAGCCTGAGACTGAGGAAAAGTCTCCTTTCGTAGAGATTTTGGCCTAACATGTTAGCTCCCTGCCCTGTGTAACTTCGGAGCTGGCAGGTGATGGGGACATGCCTGTTGGAGAGCGCTGGTGTGTCCAGTGTTGTCCCTGCAGCTTCACCGGCTGTCAGAGCCACAGCCTTCATTTATGGCTGCACCCAGGAATATTTAACAGCAATTTCCTTTTTCTTTCTTCTTTCTTGTTCTGTCTGTGTCAGTGTTTTGTGGTCTGACTGTACCCGTCTTCTTATAGGCAGCTAATGTAAACGCTGATTCAGGCTATGCCCTGTGGTGTGGTGATCAGGGCCTTGGCCGGAAGCCGTTGTTTGGGAATGAACCACATGGTGGGATATCTTGGATCTCCCGGGCCAGGCACAGAGCAGCTGCTTAGTAAATGTTGCTGAGTGAGAGGCCGGGGGGTTGGTGAGGATAGGCAGGGGCATCTAAGCCTTCAGAGGAGCTGTCAACTGGTGGGCAGCCAGCAAGTCCAGCTCGAGGAAACACCATGGAGCCCAGGGGCTCTGCATAAGAAGTGGCGGAGGTTTGGCTTCACTTTTAGTTGTTTTGTTTCTTGTTCAGGTGAGGGAACACACCGAGAAGGGAGGAGAGTGAGGCTGGCTGAGTGTCATGGCCGGGTGGTAAAGGAATTAATAACCCAGACAGGTTGCCCGTTCATGTAAAGTTGTCTGCACTGCTGTGATAGAAACTGCTGTGCTACTGAAACCTTCCGAAAAGCAGGCCACCCAGAGAGTGACTTGGGCAGGTGTGTATTTATGTGTGCATCAGGGAGAGGAACACTTGCAAGGAGCGGAGCTTCCGGAAGACCAAGATTCAGTGGAGGCAGCAAGTCAGGGCCGGGCAGAAGTTGCTGGGGGTATCTGCGGAAGGGCGCTTTCCAGGGTGCATGGATGGATGTGTTAACCGGCCAATTCCTACGCGTCACTAAGGAGAGGTGCCTGCCCTCCTGGGATCTGTGCCTATTCTATTGCTTCTGTTGTTTTTTTTTTTTTTTTTTTTTGAGACAGGATCTCGCTCTGTCACCCAGGCTGGAGTATAGTGGCACAATCTCAGCTCACTGCAACCTCTGCCTCCCAGGCTCAAGCGATCCTCCTACCTGAGCCTCCCAATTAGTTGGGACTATGGGTGAGCACCACCATGCCTGGCTAATTTTTAAATGTCTTGTAGAAACAGGGTCTCACTGTATTGCCCAGACTGTTCTTGAACTCCTGGGCTCAAGTGATCCTTTTGCCTCTGCCTCCCAAAGTGCTGGATTACAAGCGTGAGTTACCACGCCTGGCCTCTTGTTGTTGTTAGTAAACTTTTAATTCTAGAACAGCTTTAGAGTTATAAAAAAAGTTGCAAAGACTGCAGAGAATTCCCATCTTTCTTCCTCCATCATCTCTCTCGTTAACATCTTACATCACACGGTGCATTTGGCATAACTAAGGAACCAACATGGGTCCTTTGCTGTGAACTAAACTCTGCAGTTCATTCCAGTGTCCTTAGTTTTTGCCTAATGTTTTTTTTTTTCCTGTCCCAGGAGCCCGTCCAGGCCACGATGTTACCTGTAGTCCTTGTGTCTCCTTAGTCTCCTCTGGTCTGTGGCAGTTTTCCAGCTTTCGTTGTTTTTAATGACCTTGATTGTTTCGAGAGTACAGGTCTTGGTGGAATGTCCCTCAGTTTGGGTTTATCTGCTGTTCTTCTCATGGTTAGACTGGAGTTACAGGTTTTGAGGAGGAAAACCACAGGAGTGAAGCACCATTTTCAACATACAGCAATGTTACATGATATCAACATGACTTGTCACTATTGATGTTGACCCCAATCACCTGGCTGAGGTAGCATTTGCCAGTTGCTCACTGTAAGATTACCCCACCTGGGAGGCTGAGGCAGGAGAATGGTGTGAACCCGGAAGTGGAGGTTGCAGTGAGCCGAGATTGGGCCACTGCTCTCCAGCCTGGCGACAGAGCGAGACTCCGTCTCAAAAAAAAAAAAAAAAAAAAAAAGTTTATCCCACCTTCCTTCCAGAGTCCTCCTGGAAGGAGGTCAGTGTGGGGAGCCCATGCTTAAGGAATGTGAAGTTGCAGTGCACCTGCTTCATGGGGGTTGGGGATAGCTGTGGAAATTATTTGGAATATTTCTACATGGGAGACGTACTATTCTCCCCCATTTATTTGTTCAAACATTTACATCAGTGTAGATTTGTGGGTATATAATTTATACCTTGCTTTATAATCCAGTGCTGTGTTATTTATTTTATTGTTCAAACTGTCTCAGCTTTGACCATATGAAGCTCTTTCGGGTGTGGCCTCCCATGTCCCCTTCAGAGACCCCTACCTTTTTGTTTGTTTTGAGGACAGTCAGTCGGCTGTATCTGTGAGTTCTGTGAGTTCTGCATCTGTGGATTCAACCAACTTTGGATGGGAAATATTTGGGAGAAAAATAGCTGGTTGTGTCTCTACGGAACAGACTTTGTGTCTTGTCATCATTCCCTAAACAATACAGTATGACAATTATTTACATAGCATTTACATTGTACTAGGTGTTATAAATAATCTAGAAAGGACTTAAAATATACTGGAGAATGTGCATAGGTTATATGCAGATTCTGCACCATTTTATAGAAGGGACTTAAGCATTGAGGATTATGGTATCTGCAGGGGGCCTAGATTCTAACCAATCCCTTACAGATACCCAAAGAAAACTGTACCAATTTTTGGCACAAGATACTTAGGCTCATCTGGAATGTTTCCTACCCAGTCCTGGACTCAGCTATATCTGTGAGGATCCCTGCCTTGTTTTATTGAAGAATCGTATCTCGAAACCAAGGTGTGGACACGGAGGGTTCTTGTTGCCACCGAGGTACATTGCTTCCAGGCCCTCTCGGCAGACAGAGCTGGGAAATACGTGTGTATGCTAATCTGTGTATACATATGTATCTCCTATGGTTTTTAAAAATTTTTTTATTTTTTGAGACAGAGTCTTGCTCTGTTGCCAGGCTGGAGTGTAATGGCACGATCTCTACTCACTGCAACCTCTGCCTCCCAAATTCAAGCAATTTTCCTGCCTCAGCCTCCCTAGTAGCTGGGACTACAGGCGTGTGCCGCCACGCCCAGCTAATTTTTGCACTTTTAGTAAAGACAGGGTTTCACCATGTTGGCCAGGATTGTCTTGATCTCTTGACCTCGTGATCCACCTGCCCTGGCCTCCCAAAGTGCTGGGATTACAGGTGTGAGCCACTGCCACTGCACCCGGCCTTTTTTTTTTTTGAAGACAGCGTCTCACTTTGTTGCTCAAGCTGGAGTGCAGTGGCACAATCTTGTCTCACTGTAATCTTTGCCTCCTATGTTCAAGGGATTCTCCTGCCTCAGCCTCCCAAGTAGCTGGGATTATAGATGTGCGCCCCCATGCCTGGCTAATTTTTGTATCCCATAGCTTTTTGAATGCATGGCCCCCTCTGGCGGCCCAGCCCTGGACCTAGCCTCCTGATCACTCAAGGGAACCATGTCCACGTGTCACATAGTAGAAAGGAAAACTTGGACAACTGACTGTGTAGACAGGAGCAGCAACAACAAAAAGACTTGGAAGGCTTAAAGAATATTTTCCAAGTATACACAAATACAGAGAATGATAAGAGGAATGACTTTGAGAGCCTGAGGCAGGAGGATTGCTTGAGCCCAGGAGTTCAAGAACAGTCTGGGAAGCATAGGGTGACCTTGTCTCTACCAAAAAAAAAAACCAAAAAAAAAACCAAAAAAAAAACCCAGGTGTGGTGGTGTGCACCAGTGGTCCCACCTCCTTGTGAGGCTGAGGCAAGAGGCTCACTTGTGCCTGGGAAGTTGAGGCTGCAGTGAGCCATGACTGCACCACTGCATTCCGTCCTGGGTAACAGAGCAAAACTCTGTTTAAGAAAAAAGGAACATCTGGGTACCTGCTATCCAGTTTAAGACATGTACAAATATAATTCAGCCTTCCATGAGCATGCCTCCCCAGCCACTCCTGTGAAACCCAGTACGTTGAATGTACTGTTTTTTGGAGGCATATTTTATTTTTACCCTGCATGTATGCCTAAATGATATATCCCATTGTTATGATATTTTCAAACTTTGTAGAAATGATATCTTACTATGTTCCTGTAACCTGAATTTTCATTAACTGAGGCATTTTTCATGTATTTATCTTCTTAGCAATCCCGAGAAAAGCAAGAGTCACTATCTCCATTGCACAGGTGGAGAAAGTGATAACGTAGCACAATGATGTGATTTTTGCTCACTTCAAGCAGCTAATGAAGGTGGACTCACATTTGTATCTTCAGAGCCCAAGTCCATGCTCTTTGTGTGACATAAATGTCGAGATTCGTCAGGAAAAGGAAGAACAAGCAGGTCTTGTTGGTTACTCTGTGACCCTGTTGCCTCCCTGGGGCCTGGAGGTCGTAGTGTCCCTCTTAGCCTGGAATCCCAGTCTCCATCTGGGTTTTGCAGGCTCCAGGAGTGTTGATGAAATGAGGACCCATATGGCTGGTTGAGACTCCCACCCCCTCATCACTCCCTACCAGCATTTGTGCAGAATCCTCCTCTCCTCCTGAGCCTGGAAATAACGTGTGGCTGGCTCAAAAGTCAGCCCCTCCTTATTTTAGCACCAGATGCTGCCCCTCAGCTTCACGCTGCCGTCCAGCAGCGTTGCCTGTGGTCCATGGGATTGTGGCCTTCACACTCAGCATTGAAATAGCTGCCTTCCGCTCCCATCATAGGAAAGAGAACGGAGTCTCTTGCTGCCACTCTCCTGCCCCACCCCCTGCTGCTGGCCTATTTTTGTGCTTTGTTTTCCTGTAGAACTTCTGGAAAGAGTTTCTGCAGTGGCTTTCTCCATTTCCTCCCTTCCCCTTCTCTCTTATACCCACTGCAGTCGGACTTTTGCTCCTTGCACAGACTCCTTTCCTTACACTTTTGACCCCATCACTTAGAGATGAAGATTTCTAAGACTCCAAGTCTCCAGATCCAGTGGTCAGCTCTCAGTCCCTTCCCTTGTGACTGGCCAGCAGTGTTTGCCGCAGTCGTCCCCCCTGGGAAACACCTTCTTCCCTTGGCGTGTCGGGCACACTGTGCTTGGGATTTCCTTCCTGCCTCACTGGACTTTGTTCAGTCCCCTTTGACCCGTGAGTGTCGGAGTGTCCCTGCGGTCAATCCAGGCCCCTCTTCTCTGCTCGGTCCACACTCCCACCATGGTTGACCTCATTCTGTCTTGTGGCACTGAATGCCATCCTCATGCTGAAGGATCCCACATTTATCTTTTAGCTCCGATTTCTCTCCTGACCTCCAGACTGTACACCCTGTTGCCCACCTAGCACTTTCCCTTAGAGTTCTAATGGACACAGCAGGCACCAAGCTGTCCCTGGCTGTCTCACCCCAATTTCCCTATCTCAGTAAATGGCAGCTCCATGCTTCCGGACGCCTAGACCATAGACTTGGAGCCAAGCTTGACTCCTGTCTCTCTGAAACCCCACATGGAATCCGTTTCGTAAGCTGCCGCTGGTCACACCGGCACCGCTGCCGTGCCATGAGAGCCTGTCGTCTCCTTACTAGGTTGCTGTGCCAGTTTCCTAATGGTTCCTGTTTCCACGCGGACTGCATACCTTCCTACCCAGGTCTGTGTCTGCTCAGCAGCTGGTTTACTGCATACAAACTTAAATGAGATTGCTCCTCGGACCAGAGCTCTCCATCCCCGCCCATCCCACTCAGAGTAAATGCTGGAGGCCCCTCCTCAACTGACTTTACTTTCTAAAACTATCCTGCAAAATCCTGCCTGGCTAATAACTTTATCACCTTCTTTGTGTTGGTTCCAATGTTCCCTTCTCCAGGTGGCTTCTGCGGACTTTGGTACTGGCCCACATCCCTGCACCGGTAACCCCCCACCGTGCACAAGAACCCCCACATTAATTCTGTAGCTTCTTTGTTTATTGTTGTCTGTGCCACTCCAGACAGGAAGCCTGTGGGGGTTGGGGGCTTGGTCTGCCTTCTTCAGCCCTGGGCTCCCAGTCCTGGCATCTGCTTGAAGACGGTGCTCGCGGTCAGGCTGCAGCAAATTCACACTTGACACCTGGGAGTGAGGGCCTCCTGCCATGCTGTGCTCTGGCCTCTCACCTGCGTCCTGCTAGTCCTGGGCACGCCAGGAAGACAGTCGGGGAATTTCTTTCCCCATCTGCCCTGGCATCCTCCAAACCTGGGGACCTTTCTAAGACTTGACTGCTTGGTGACGGTGTATGTGCTCCATGGATTTCTGTCCAGGAGGGTCCCTCACTCTGGCCCTCGGGGCCACGTGCATGTGGACACTGACTGGTAGGGTTGGTTTCTTATGCAGAGAGCCGGGCCAGAGGCACAGCTGGCCCATCACCAGCCCCATCGCTCACCGTCCACCCAGTCCCCGGGCCTTTCCGACGCTGTGCGCATCTGCATTTGTTGCAATGAACAGAGCCTAGAGTTGTAGGGCTTTGTCAGACAGCTTGATTTTCAACCCCGTAAAAAATACATTTTACTGAACCGCCTAGGATGCCTCTACATTATAGACCTCAAGCAGAAGTTTCAGGAGACGGTTTCTTACTCTCATTAGAGGTGATGCGTTTTGTGTGGTCTTCGGTTTCATTGCCCCGTATCACTTGGCGATCTGCCTGTGGGCCCCAGCAGTCTGTAGGTCGCAGCTTTCTCAGCCATACTTCCTGTTTTGGAGGAGAAACCTGAGCTGCAGAGCTAAGGTCCTCGCTAAGGTCACACCAGTGAATTCACCAGACAGCCAGGAGTGGAACCCTGTCCTCTGATTTCCATCCTGTGGCTTTTTTAGGCTTGTGTAATTAATTTTAATGATTGGACCATTGTGTCTTATTTAAATTACCCCAGGAGGAACATCAGCTCTGTTTAAGAAATGTTATTGTAGTTGCCTTACCTGCTCTGTTCAGGGAAATGCATCTTTTGTGAGATTTCTTCTGAGTAATTAAGAGGGTCTAAGAAGCCAGTTTTATAGTCATTTATTTAACTGTAGAGAACAATGAAGTTAAATACAAAAGCTGGTTCCATCTGCAAGAACATATGAGTGATTCGAATTAGAAAAGGTGTTCATCAAAGCACCTCCCAGGTGCCTAGGGAGGCGTGGGGCGCCTTGGTGGGTTCCCCGAGGGGTCGGGCCAAGGCCTGGGGCCGGGGGCACAGTTCCATTGCACTGGGTGTGTTTGGTGGCAGAACCTTGTGCTTAGAGTCGGGTGTTGCTTCTGGCCCTCGGTTGCTTATTCCTGCAGGCGTGGCCGGCCGTGGACCCGTAGCTCAGCAACCATGGAGGAGCTGTGAGAAATGCGCGGTCTCAGGCCCCACCCTGCCTCTACTGATTCCGAACCTGCATGTTAACGAGACTGGGAGTTTGTATGCACATCACAGCCGGTCTAGCTCTGGCCTGAGGACTGGGGTCTGTGGTTTCTAGTTTTTATCATCCAGCTGGTCATCCTCAGCAGTAGAGAGTGTGGTTGGTTACCATGCGCAGGGCACCATGCTAGGTGCTGTGGTAACAGAAGGGCGAGGCAGAGCCCTCCCGGCCCTCTGGGGCTTGCTATCTCCAGGGCAGGCAGGGGCTGGCGTATCCAGTTGTACACCATGGTGTTTTACAAAGCACGAGTGCCATGGACCCCAGGGGTGGGCTGGATTGAGATGCAAGGCGGGAAAACAGGTGGGGAGGGGTCCCAAGCAGGAGGAACTGCATGAGAAAAGGTGCAGAGGCTGGAGAGATGCAGATGCAGTCAGGGAATAGCCAGTGTCAGAATGGAGCAGGCAACGCCAGGTTTTGGAGGCTTTCAGTCCCACGTTTAGATAGTTGGACTTTCTCCAGTGGGTCATGGAAGCCACGATAAACTTTCTAAAATTAAATACTATTTTATTTAAAAAATTGTGTAAAATACACATAACATAGAATTCACCTTCTTGAACCATGTTTAAGTGTAGAGCTCAGTGGCATTAAGTACATGTACACGGTTGTGCAGCCATCGCCCCCATCCACCCCCGGAACTCTCCTCATCCTGCAAAACTGAAACTCTGTCCCCATTCAACACTTAACTCCCATTCCTCCTCCCCTCACCCCCTGGCACCCACCATTGTACTTTCTGTCTATAATTTTGACTACTTCAGGTGCCTCATATGAGTGGAATCATGTAGGATTTACATTTTATGACTGGCTTGTTTCACTTATAATGTCCTCAAGGTACACACACGTTGTAGCACGTGTCAGAAGCTCCTTGTTTGCTAAGGTTGAGGGATACTTCCTTGTATGAATAGACCACATTTTGTTGATCGTTCATCTGGGGAAGGACGCTTGGGTCGCTTTGGCCTCTTGGCTGTTGTGGATCATGCTGCCGTGAACATGGGGGTACAATCTCTTTGAGCTCGTTTTCACTTCCTTCAGGCATACATCCAGAAGCAGAGTCATTCCTACGTCATATGGTAATTCTACTTTTAATGTTTTAAGGATAGCATTTTCCAAAAGGGCTGTACCATTTGACATTCCTACCCACCATGTAAAAGGGTTCCAGTTTCTCCACATCTTCACCAACACTTGTTATTTTCTGGCTTTTCAATTGTGGCCACTCTGATGGGAGTGGGGTAGCACCCCTCTGTGGTTTGGATGCCGTTTTCCTGAGGCACGGTGGTGTGGAGCACCTCTGCTGTGTGGGAGCACTGTGGTCTGGTGAGCAGGGGCTCTGCAGTGGGGAGGCATGTGCCAAGGCTGTAGGAGAGGGCAATGGGTAGTGCTGTGCATCAGGTTTGGGGTGATGGGGACGTGCCCCTTGCACCTGTACATCAGGCCTCCCCCATGCTACTTTGGTGGCTTCTGTGGGAACACAGTACGTCCAGGGTGCCGTCCCCAAGGCAGAAGGGAGCACCGTCTGATTCGATGTGTGGCCTGTGCTGCACCAAGCCCACCACGTTTGCCCTATGAGACTGTGTCCTGCTGCGACTGGGTTGAAGTCAGAGGAGCCGAGACAGGTGGGGGAGCATTTGGAGGACGTGTCCCTTGCTATGGTGTCTTTGCAGAAGTGGCCAGCACTTGCACTGCCCAGTAGTATTTTCGATGCTCCTGGGAACATGAGAGGATTGCACTTCTCTGCTTTCTCAAAGTTAGATAAGACCATGTGCCTTGCTTCAGCCAGTGACATGTAAGCAGAAGTGACTTGTGGGTAGAAGCTGGAAGGAACTTTCTGTGCTGTCCTTTCTCCAGTCACATGGGTCCTAGAAGCACATGCCGAGGAGGAGAGGCTGTAATAGCAATGTGGCTGTTGTTTGCTTTGGATTTGCAGTGGACTTCGAGTGAGCAAGACAGAAACGATTACTGGGCCCAGGCCCTGTGGTGTGGGAGCTGTTGGTTGCCGCAGCACAGCCTAGCCTATCCTCAGTGATCCAGGAGGAACCTGAAAAGTATTTTAAGTGCACAGATAGGTGAAGATGAAAGTGTAGTGTTTTGGGATAATTCCACATGCTTGTTAGTATCTCCAACAGTTTCAAGACTTGGTGAAGGGGCTGCACTTTTCTGTGGGTAAGTCTCTCGCTGAAGAGTTCGTTATCAGATGGTAATGGCTTCATTTTGTCAGCGGCACAGAGTTCTGGCTTGTGCGTGTCTGAGGCCTGTCCCCACTGGGGCAGGGAGCTAATGAGAACTCATGAACCCTGCATCTCTGCCTGGCTTCAACGGCCCGAGTGTTTTCCAGTGCTTATCAAATCCAGTGCCGTTTACATTCCCGGGGACAACTTCAGACTCTGTGGACCGCATTATACTTCCAAAGCAGGAGGCTCGTTGTTTTTGAGCTTTATTCCCGACTTTTTTTGTTGTTTGTTTTTTGTTTTTGATTGCAGAAATGCCTTTTTAATATCAGAAAATTTCCAAGTTTTCCTTACTTGGCTATAGTCTTGTTTTTAGTACTGCTTTGTTCAATAACTATTCATTAAACAAATCTCTTTAAGTTTATTTCTTCTGTAGAGCTTCCCTCCCCTCCCCCCCCTCCCCTCCTCCTCCCCTCCCCTCCCCTCCTCCCCTCCTCCTCCTCCCTCCCCTCCCCTCCCTCCCCTCCCCTCCTCCTCTCCTCCCCTCCCCTCCTCCTCCCCTCCCCTCCCCTCCTCCCCTCCTCCTCCTCCTCCCTCCTCCTCCCCTCCCTCCCCTCCTCCTCCTCCCCTCCCCTCCCCTCCCCTCCCCTCCCCTTTCCTTTCCACAGAGTCTCCCTCTGTCGCCAGGCTGGAGTGTGGTGGCGCGACCTTGGCTCACTGCAACCTCCACCTCCTGGGTTAAAGCAATTCTCCTGCCTCAGCCTCCTGAGTAGCTGGGATACAGGCATGTGCTACTACGACCAGCTAATTTTTGTATTTTTAATAGAGATGGGGTTTCATCATATTGGGCCAGGATGATCTCGATCTCTTGACCTCGTGATCTGCCCGCCTTGGCCTCCCAAAGTGTTGGGATTACAGGCGTGAGCCACGGCATTCAAATATACACAAAAACAGAGAGAATTGTGATCTCTGCAAATTCATGTGTTGAAATCTTCACCCCTAGGACCTCAGTGTGACTGTATTTGGAGAGAGGGTCTTTGAAGAGGTAATTGAGTTAAAAGGATGTCATCAAGGTAGCTTAATCCAGTCTGACTGATGTCCTTATAAGAAGAGAGTCAGACACAGACGCAGAAGGATGGCCGTGTGCATACATGGCGGAAGACAGCCGTGTGCGAGCCAAGGAGGGAGGCCTCCTCAGCCCTGCTGACACCGTGATCTCAGACTTCCAGCCGCCAGAACTGGAAGAAAATCCACTTCTGTTGTTTAAGCCCCCTAGCCTGTGGTACTTGGTGATAGCATTCCTTGAACCCTAATGCAGTGCCTGTGTGCTATTGTTCAGCATCAGCAGTTCCAGTTTTTAAGCATCCTCACGGACTGCCCCCGAAGTGCAGAGAGCATGGGGCCTATAGCAGAGAACTAGGCAGCAGCTGCCCTTATGAAACTGACACTCTACGGAAACTGGAAAAATTCGTGAGGACAACAAGCTTCAGTTAACAACACTTTGAGCCTGGGTGTGGGAGCTTGAGCCTATAATCTCAGCACTTTGGGAGGCCAAGGCAGGTGGATCTCTTGAACCCAGGAGTTTGAGAGCAGCCTGGGCAACACGGTGAAACCCAATCTCTACTAAAAATACAATTAGCTGGGCCTGGCGACAGGCACCTGTAGTCGCAGCTGCTCGGGAGGCTGAGATGGGAGGATTGCTGAGCCCAGGAGTTGGAGGTTACAGTGAGATGAGATTGCACCACTGCACTTCAGTTAGCCCAGGTGACAGAGTGAGACCTTATTTCAAAAAAAAAAAAAAAAAAATGGCACTTTGAGGCTGGGTACAGTGGCTCATGCCTGTAATCCCAGCAGTTCAGGAAGCAGAGGCAGTAGTACTGCTTGAGGCCAGGAGTTCAGAACCAGCCTGGGCAACAGAGCAAGACCTCTGTCTCCACAAAAAATATATTAAAATTAGCTGGGCATGGTGGTGCATGCCTGTAGTCCCAGCTACGTAGGAGGCTGAGGCAGGAGGATTGCTTGAGCCCAAGAGGTTGAGGCTGCAGTGAGCTATGATCATGCTACTGTACTCCAGTCTGGGTGACAAAGCAAGACCTTGTCTCCAAAAAGAAAAAAAAAAAAAGAGCACTTTGAATTATCATAATCATAATCATAATCATATGACATCTGTCTGCCTTAGAAACCCTCGCTGGTGGATGGTCACACATAATGCCGGTGGTCTGCCAGGGGCAGATGAACTCTCACACCCTCCTAGGTTCCCCTTTAGGGACTGAGGCTTCAGGTATGGGAAGGGTTTGTGAAGTCAATGGATGAAAATGGAATGAGAAGCATGGCCTGAGCAACTTTGCCCCCATCAGAGCCAGCCTATCACGTGGACCAGGATTCAGACCACCCTGGGAGAGGAACCAGGATGCACCCATCATTCTTTGTTTTCTTTTCTTCTTGAGACGGAGTCTCACACTGTCACCCAGGCTAGAATGCAGTGGTGTGATCTCGGCTCACTGCAACCTCCGCCTCCCGGGTTCAAGTGATTTTCTGCCTCAGCCTCCCGAGTAGCTGGGATGACAGGCTTGCACCACCATGCCTGGCTAATTTTGTGTTTTTAGTAGAGATGGGATTTCTCCATGTTGGTCAGGCTGGTCTTGAACTCCCAACCTCAGGTGATTCGCCTGCTTGGACTCCCAGAGTGCTGGGATTGCAGGCGTGAGCCACCGCACCGGGCCTGCACCCATCATTCTTACACAGTGAAGACCCAGGGAGATGATGAGTCACACCAGGAAGTGATTCATTTGCTTACTGATAAGTTCATCCAGGATTCCTTTAAATACCAAATCCCCATGTACGCTTAAAAATACCTAGTTCACTCAGCAACAGTGTGCTGACTGACGGAAGCCAGACATGAAAGACTATAAGTGGTGCAATTCCATGTATAGGACGTTTCTAGAAAGGGCCTAATGACAGAGACGGAAAGCAGACAAGGGTCTGCCTGGGTCTGGGGCATCCGTGGGGATTGGCTGCAGGCAGCGATGAGGAACCTTCAGGGTGATGAGGGTTCTCTGAGTGCGTCGTGTGCCTGAGTCACTGCGACATTCACTAGAAGTCCTCCGTGCTGAAGGAGGGTGAACTGTGTGGGGCCCAAGTTCTATCTCAGGAAAGCTGAGGAAGTCACTCAGTTCAGCTCTGTGAAAATCAAGGGAGTCTTCTTGGAGGAAGTGGGCTCTGAGCTGGATGTGAATGACCGAGGGTCTTTGGTAAGGAGAGACAGCTGCAGGGGACTCCCGATGGAGGAACAGGATCCTGGGGGAGCGGCCAGGTGGGTGACTGAGGCAAATGGAAGGAGAAGCCTGTCACAGGTGAGGGCGTTGAAGGGAACTGCAGGGACACCCAGCGCTTCTCAACTGTGGCTGCAGATTTCCAGCTGCCATTTCTAAAGGGCAGGTACCTGGGCTCCACTCCTGGAGGTTTGGATTTGGTAGGTCCTGGGTATAGATCCCAGATGTTAGCATTTTTAAGCATATTTTTAAATGAAGTGATACTCGAATTCTATCATTTTCTTTTTACTTCTCAGCTTGTTGCTTCTCTAAAGAGATACCTCCCTTTGTCCATTATGTGGTCACCCAGTGGGACAGTTCAGAGAGAAAAGGCTGGGTGACATGTGATTCTTCCACTTCATTTGCCAGTTTTGAGGATGATGAATTTGTTTCCCATGACCTTCCAAAGGTGGTTTTTAAAAATTTATTTTAATCTATTGTCATGAACTCCTGGGACATGAACGTATTTCATAGGTTTCGAACCACTGCAGTCAGTATCCTCACTGAGGTTCACTGTGGCCGGTGGTAGTGTCTTCAGCTTGGCCTCTGAGACCTGACCTGATTCTAGTTATCTTTGATAATTTCCTTGTCTTTAAAAAAATTATAATTGTATATATATTTTAATAATAAAGATGAGTTTTGGCTGGGCGCGGTGGCTCACGCCTGTAATCCCAGCACTTAGGGAGGCAGAGGCGGGCAGTTCACGAGGTCAGGAGATCGAGACCATCCTGGCCAACATGGTGAAACCCCATCTCTACTAAAAACACAAAAATTAACTGGGCGTGGTGGCGGGTGCCTGTTGTCCCAGCTACTCAGGAGGCTGAGGCAGGGGAATTGCTTGAACCCAGGAGGTGGAGGTTACAGTGAGCAGAGATTGCGCCACTGCACTCCAGCCTGGTGACAGAGTGAGACTCTGTCTCAAAAAAAATAATGATAAAAAAATAATAAAGACAGATTTTGCCGTGTTGCCCAGGCTTGTCTTGAACTCCTGGGCTCAAGCCATCTGCCCACCTCGGCCTCCCAAAATGCTGGGATTACAGTGTGAGCCACCATGTCCAGCCTAACTTCCTTGCCTTTTTAAGAGTGAAGCAGTTTTATTTCCCATTGCTCTTCCACTAGCTTAAGTATGTGTTAATTTATTATTTTAGGTTGTCCTAGAGGTTATGATCTGCAGACTCGTTAGATGCTAGTGATGATGGTCTTCTTTAAATTGGTACTTTAACCACTTCCCGGCCAAGGCAGGGACTTTGCATACAGATATCAATATGGTGTGGAAGGCAGCTACACTCACCACCACACCACCTGCGAGAGATCAGTATGCTTTGAAAGTTGCCTGGAGACCTTGGTGGCAATTCAGGGCTGAACACTCTGGGTTGGGCACTGGGTGGGTGGCAGGTGCACTGGGATTGGATGGGGCGCTGTGGGAGAGAGGACCAGACCCAAAGCCTTCAGTGAAGAAGGCCGGGTGTGAATTTTTTAGCTGGTTATCAGGTTCGTATTTTATTTTATTTATTTATTTATGTATTTTTGAGACGGACTCTTGCTCTGTCACCCAGGCTGGAGTGCAGGGGTGCAGTCTTGGCTCACTGCAAGCTCTGACTCCCGGGTTCACACCATTCTCCTGCCTCAGCCTCCTGAGTAGGTGGGACTCCAGGCACCCGCCATCACACCTGGTTAATTTTTTGTATGAATATTTCTTTGCAACTTCCTGTGAATCTAAAAATGTTTCAAAATAAAAAGTTAAAAACAAGAGCATATCAACTCCCCCCAAATTCTAAAACAAGCCTATTTGTTGGATTATGTTATCAATGAGACCTTGGTCACAGCCCCTGTTTAGTGGACTGTGGCCAGCTTTCTCACCCGCCTCTGCTGGTAACAGAAGAGAGTCACAGCTGAGTTCAAATCCTGACTCTGGCACCTGCCAGCTATGTGGCTTGGAGAACCCATCTGGAAGATTCTCATCAGTCCTCCACTTCTCATCTTTCAGGTGGGTGGGGAGGATGAAAGGACATCTTTCAGGCAAGGCTCTCGGCAGATGCTAGGCACAGGGAAGGCCCCTCACCAGCTGAGGATCTTCAACGATGTCCCTGCCGGATCTGAGCTCATTAGATGCTAGGGACCTTCTTGAATATTTCAAGAAGGTCCTGAACACTCTTCACTTAGCCCTGCTTCAATGTTAACATTATGCATAACTATAGTACAATAGTCAAATCAGGAAATTGACAGCGGTGTAGTCAACAGAAACTATTCAGACTCCAGCAGTTACAATTTGTGTGTGTGTGTGTGTGTGTGTGTGTGTCATTCTGTCCAATTGCATGTGCAACTTCATGTAACCACCATCACAATCAAGATATTTAATTGCATCATCAGCAAAGGGCTGCCTCATGCTACCCCATTGTAGCCACATACACAGTTCCTCTTCCATCATTCCTAATCCATGGCAACCACTGGAGGACATTTGGAGTTTCCAGTATGGGGCTGTTAAGAACCCAGACCCACTATATGAACATTCACTTACAAGTTTCTGTGTGAAAACAAGTTTTTATTCCTCTATGATCAGTTATCTACAATTGCTGGATTGTATGGTAAATTCATTTTTAGGTTTTTTTTTTTTTTTTTTTTTTTGAGACGGAGTCTTGCTCTGTTGCCCGAACTGGAGTACAGTGGCCGGATCTCAGCTCACTGCAAGCTCCGCCTCCTGGGTTCACGCCATTCTCCTGCCTCAGCCTCCCTAGTAGCTGGGACTACAGGCGCCCGCCACCTCGCCCGGCTAGTTTTTTGTATTGTTTTAGTAGAGACGGGGTTTCACCGTGTTAGCCAGGCTGGTCTCGATCTCCTGACCTCGTGATCCGCCCGTCTCGGCCTCCCAAAGTACTCGGATTACAGGCTTGAGCCACCGCGCCCAGCCCATTTTTAGTTTTAAAGGAATTGCCAAACTATTTTCCAGAGTGGCTGTACCATTTTATATTCCCATTAGCAATGTATGGATGATCCAGTTTCTCCACATCCTTGCCAGCATTTGGTGTTGTTACTGTTTTTTATTTTAGCTATTCTCTCTCTTTTTTCTTTTTTTTTTTTTTTGAGACAGAGTCTCGCTGTGTCGCCCAGGCTGGAGTGCAGTGGCATGATCTCGGGTCACTGCAAGCTACGCCTCCCAGGTTCATGCCATTCTCCTGCCTCAGCCTCCTGAGTAGCTGGTACTACAGGCGCCCGCCACCACGCCTGGCTAATTTTTTTTGTATTTTTTAGTAGAGACGGGGTTTCACCGTGTTGCCAGGATGGTCTCCATCTCCTGACCTCGTGATCCACCCGCCTCGGCCTCCCAAAGTGCAGAGATTACTGGCATGAGCCACCGTGCCTGGCCTATTTTAGCTATTCTCATAAGTGTGTAGTGATATCTAGTTGTGGTTTAGATTGCATTTTTCTAATGCCTAATAATGTTGGGGATCTTTTCATATGACTATTTGCCATCTGTGTATCCTCGTGGGTGAAATGTCTATTCATCACTTTTGCTCATTTTTTTATTTTTATTTTTTTTGAGACGGAGTCTCGCTCAGTCTCCCAGGCTGGAGTGCAGTGGCCGGATCTCAGCTCACTGCAAGCTCCGCGTCCCGGGTTCACGCCATTCTCCTGCCTCAGCATCCCAAGTAGCTGGGACTATAGGCGCCCACCACCTCGCCCGGCTAGTTTTTTGTATTTTTTAGTAGAGACGGGGTTTCACCGTGTTAGCCAGGATGGTCTCGATCTCCTGACCTAGTGATCCGCCCGTCTCGGCCTCCCAAAGTGCTGGGATTACAGGCTTGAGCCACCGCGCCCGGCCTCAGTTTTTTTTTTTGAAATGAAATCTTTCTCTCGTCCCCCAGGCTGGAGTGCAGTGGCGTGATCTCGGCTCACTGCAACCTCCGCCTCCCAGATTTGAGTGATTCTCCTACCTCAGCCTCCCGAGTAGCTGGGATTACAGGCACCTGCCACCACGCCTGGCTAATTTTTGTATTTTTAGTAGAGATGGGGTTTCACCATGTTGGCCAGGCTGGGCTCGAACTCCTGACCTCAGGTGATCTGCCCACCTTGGCCTCCCAAAGTGCTGGGATTAACAGGTGTGAGTCATCACACCTGGCTCACTTTTGCTGGTTTTCTAATTAGATTTTTTTTTTTTTTTTTTTACTGTTAAGTTTTGGGGCTGTTTATATATTCTAGATACAAGTCCTTTGTTAGGTACGTGATGTGCAAATAATTTCTCCCAGACTATAATTTTTTTTCTGTTATCTTAGCTTGACTCTTGACAGAATGAAAGTTTTTAATTTTGAGGAGGTCAAAGTTTTATCAAGTTTTTTCCTTTTATGAATATTGTGTTTGGTGTATGTCTAGGAACTCTTTGCCTAATCATTAAGGTCCCAACGCTCTTTCTTTTGATTTTTTTTCTACATGTTTTATGGTTTTATATTTAAGTCCTTGATTCTTTTTGAATTAGTTTTTGTATAAGGTATGAAACTTAAGTCACATTTCTTTTTTCTTTTTTTGCCTATGGATGTGCAAATACTCCAGCACCATTCATTGAAAAGGCTGTCTCCTCTCCACGGAATTACTTTTGCTCCTTGTGAGAAATCAGTTGGGCATATTTGTAGGGATAATTTTTCCTGGGCTCTCTCCTCCGTTCCATTTGATCTCTATGTCTCTCCCTTTGCCTGTCCCACACTGTCTTGATTACTGTATCTCTGCAGATATCTTGATTACTGTATCTCTTCATATCAGGCAGGATGATTTCCCCCATTTTTTTCTCTTTTTCAAAGTTATTTGGTTATCCTCAGGCTTTTCTCTTTCTAATAATTTTTAGAATAAGTTTGTCTGTATCTACAAAATACCTTCCAAAGTTTGACAGGACTTTTGTTAAGCCTGTCAATCAATTTAGGCAGAACTGACCTTTTAACTGTGTCCAGTGTTCCAATCCATGCGTATGCCTCTTCAGTATTTAGGTCTTTGATTTCCTTCCTCGTCATTTTGTAATTTTTATTTTATAGATCCTGTACATGTTTTGTGAGATACATTCATAAGTATCTTCTCGTTATCTTTGGAGCACCTTGAAATGGTGTTGCATTGAACAGTCTTGATTTCCACTTCGTTACTAGTGTATAGACATGCAATTCAGTTTTTCAATGTTGATCTTGTACCCTGAGACCTTACTGAACTGTATATTTTCCTCTCAGCACTGTCTGAGCTGCATCCGACCAATTTGGTATGTCATGTTGTCATTTTAGTGCAGTTCTATATAGTTTAAAATTTCCCTTGAGATGTCCCCTTTGACCTGTGGATTAGTTAGAAGTGTGTGGGTTAATTTCCAAGTATTTGGAGATTTTCCTGTAGTTTTTTTTGTCACTGATTTCTAGTTGGAGTTCATTTTGGTCAACATATTCTGCATGATTTTAATTTTTTTGAATTTATTTGTCTATTATTTTTATTTATTTTTTTATTTTTTTTGAGACGGAGTCTCGCTCTGTCTCTCAGGCTGGAGTGCAGTGGCGCGATCTCAGCTCATTGCAAACTCCGCCTCCCAGGTTCATGCCATTCTTCTGCCTCAGCCTCCCAAGTAGCTGGGACTACAGGCACCCGCCACCACGCCTGGCTGATTTTTTTTGTATTTTTAGTAGAGAAAGGGTTTCACCGTGTTAGCCAGGATGGTCTAGATCTCCTGACCTCATGATCCGCCAGCCTCGGCCTCCCAAAGTGCTGGGATTACAGGCATGAGCCACCGCACCCGGCCCCTTTCTTTATTTTTAAAATGTATTTTAATTTTTAGTCCTTAATTGTGGCAAGAGATACATACAAATGTATCATCTTAAGCGTTGTTTAGGTGTACAGGTCAGTGACGTTAAGGACATTCACACTGTTGTCCAGCCATCACCGCCATTCATCTCCAGAATGATTTCATCTTGCCAAAATTGAACCTCCGCACTCATTAAGCAGTAACTGTTCATTCCCCTCTTTCCACACCCCCCGGCAACCCCCATTCTACTTCTGGCTGTGAATTTGACTATTCTAGGTACCTCAACGTAAGTGGAATCCTTTGATATTTTTGTGCATGACTGACTGCTTTCCCTTAGCATAGTGTTCTCACAATGTTGTAGCAAGTGTCAAAATTCGCTTTCCTGTGAAGGCTGAATAATACTCCGCCGTATGTGCGGACCACATTTTGTTTATCCATCCATCCATGATGGACAGTTGAGTTGTTTCCACCTTTTGGGGACTGTGAATAATGTTGCTGTGAGCCTGGGTGTACAAATACTCTCTCTGAGATAGATCCTGCTTTTCATTCTTCTGGGTGTATACTCAGAAGTGGGATTGCCGAATGATGTGGAAATTTATGTTTTTCATTTTTTTGAGGAACTGCTATGCTATCTGTCCCTGTCTTTTCCTTACAAACACCTGCGGAGGACTTTGGGACATTTGACCTGTGGAACGTCTCCTGTCTTATTTTGGATGGGTGCACTCCTAGTGAAGCTCAGCGTGTCCCTTTGTCCTCTTTCTTCTGCATATAGGCAGCTGGATCCAGCACCTGCGCCAGACTTGGCTCCGTCTCTGGCAGGATCAGAGGAAGCACTCTGTGTCTGTTCACCCATCTTTCTGTGAGCTGGCAGCCGTTGATGCTCAATGCCCCTGTTTTGGGTAAAACTGTGTCTCCCCAAAATTCATTTATTGGAATCTTAAGCTCCAGCATCTCAGAACCTGCCCTTATTTGGAGAAATGGTCTTTACAGAGCTTATTAAAGCAAAATGAGGTCATTAGGGCAGGCCCTAATCCACTATGCCCAGTGTACTTCCAAGAAGACGAAATGCGGATGCAGACACGTGCAGAGGGAGGATGGGAAGATGTGGTGACTCCATTTGAACATAAACACGGCTGTCTCTTGCCCTTCAGTCTTGAACGCTTTGCTGGACAGGAAATCCGTGAGTGTCTTAAATAGGCTACTCTATTTTTTTTTCTGGAGGTAATCATGGTTGTCAAAAAGTCTTAAGGGTCAGGCACAGTGCCTCACCCCTGTAATGCCAGCACTTTCGGAAGTCAAGGCGGGAGGATCACTGGAGCTCAGGAGTTAGAGATCAGCCTGAGCAACATAGGGAGACCCTGTCTACAAAAACCTTACCTTTCATTTCCCTTCCTTTCCTTCCTTCCTTCCTTCCTTCCTTCCTTCCTTCCTTCCTTCCTTCCTTCCTTCCCTCCCCCCTCCCTCTCTCCCTCCCTCCCTCCCTCCTTCCTTCCCTTCCTCCCTCCTTCCCTCCTTCCCTCCTTCCCTCCTTCCCTCCTTTTTGCCTTCTGTCCTTCCGTCCTTCATCTCTCTCTGTCAGGCAGGCTGGATTGAGTGGCACAGTCTCGGCTCACTGCAGCTCCATCTCCCAGGCTCAAGCGATTCTCCTGCCTCAGCCTCCCAAGTAGCTGAGATTACATGCACACAACACCAAGCCTGGCTAATTTTTGTGTTTTTAGTAGAGATGGGTTTTTACCTATTGGCCAGGCTGGTTTCAAACTCCTGACCTCAGGTGATCTGCCCACCTTGGCCTCCCAAAGTGCTGGGATTACAGGTGTGAGCCACAGCACCAGCCTTAACCTTTCATTTCAAATAAAAAGGAGCTAACTTGGAATTCTGTGTGGGCTCTCAGTGTAAAGATAGAAGGACACAGAGTATTTTGAAACATGCCCCTCCCTCATCAGCAGGTGTCCTGCTGTGTCACACATGACTGTCAGTTCCCGACCCCTGGGCCGGCCGAACAGAAAAGTGTCCGGAGTCGGAGGTGGCCTCTGGGAGGTTCGCTGCCTGAGGGTCCTGTTGCCCTCAGGACTGGTGAGGAGGAGACTGAGGAATGAAGGGGCCAAAAGCCGACAAAATTCTGTGCGGGGGTTGAGCGGCGGATTCGGGTCTGAATCATTTCCTGGTTCCTGGAATATTCCCACTTAGGTGCCGAAGCCAGAATTGGAGGGAGCGTGGCGCCTACTCATGGAGCCTGCCAAGGCGCTGCCAGCTGCTCGCAGGCCAGGCCGGGCGGGCAGAGCCTCCTCACTGCCTGCTGGCTTTGGAATTCATAAGTTTCAGACACACATTCCAGCCTTCACTGATGGTTCAAGGTGACACGTGGCTTTCAGACTGGACAGCTTGGTCTCTTGTCTGTTCTAATATTAAACCCTTCCATGATGCCGCAAAAACCAAGTAGCGCAGCACACACCCCACAGCCCGAAACAGCTGCAGGGGCGTGCGCCAGTGGTTCCGAAAGGAATACAGAGGCATGGGGTTTCCGAATCTGCTGATTGTTTTATTATGTATTATTATAGATCATGTTGTTCTAAGTTATAAAATAAAACTTATGTTAATATACATTTATACAATGTAATATGTTATACATTATATAGCATGTAGTGATGTATGATATAATGTATGATACATACTATATAATAATTTATGATATATTATAATTATTATAATAAAAATGACTGGCCAGGCACAGTGGCTCATGCTTGTCATCTCAGCCCTTTGGGAGGCTGAGGCAGGAGGATTGCTTGAGGTCAGGAGTCTGAGAACAGCCTGGGGAAACATAGACCCTGTCTTTCTAAAAAGAAAAAAATAGTAATTTATTATTATTATTCCTATTTTTATTTTTATTTTATTTTTTGAGACAGAGTCTCGCTCTTTCGCCCAGGCTGGAGTACAGTGGCGCAGTCTCGGCTCACTGCAAGCTCTGCCTCTCGGGTTTACACCATTCTCCTGCCTCAGTCTCCCAAGTAGCTGGGACTACAGGAACCCGCCACCACGCCTGGCTAATTTTTTGTATTTTTAGTAGAGACGGGGTTTCACCGTGTTAACCAGGATGGTCTCGATCTCCTGACCTCGTGATCCGCCCGCCTCAGCCTCCCAAAGTGTTGGGATTACAGGCGAATCCCCTCAGGCCACGCCTGACACTCAGGACACCAGGGCAATAACCCACACGCCCATTTCACTCTCACCATGTAAGTTGCGTTTTCTATTTTCATTTCATTTCATGTCACGTTTCTTCAACAAGTAATTATTCTAGGGCTTTACAAAAACCTGTGCTTTCTTAGTCTATTTATAATGGGTAAGAAGTTGTTTTTATTCAATTTCTTTTCTGTCTGTGCTTGCCGTTTTTTTTTTTTTTTTAATCACGATTGGATGAAGGGGGATCCCTGCGAGATAATAGCACCCACCAAATTAGAGTCTCTCCATATATCTCCCCAAAAAACATACAGTTAATCAGGAGGAAAGTATAGTTGCTCATAGTCCATGATTATAGCACAACTAGGGGACAATTAATGTAGCAAACCTCTATGTTTCCTCCCCAAAACGGGGACAGGGTTTCAGGGCCAGGCCAGAACCCCGAGCCGTCAGAACTGGGCACAGGAGAGTGCAGCAACAGCCTGGTCCCAGCCTCACTCTGGAGATAATAAGAGACATCTGAAATGTGAGTCAGTGTTGGCTTTTGAGGGAGTAAAAGAGAGAGTCTTGGAATGTGCATGGGATGGGAAATTCTGCTCCTGGGAGATGTCTCCTGGAGGTTTGGTGTGAAAGGGAAGAGAAGAATTAGCTGAAAATAAGGGACTTAGTAAAACAACAAATCATCCACAAGGAAGAGCTCCTCTAAGGGGAGGAGGAGGTGGAAGAAGAGGAAAATCTCTCTCCCTAATTAAAGGAACAGTACTTTAGAGAAGTAAGAAAAGAGTGCACGGCTGAACTGTGTTTCTGAGCAAGCCACACAGATCTTCCCTCCCAACTGACTCTACTAATCAGCTTTTGGAGAGTCTAAGTAAATTAACATAAACCTAAGCACACCTAGCATCCATGCAATATTACCATAAGAAAAGAAACAGAAAATGTGTAACAAAATGCTGGACATGAAAACAGCCAAGAAGTAAAGCAGCACAAATGAAATGTAAGTAACAGGCAATTGTAAATGTGAAAAAACACCATGAGCCACCTCTTCATAAAATGAGACTGGAAATGGATAAACAATGGGACAATGAAGACAACTCAAAAGAGATCCAAGAAAACTTTGATGACTAATACAGTCATCTATATTTCCATGTAGATTTGGGTCTTATTTTATTTTAGGAAAGTTTTCTTAACTTGCAGTTTTAAATTTTTAGTTCCATTGCCTTGTTTTAGTTCTTCAGGGTCACCAATTACAGGTAAATTGGATCTCTTTCCAACAGACACTTTGGTTTTGATCTTTTCTATTTCTTTCATTTCTAGCCTTACTGTGCTTTCAGCTGTAACTACTATCCCTTTGGGGCACCTTATCATTTACTGTTAATTTCAGAGATTATCTTAGACTTGTCTTCATTTGCTTTCCTTAATTAGCTCTCATTTCATATCTCCCATTGTTTATCCATTTCCAGTCTCATTTTATGAAGAGGTGGCTCATGGTGTTTTTTCACATTTACAATTGCCTGTTACTTACATTTCATTTGTGCTGCTTTACTTCTTGGCTGTTGTCATGTCCAGCATTTTGTTACACACAGGGCCTCCAGGCAAAAGGACCAAGTTATTTACAAAGGAAATTTACAGAGTTGTTTACAAAGTTACAAGTTATATACAAAGTCTGGTGTCAGACTTACAACAACAACATAGAAAGCAAGACAGCAGTGGCACAAGGCTTTTAAGAAACTCAAGGAAAGAAAACATGAGTGAAGGATTTTATACCCAGCCAATGGTTCTTTAAGTGATTCAGGAACAAAAATACTGTGCCTACGAGGCGCACTTAAAGAATCGGCTGGAATTAGTGATATGTCAGAGGCTGGACGGCAGACATGGGCTGCCCTGGTTGCAGGCAGTGAGGTGTGTCATCTGTCGACAATTTAAAAACAATAATAAAACTGACTGAAAGTCAGTCTGCTTTTTATTGTGACTGTGATCCAACACTTTCAAACAGTGTCAGCCAAAAAACTACTCCTTCTGAAAAAGACCTATTGTTGGTCTAAGTTCTAAGCCATTTTTCCTATTACAGTTGCATTTTAATGATATGTGTAAACCTCAAATTAGCATATTTGCATTACTTATGCTTTAATAAACGTTGTATTCTACATGGCAGTTAATTTGGAGAACTCCCAAGTATATGATCGGCCCCTGACGTCTGCAGACTGAGGTACATGTGTTCATTTTGAGAGGAAGTTTGTAGCAATCCAGAATCATGCAAACTCCATTGAGGTCAGGACTCCTGTGACCCTGTGTATCCCTCTGTTTGGATAGCAGATTAGGAATAACCAGTGATATCACAGTAGGTAAAGATAAATGGAACTTGGATTTCTTCAATTCTGTCGTTCTCTGTGAACAGGAGGGGTTTTTATTGGTGTGTAAAATTTGAAGAGTAAGAGCACAGATGATGAGAGTGGATATTTTTGTTTGATTGGTGCAACTTTTAGTTGACACATGAAATATTTTACTGAATATGAGCTGTACCATTAGGACTAAATTCATCTTTTAAAATTGTCTATAGTTTTTAAAATTACAGATCCAATTAAGGAAATAGTGATTACTACTGGTTATTATGTGATAATTACTGAAAACACTGTTGTCACATAGAGGATGGAGGTGTTAAAAATTAGCCACATTATTTATGCCACATAGCAAGGGACAGGCTTCATCCAATGAAAAGATGATGTGAGAAACTTTGGCGAAGGCACTGGTAGTATTTTTACATTTAAACAAGTATTTTAAAATGTTTTTAAAAATTGTATATGTATGACCAAAAGCAAGGTAGGGATAAATATGGAGGAATGGCTATAAATGTTATATATTCTGACAAAATAGAAACAATGAATAAAAATAATAGTTGGAGTAGGAAGAGAAAAAGAGGAACAGAGAATCAGTTCATTGATTGCCCTGCAGGTAAGAAAGTGGTAACATTGTTTGGTATAGGAGAATGACCACTGAAACAAAGATACAGACTTTCTTAAATACCCAAAGAAATGCAAAAACAAAACAAAACAACTTTTAAAGAAGGAAACAGACCACGTAGTGAAATACACACAGTGAATATAACACCAAAGAATAGAACTGAAACCAAACCTGGCAGCTGCATCAGTAAATTAGAGTGGATTTAACCCACTTATTACAAGGCAAGACTGATTTTTGGATTGGTTCACACAGTGGCACCCAACTCTATACTGTATAAAGAAGTCATATCCAAAACACAGTGATCCAGGAAGGCTGAAAATGACAGGAGGGTATATAGCAATGAAGATAAGAAAAGAGCTTGGGGGTTTTAATCCTGACTGCAGCCAAGCTAGTGTCAGGCCAAAAGCATTCACGGAAACAAAGAGCGCCGCTGTCAATGCTAACGGCCGCAATTTGCAGAGAAGATACACCAGGTGTGGTTATGCCTGCTTCACATAACGTCACCAGAACCTCTATGATGTGGAAACCACAGGGGCGGCGGGGAGACATGAGGGACACGCAGTTCCAGGACATTGTGACCGCCTTGCTCAGCCTGAGACATGTGAAGGGGACCAAAACATACGCCCCCAAATGTACCAGACTTTGTACTGTGATAATAGGGAATACAACTTTGTTTTGAGACTACTTGGAACACTTAGGAAGGTTGACATATGTTAACTTACAAAGACAACCTCAGTGAGTTCCATGACATAGAAATAATATAAACAACATTCTGTGCTCACAATGCAATCAAACTAAAAATTAGTCGTAAGATTAAAAACCAAAAAGGCCCTTCAATTTGAAGAGTTGCAAGATTAAACTCTATTTAATAAGTTTTTAGGTGAAAGGAAATACACAAACCAAGTGCATAATTTTTTGAATTTGATGATAATTAAAATATATCACTGTGGAATACACATAAAGCTGTGGTTGTAACCTCAGAAATGAAACCAAACAAATTAATGGATTTATCATCTAACTAAAAATGTTAGATAAAAATAGCCAAATAAACTGAAGCAGAATGACAAAAATAAGAGTAAGATTGGAAATTCATGAGTTTTAGGAAAGAGAAAAAAATGAAACTAATAAATACACAAAATACTACATCACAGAAAAAGAATCAAGTAGACAAACCTCTATTTAAGCTAATCATGAAGGGGAGAGAGAGAGACCCCAAACACACAGAATAAGAAATGACCTTAAGAGAACAGAGCATATTTTAAAAACATCATTAAAAGCTAACTTTGTATAGCGCTTTGCAAATAAATGCGAAGACCTGGATAGAAAGGGAACTTCTCTAGGAAAATATAATTTATCCAGATTGACCCCAGTGGACACAGAAAGTTTAAAAATATTTCTACTGAAAAAATTTCAAATCTATATATTTTCACAGGAGAATTCTATCAAATCTTCAAAGAACAGATATCTCAATGCTACTTAAATTATTCTAGAACATAGAAGAAGAAACCTTAAGATTATTCAATAAGAAAACCACACACCAATCTCACTTAGAAATATTGATGTAAAATGCCTAAATAAAACAGTAGTAGAGAGAACCTTTAAAAATGGTTTTGAAACAACTGCATAGCCATTTGGAAAAAGATAAAATTTTGTTGGTATCTTTCATCATATGCAAGCGCACATTTCAAATGTCTCTAGATAGGTAGATAGTTACCAAAAAAACTACCACAAGAAAACACGGGTAAATTTTAAAATAACCTGTGCGTAGGGAAAGTTATGATTCAACATCCAAAAGCAATGTGAAAAAGATTGAGAAATTTGGTTGCATTAGGAAAAAAACTTCTTTCACCTGAGCAGGGAGGGACACCATAAGCAAAGTGAAAAAGCCAGGAAATAAACCAGTAGAAAATATTTGCATCTTGGCCGGGCGCGGTGGCTCAAGCCTGTAATCCCAGCACTTTGGGAGGCCGAGACGGGCGGATCACGAGGTCAGGAGATCGAGACCATCCTGGCTAATACGGTGAAACCCTGTCTCTACTTAAAATACAAAAAACTAGCCGGGCGACGAGGCGGGCGCCTGTAGTCCCAGCTACTCGGGAGGCTGAGGCAGGAGAATGGCATAAACCCGGGAGGTGGAGCTTGCAGTGAGCTGAGATCCGGCCACTGCACTCCAGCCTGGGTGGCAGAGCGAGACTCCGTCTCAAAAAGAAAAAAAAAAAAAAAAAAAAAAAAAAAAAAGAAAATATTTGCATCTTATATCACAAAGCTCATTCCTTCAAAATATAGATTATAACAAGATACCATGTCTCATGGGCCAGATTGGCAGAGGAAAAAACAAAAACAAAAACAAAAACAAAACAAGTTTGATGACGCCCTCTATTGGTGAGGCTGTGGAGCAGTAGTTCAGATTGCTCTACCCCTGGAGGAAACAGGATGCCTTGGGACTCAGTGCACCTGCATGGACCCTGACTCAGCCATGCCTCCTTCCTGAATTTACCCGGAAGACAATACCCCAAATCCAAACATGCTTATGACATATGGAGGTCCTCTTTTATGTCTTTCAGTAAAGTAATAGATATTTTTCTATAGAGATCTTCCATTTTTACATTAAATTGATTCCCAGGTATGAAATTTTGGGTAGTGTCCCAGTGGCAGCTCTCTGGAAATGACCTTTGTTGAGTTTGTGTTTTGACCTGATATCCAGCAACCTTGCTGAACAGTCTGAAGAGCAATTTGGGGCTTTTCTCTCTGGACAGCATGTCTCCTGCATATAATGACAGTTGGCTGTCATTCATCCATTGCAATCTTCATCCTTTAATTTCTTTTTGTTTTCTTATTTCTGTGGTTAAGAGTGACAGAACAGTGTTAAGCAGAAGCAGTGATACTGCAGATTCTTGTCTTATTCCTCAGGGCCATCTCTCATGGTCCACCATGAAGTGTGGAGTTCTCTGTGGGCTGTGGTAGATCCTCACTTTGTTAAGGAAGTCTCTTTCTGTTGCTAATTTGCTAGGAGTTTTTCCACCTTTAATTATGAATGCATGTTGAACTTTATGAAATGGTTTTTGGGCATCAATTGAGATGATCTGTTAATGTGATGAATTATGTGATTGCGACAATAGCTTTTCTAATATTACACCAAGTTGACATTCCTAGGATAAACCCGTATTTCATCATGATATGTCTCTTAGAAATTGCTGGGTTCACTTGGCTAATGTTTTATTTAGGATGTTTTTTCACCTGTGTTTATAAATGAGTTTGGCCTATAATTTACCTTTCTTATTCTGCCTTTCATTGGTTTTAGTATGGAGATTATATTAGACCCATGACATTCAGCATCTCATCCTTTTCTCTTTTGGAGAGCAATTAATATAAGTCTGAGGTGATATGTTCCTCAATGGTGTTGTTAAAACTCACCTGTAAAACCCTCTGGTTCCAGTGCATTACTAGTGGCCAGATTTTCAGTGACTAATTAAATTTCCTTAATATTTAAGGTCTATTCACAATGAGGAAATAAACCTTACCTCACTGGTTGGCTTCCTTCAACACTACCATTTTTCTTGTTTCTTGTGAGTATGTGAGCCTGTCTTAATTCGGGCTGCTATAACGCAAATACCGTGGATTGGTTTAAAGAACAGATATTCATTCCTCACAGTTCTGAAGGCTGGAAAGTCTAACATCAAGGGGCTGGTGATTCCTGGTGAGGGCCCACCGCTTGGTTTCTGCTGGCCACCTTCTTCCTGTGCTCTCACATCAGAGAGAGAGAGCATCTCCTCGTGACTTTTCTTCTCATGCCATTCATGAGGGCTCCACCCTCATGACCTAATTTCTTCCCAAAGGCCCCACATCATAATAGCATCACATTAAGGATTAGGCTTCAACTTCTGAATTTGAAAGGAGCACTTTCAGCCCTTAGCAGAACCCAAACCCCAAGATTTTCCTAAATGAATGAATAGTCATCCCCCAGCCTTGTTCCTGGCCTCTGAGAGCATTTTAGGAGGCGGTTTCTCATTACTGGGGTTGGCTGAGATGGGAATTTCCTGATTCCATTGGCTGTGATTCAGCCCCGTGCCATCCTGCCAGCAAGATGAGCACATGAGGCATGCTCATCTGCTGGGGTGCCTGGTGCTGCTCCCAGTTCCTCTGGGTGACCTCTGTCCAGCACATAAACCTCCTGAAGCATTCCGGATCTGCGGAAAGTGAGCCACCCTCCCGATTTGTACACGCCTGGGCCTACCTTCCTGCCCCCGTATGTGACAGGCACACAACCTTTACAGAAGGTGCCTCATTGCCTAGTACAGAAATGCTGAGCGGTGCACAGGAGTGAGAACCCTACTGACTGGCTGCCGTGTCTCTCCCAGACCGTCGGGTGTGGAGCAGTTGGACCCATGTACCTATCTGTGCCCCTCCTCAGTTGAAAGGTAGTGAACAGCTTGGGCTGTGCTTCAAATCCCAGCTTGGCCACTCAGGGGCTGTGTGTGCAGATAGGATGCATCTGTTGTCCAAAGCAAAACACAGGGAAAACGAAAGAATCTGTCTCAAAGGGGTGTGGTGAGGGCTTCGGCAAAGGACTGGTGTACTGTGGGTCGGATGGGTTAGTTTCCATTCTCCTCTCTGTTTCCAGCTTCCCTCTCACTCCAAGATGAGGGCCCTGTCCCTCTTGGGCATTTGCCAAAGGAAGGTCTGGACACCCAGCAGCTCATTCGTGTCACTTCCCAGTTTGCTGTCACCATGTTGCAGTGCAGAAGCCATAAGCTGCATGATCTGTGAGCCTGGCCCTGCAGCCTGGCTCCTCCACACAGCGGCGTTTGCCTTCATTGTCACAGATGACTGTGAGAAGATGCCCTTGGTCATCTTTGGTCTGAGCTCTGGAGTTCCGTAGAGCTTTGAGCCGCCAGAGCAAAGGAGGTGAGGCTTGCCCCAGGCCAGTGGCACACCCAGGATTGGGGCTGGATGACTTTAATGGTGGGACAGAAGGAAGAGCAAGGAGTTCCCCAGAGCCCAGCTGCTGGGATGTGCAGTCCACTTGCAGTGTACCTCCAGGAGCTTGGATGGTGAATTTTGTAAAAGCGGGGAGTCTTTCTTCCCCACCTTTCTTTAAATCATAGAGCTATTGTGGTGGCTTCTGAGCTGCAGTAGAATCACCCATGGGGATTTTTGTTTGTTGTCTTGGCATGAAGTTCCTGTCCCTTCCCAGTAATCCGGCAGGTGCCTCCCAGGGCACAGAATCATCGTGTCACATTCTTCTCCACTACTGCAGGAGGGTGGACACAGAGTTCCACTACTTGAAATGCGGCAGGCACTTCAAAGGATCCTGCTTGCACCAGGAGTTGGATTGTGTTTTTCCAAATACATTAAGTATTTTAAGCAGCTTGAGCTGCTTAATGGTCCTGAAAGCATTTGATTAGTCCAGAGGGCTCTATGCCCGGCAGGTCAGGGGACAAGACGATCTTAAAATCCTATGGATCTGACCCCTTCTGTTCTCTGTGGCTACAGCAGGTCTCCAGGGTTGCAGCAATAGCTGTGACCTGCTCATCTTCCCAGAAGTGCTGGAGGCAAGCTGATCCCTGAGCACTGTGCCTGGAGCACTGCAGGTGCCCTGCAGCCATCTCCATCCACACCTGCTGCCTGGCCTACCCCGATTGCAGGTTGGGCCTCTGGCTCCCCTCCCCTCTTCGTCCCCTTCCTCATCTATCTGTGGCTCTTTCTCTTGGACCCTATCACCAAGCCCTCTCCTTGCCATTCTCTTCTGTCCCTCAAGCCGTATTCCTCAGCATCACGTGGTGCTCCTGGGTCCTGGTCCACTCCTGTCATATGAGAACAAGCGGTATCTGCTGGAATTTGCTCTGGGCTTCTGTTGTGTTTTGAGCCAGTGTGTGTGGTCCTCCTCACGCCGTTTGATTCATCCAGCAAAGGGCTCTGCTGCCCGCCTGTCAGGGGCAGAGCTTCCAAGACCCTGTCAGTTTTGGGCAATGAGGCTTCCGTGGGGGGTGCAGGGTGGTGAAGCTGTTTGGAGTCCTTCTCTTGAGGTGGAGTCCAGCGTTTCTTCCTGTCAGGTCCTCCCCATTTGTGTCGGCAGGGTGCTATGTCCAGCGTAGGTCCTCACCTGGCCCCTTTCTGGCCTTGCGGAGTGCCCCGGCCCTGTGTGAGCAAATGAGCTTCTGGGCGGAGCATGCAGTCTCTTGGCAGGGCAGCCAGGTCAGGGGTGAGATGGACCCAGGGCTCTCTGACCTCATAGGCTTGGCCTAGGCTGAGACTTTGAGCAGGTCACTTACCTCTGGGTCCTCATGCTCAGGTTCAAAATGAGACAGACGGTGGCGTTAAGAAATGATTGTTCTGATCCTTCTTTGGGTCTTTGCATCAGTTATTTAAAAAAAAAAAGAGAAAAGCAAGCTAACACAACTATACTTGGCTGATCGGCAGAGCAGGGCTTATTTATATGGCTAATTAAAAGAAAATTTCTTTATGTGAGCCAGGATCAAAGCTGTCTTTCAGAGAGAGGGAAGTGCAGAAATGTTCAACGTAAATTTTGCCTTTTAGCTAAACACTTGGTAGATTCAGCACTGACCATGTAGGTTTGTCCTGCTTGTTTTGGGGGAACCAGAAAAGATCTGATTAAATGTAATCTGATTTCTGCTAGAGTTTGGTCATGTAAGATTTGAAAAGTGAACCTTCCCGAGCCAGAGCAATCAGGTAGCGAAGACATAAAAGGCATCCAAATAGGAAAAGAAGCCAAACTATCTGTCTTCACTGATGTTGTGATTCTATACCTAGAAAACCCTAAAGACTTTGCCAAAAGGCTCCTGTGACTGATAAACAACTTCAATCAAGTGTCAGGATACAACATCAATGTAGAAAAGTCTGTAGCATTTCTATACACCGATAATGTTCAAACTGAGAGCCAAATCAGGAACACAATCCCATTTACAATCACCACACACAAAAATACTTAGGACTGCAGTAAACCAAGGAGGTGAAAGAAATCAGACATGACACAAACAAATGGAAAAATATTCTATTCTCATGGATTGAAAGAATCAGTATTGTTAAAATGACCATACTGCCCAAAGTGATTGACAAATTCAGTGCTGTTCCTATCAAACTACCAAGGCCATTTTTCACAGAGCTAGAAAAAACTATTCTAAAACTCATATGGAACCAAAACAGAGCCAGATAGCCAAAGCAATCCTAAGCAAAAAGAACAAAGCCAGAGGCACCAATTACCCAACTTCAAACTATACTACAAGGCTACAGTAACCAAAACAGCATGGGACTGATACAAAAGCAGACACACAGAGCAGTGGAACCGAGAACCCAGAATAAAGCCACACACCTACAACCATCTGCCCTTTGACAAAGCTGACAAAAATAAGCAATGGAGAGAGGACTCCCTATTCAGTAAATGATGTTGGGATAGCTGACTAGCCTTATGCAGAAGAATGAAACTGGATCCCTACCTTTTACCATGTGAAAAATCAACTCAGTTGGATTAAAGATTCAAACTGTGAGAATCCTAGAAGAAAACCTAGGGAAACACCATTCTGGATATTAGCTTTGGGAAGGAATTTATGACTAAGTCCTCAAAAGCAATTGCAATAAAAACAAAAATCAACAAGTGGAACCTAATTAGCTAAAGAGCTTCTGCACAGCAAAAGAAACTATCAACAGAGTAAATAACCTGCAGAATGGGAGAAAATATTCACAAACTATGCATCCAACAAAGTCTAATACCACAACTCTACAAGAAGCTTAAACAATTGAACAAGCAAAAACCAAATAACCTCGTTAAAAAATGGACAAAGGACATGAACAGACACTTCTCAAAAGAAGACATATAAGAAGCCAACAAGCATGTGAAAAAATGCTCAACATCACTAATCATAAGAAGAATGCAAATCACTACCACAGTGAGATTCCATCTCATACCAGTCAGAATGGCTATTATTCAAAAGTGAAAAAATAACAGTTGCTGACAAGGCTCCGGGGAAAAGGGAGCTCTTTTTTTTTTTTTTTTTTTTTGAGACAGAGTCTTGCTCTGTCGCCCAGGCTGGAGTGCAGTGGTGGAATCTTGGCTGACTGCAAGCTCCACCTCCTGGGTTCATGCCATTCTCCTACCTCAGCCTTCCGAGTAGCTGGGACTACAGGCACCCACCACGCCTGGCTAATTGTTTGTATTTTTAGTAGAGACGGTTTCACCGTGTTAGCCAGGATGGTCTCGATCTCCTGACCTCATGATCAACCCGCCTCGGCCTCCCAAAGTGTGGGGATTACAGGCGTGAGCCACCGTGCCTGGCCAGAAAAGGGAACTCTTATACACTGTTGGTAGGAATGTAAATTATTCAGCCACTGTGGAAAGCAGTTTGGAGACTTCTCAAAGGACTTAAAACAGAACTACACTTGACCCAGCAATCCCATTCCAAAAGAAAATAAATCATTCTACCAAAAAGACACATGCACTCGTATCTTCATCACTGTGGTATTCACAAGGGCAAGACACATAATCAGTCTCGGTGCCCATCAGCAGTGGACTAGATAAAGAAATTGTGGTACATATATACCATGGAATACTATATAGCCATAAAAAAGAACAAAGTCATGTCCTTTACAGCAACATGGATGCAGCTGAAGGCCATTATCCTAAGCAAATTAACACAGGAACAGAAAACCAAATACCACATGTTCTCACTTATAAGTGGGAGTCAAACGTTGAGTACTCATAAAGATGGCAATAGTAGACACTAAGGACTACTAGAGGACAGAGGGTGACAGTGGGGCAATGGTTGAAAACTAACTATTGGTGCTTGGTACCTGGATGACAGGATTAATCACACCCCAAACCTTAGCATCACACAATATACCCAGGTAACAAACCTGCACATGGACCCTCTGAATGTAAAATAAAAGTTGAAATTAGTAAAAAAAAAAAAAAAAAAAAAAAAAAAAGGAAAAGTGGACCTTCCCCCCACGCACTTATAAAGAGTTAATGATTTTGTGTTTGTTTTAAGCCACATTGAACTCAGCCCAACATACTGACACAAGGCAGGACTTAGTGCAGTGTCACTAGGCTTTAATTTTGCTGCCCTCTGTGCTAATAAAGTCAGGTTATCTCACTGGGCTGTTTCCTTATCCATTAAGACATTTGATGTAACGAAGTGTACCCATCCTATGGTGACATAAACTTTTTCTGATGTAATTGGAAAGTCCAGAATATCTGGTCGCAGGCAGGGCTTGATCTAGCAGCTTGACTTTTTTTTATCATGGGTCCAGTTTCCTTCCCTCATTCCTCCTTTGTATTATATCAGCTTCATCCTAAGGTTGGTTCAGGGAAGATACTCTGATGGTATATATTTCTGCTTTGGCAATGGAGGATTTATATTTGATCCTCAAAGTCCTCATATTCTATTTAAAGTCTAGTCATTGGAAAATAAATTGATAAGGATGGAGCTGAAGAAAATAAAATAGCAATTTGTCATGACAAAGCAAGACTAGAAAGAGACATTGGACCAGCATGATCAATTCAAGGACACGTTGATGATGTCTTCAGCGCAAGTGTCTTTCCCAAGCTTGGGGGGCCTGGCATGGCTGCCTACAGGGCTGGCGCTGATGTCCGGCTTGCTCTATGGAAGCCGAATTAGAGACCGCAGTAATGGGCCAGCTTCCACGATGACCCCAGGTTGTTGTGATGTCTGTGTAGAAATGAAATAAATGCATAATTAAAACCAAAGGTAACCTTGCATTTGGGTTGAGGTCCTGGCACCTATGGAGGTCACAAGTGTCCTTGTGACAGGGTGGAAGGTAACTTGGTGAAACAGGAAGTCACTGCCTATTGCCCACCCATGTCCCCACTGACCAAGTTGGCTGGGGATCCCCTGGTGCAGACGCTGGAGAGGCATCACTGTCTTCCTTGTTCAGTGGGCTTGGGTCACGTGCATGGATTCTGAGGTTGGGAAGGTGTAAACATTTCTGTGAACACCTCTAGCCCAGCCACCGTCTCCCTGGTGCTTCACTGAGCCACCACGTTGGGGAGGCGTCATGCAGGGTGGTCCTTGCCTGAGTAGAGCCTGATTTTGAAAATGAAATTCATTTCCTTGCCTTCATTTTCCAGATGAGAAGACATGTATTTGTGGCATGTGTGTGACAGGAGAGTAATTGGTTTTGGTTTTGACAAGGAGGACACCAGGGTCCTGTTCTGATACTCAGTTTTGGGTCCACGTGTGATAATTTTGTGTTTCTTTTTGGCGTTTGCCAATACATTATTTTCTAGAGTCTCTTCCAGCATACTGAAAAACCCCTAATTCAAATTTGACTTTTCTCTTTGAGGCTGGTGTGGCATGCTGAAGCTCCCAAGGCATGTAGTGTGGTGAACAAGGTGGCCTCCAGGAGCACTGTCGGCTCATGGACCCCACCCACCCACCTCGCAGTGTGGGAGAATCCTCCAAGTTACTGTCAGAGTGGGTTGGAGAGACCTGGCCTGGTCAGTGTCACAGAGCCACCCAGTCCTGAGCCAGCATCAGCCTCCTGCCCCCTGACTCAGTCTCTCTACTGTGGTTTCCTCCCAAGTGCCAGGATCCTTCCTGGTCCTGTTTGCAACTCAGACCAGTGGAGGGGTGCACTGTGGTTATTGTTCATTAGGATAGAGGCAGGGTCTCTCTGTCTCTCTGTCTCCCTCCACTGCCATCTCTGGGGGTTGGAGGAGCTGCTGTGTCTCTCCTCTCTGTTTCTCTCTCCCTCCACTGCCATCTCTGGAGGTTAGGGGAGCTGCCTGGGATGCAGAGCGGCTTGGATCGGCGCTCCCTATGCCTCAGTGGTTGAACTGGCCTCTGTCCAGTCTGCACACATTGGATTCTGAGGCTGAGCTTGGGGTGGCTGTGGCAGGAAGGTTTGGTGGTGTCATACCCTTCAGGCTTGTGTCTGTCTGAGCCAGGCTCTAACTGGCTGGGAGAAGAGGAGGAGGCGGGGCTCTGGGAGGCCCTGAGGCTGAGCCCGGCTGCTGTGGCTGCGGCTGCACTGCAGGGGCACGGGCCGAGCACGTGCCGGGCCAGGGCACACGATGCTTTCAGATCAGGCTCCAGCGCCCTAGACGCCCTTTCACGCGTTGCCCTTTTTGTCTACCAGCCAGAGGGCAGTGTATAATGAGAACAAACAGCGTCGGGTCCAGATTCTCATGGTCATTTTCCTAACAAGCCGAGGCGAGAGAGCACTGAAAGGGGGGCCTAAGTGCTTCTGTCACCTCGGCTGAGTGTTTTTCAAAAAGGAAAGCGCGCGTCGACGTGTGTGTTAGGTGTTATGGTGACGTCTGTTGTCAGGTCATGGCCAGAAAAGGGGGTGTTTCAATTAAAATGGAGTTTGGACTTTGTTTTTCTTGGATTGAGTAAATTGGGGGAAATAGCACACGTTGAGATTTTGGATTTCTGCTCTTAGAAAGGATTTAAAATAAGTGGTCTTCAGTGGTTCCACAGTGGATCTTCGAGACTGGTATGCTGGATTTAATGGGTTCTGGCTGCTTTAACTGGATTGGGTTGACTCTGTCTGACCAGCTCAGCTGGTTCGTTCTAAGAAATGAAATGCACCTCTGCTTTCTGGAACCTGAAGGAAGGAGAGAGATAGAAAGACAGAGAAGGACAGACATGTTGGTGGCCCGGCCCTGGCTTCTGAACAGTCCTTCCTGATGGCTTCAGGACCTGGGAGGAGCAGCGGAGCAGGTGGCTGCCCTGGGCTTGCCAGATACCCCCATTCCAGCAAGACCCTCCTGGGAGGTGTGGTGCCCTCCCTGCCTCTCAGGAACAAGCACATGCTTGTTTAGCCTAAAAATGTCTCCTTAATTAAAATTAATATCATATGCAGTGAATCCTGCTGCCTCCTTTTCCCCTGCCCAGTTACAATTCCCGGCAGCTCTCCACCCCATAGAGGAGGCTTCTCAACGTTTCCTACCTCCTGGAGGAGAGAAGCCATTCCCCGATCGCCCAAAAGGACGAAGTATGTGCCCACTGTGCATCCTTGTTTGTCACTGCCCAGCATCCACAAACATTAACTCAATTGCTGAGCCCATTCAGGTGCGGGACTCGCTCGTTGGTTAATGTGACAGACAGCGTTTCCTGTGCCGGCGCTGACTGGTCACTTCCTGTCTCCCAGCCCTCCTGAGTGTTGCACGGATGCCTGTTTTGTAGGAACACTCAGCCTGTTCCGTGAGAAGGAGCGCTACTTCTCAGCCTGTACTTAGCAGGTCACTACAGTTAGCCACTCTGCTTTTCTTTCTGTTTTAAATTTTAATTATTAAAAAAAATTTTTTGAGAGTTTCCCTCTGTTGTCCAGGCTGAAGTGCAGTGGGGTGATCTTGGCTCACTGCCACCTCTGCCTCCTGGGTTCTTGTGTCTCAGCCTCTCTAGTAGCTGGGATTACATGCGTTTGCCACCACGCCTGGCTAATTTGTGTATTTTTAGTAGAGACAGGGTTTCACCATGTTGGCCAGGCTGGTCTCGAACTCCTGACCTAAGGTGGTCCACCCGCCTCAGCCTCCCAAAGTGTTCAGATTACAGGCATGAGCTTCTGCTCCCGGTCCCCTTCTTATTTTTATGTTAGTCTTTGGGGTTACATTTTTATTACAAAACAATTGGCATATATTTTAGTCTCTTTAGGTTACTGTAACAAAATACAGTAAACTAGGTGGTTTACAAAGAGCAGACATTTATTTCTCACAGTTCTGGATGTGGGAAGTCCAAGATCAAGGTGCCAACAGATTTGCTTTCTGGTGAGGGCCTCCTGGTTCTTAGAAGGCCGTCTTCTCACTGCATCCTCACTTGGTGAGAGTCTCAGGAGAGTTCTCTGGGGTCTCTTTTACAAAGGCATAAATCCCATTAATCACCTCCCAAAGGTCCACTGCTAAGAGCATCACTTTGGGCATGAGGGTTTAACATGTGAATTTGGAGAAGGGCAGGCACAAACATTCAGTAGGTAGCAGCACACAACAATGTAACAAGAATAATGTGATGAACAGCTAGGTATCCCCAAGCTGCTAAAGGTAGAGAATATTACCATATTTGTTACCTATTTCTGTGTGACAGATTATGCCAAAGCTTAGTGGTATAAAATAATAAACATTTATTATCTCACACATAGTCTGTGGGCCAGGAATCTGGAAGCAGCTGAGCTGGGTGGTTCTAGTGGAGGGGAAAGATGTGGGCTGGGGCACCTGAAGCCTTGACTGGGGCAGGAGGATCTGCTTCCAAGAGCGACTTCACCTGGCTGTTGGCTGGCAAGAGGGCCCAGTTCTTTGCCATACAGACCTTTCCACAGAGTTGCTTGAGTGTCCTGACAACATGGCACGCGGCTTCTCCCAGCCTGAGTGATTCAAGAGACAGTAAATAGAGAGTAGAGAGGAAGCCGCAGTGCCTTTTATGACCTGGTCTCATTAGTCATACACTGTCATTTCTGCTTGTGTCTGTTCACTAGAAGCAAGTCACTAAATTTAGGCCACACTCAAAGAGAGAGGAATTAGGTTCCACTCTTTGAAGGGAATATCAAAGAATTTGTGGAGATACACACACACACACACACACACACATATATATACACACATATATATACACACACATATACATATGTATACACACACACACATATACATATATATGTGTGTGTGTGTATGTATATTGTTTTTTTTTTTTGAGTTGGAGTCTCACCACTCTGTCGCCCAGGCTGGAATGCAGTGATGTGATCTCAGCTCCCCACAGCCTCTGCCTCCCAAGTTCAAGTGATTCTCCTGCCTCAGCCTCCTGAGTAGCTGGAGTTTACAGGCACACACCACCACACCTGGCTAATTTAGGTATTTTTAATAGAGATAGGGTTTCACTGTGTTGGCCAGACTGGTCTCGAGTTCCTGACCTCAAGTGATCTGCCCACCTCAGCCTCCCAAAGTGCTGGGATTACAGGCGTGAGCCACTGCACCCGGCCTGCGGATATATTTTAAAGCATCATAACACCATTGCAGCTGGAGCCCCTCCCCAGTTGCATCTTGTCTTTCACACAGAGATAACTACCGTTGAAGTTTGGTGCTTGTTTGTGGCTTAGTACATGTATAAGTATACCTATCCCTGTTAGTTCTGCATTTTGTCTGTAAGCATTATGTAAATGATATCACCTTGTATTTTTTTCTGTAGTGTGCCTTTTTTTTTTTTTTGAGATGGAGTCTTGCTCTATTGCCCAGGCTGGAGTGCAGTGGTGCGATCTTGGCTCATGGCAACTTCCACCTCCTGGGTTCAAGTGATTCTCCTGCCTCAGCCTCCTGAGTAGCTGGAATTACAGGTGCCTGCCACTGCGCCCAGCTAATTTTTGTATTTTTAGTAGAGATGAGGGTTTGCCATGTTGGCCAGGATGGTCTCGAACTCCTGACCTCAAGTGATCCGTCTGCCTCTGCCTCCCAAAATGCTAGGATTGCAGGTGTGAGCCACCGCGCTCATCCAGTGTGCCTTTTTTGCTTAACATTATATTTGTGAGATTCATCCATGTGAAAACAGGTGGCTGTATTTCATGCATTTTCACTGCTGTGTGGTATTGCATTGTACAAACAAGACTATTTATCATTCTCCATTGATGGACGCTTAGTTGGTTTCCTATTACTTGCTGCTACAAACAAGGCTGTCTTAAGTACTCAGGTATGTGTCTCTCTGTGAATGTGAGCTGGATTTGTCAGAATATTTAGCAAGGATTGGAATTGCCATGGGAGAGAGTACAATATCTTCAGATCTTCAAATCTGGTATCAACAAAATCTTCAAATGTACTAGAAACAGCTAAATTTTATTCCAAAGTGGGTGGGTGTCCTCATGAGTGGTCTCACTGACAGCATATGAGTTTCCTTTTCTCCGTTTTCTTGACAGTACTTGGTGTTGTCAGATATTTTACATTTTTGTCTGATGCGTGAAAGCGCTGTCTACATGAGGTATTAATTTGCATTTCCCTGTGTGCCAGTGAGGCTGACATCTTTCCATATATCTATTTTCATGTATTTGGTATTCTGTGAATGACTGGCCATACCTTTTGCACCTTTTTTCTATTTTCTTATTGATCAATCTGATCCGTTGTTGAGCTTATGTACCATAAATATCTTTTTTCTTTTCTTCCTTCTAACAATGTAGAAGCTAAGAGTGTGGATTCTGGGGCAACATTGCCAGGGTTAAATCCCAGCTCCAGCACTTCTGTGTGGCCTTAGGCTTAATCTGTGTGTGCCTCAGTGTCCTCATCTGCCAAATGGGATGATGGCTCCCTATGGTGGGCCTGGGAGGAGGAGCAGGTTCGTATCTATGAAGCAGTTAGTGCCTGTCATAGTAAGCACAAGATAGACTAATGCACCTTGGTATGCTGGGCCCTGTGTGGTCACATGGGGCTGTATGCACAGGCGTCGTCCCCATGGCCAGAGCTGGAGCTCAGATGTGTCTGAGAAGACTGGCAGGTGCTGCTTCACTCTGACTCCCAGTCTCCTGGGTGGCCCTGCTTCCGTCCCTGAGCTGCCTGAATGGAAAACGAAATCCCAGCTCCGTTCCAGGGGATGCCTGGGAATTGGAAGGCATCAGGCTCCTCACAGCAAAAATAGAAGCCTCATTTGCTTAGGAGAGAACAATGACGAGGAGGCAAGCCAGCAGAGGCGGCCTTGGTGGGCTGTGTACACCCTCCGCTCGTCCCCACGCTCCCTGGGGTCAGACACAGACGTGGCTAAGCTGCCTGCAGACCTTCCCTTCCCCTTCATCCTGGCCTGCTGTGGGCACCAAGGTCCATCCTGGGACGTGGACTGTCTTGGCACCAAGTTCCAGTTTTTTTTTTTGTTTGTTTTTTTTGCGATGGAGTCTGGCTCTGTCGCCCAGGCTGGAGTGCAGTGGTGTGATCTCAGCTCACTGCAAGCTCCGCCTCCCAGGTTCACGCCATTCGCCTGCCTCAGCCTCCCGAGTAGCTGGGACTACAGGCGCCTGTCACCACGCCCGGCTAATTTTTTGTATTTTTTAGTAGAGACGGGGTTTCACCATGTTAGCCAGGATGGTCTCGATCTCCTGACCTCGTGATCTGCCCACCTTGGCTTCCCAAAGTGCTGGGATTACAGGCGTGAGCCACCGTGCCCGGCCAAGTTCCAGTTCTTAATACTTCAGTGTCGCACTGTTCCCTGATTTCCCAAAGCTGGGCAGGAATTGCAGAAAACAAGGTCAGTTTAATATCGAGAATCACTGGAGAACCGTGTCAGAGCCCTGCTGAGAAGGGCGCAGGGAACTGTGTTTCTGTCTACCTCATACTGTCGGCAGCACAAGGACAGACTTTCCGAAGATTACAGCCCAGGGGGAAGAGGGCACGTTTAGTGTCAATGCCACACAGAAGAAGTTAGCTTGGCTGGGCGCGGTGGCTCACGTCTGTAATCCTAGCACATTGGGAGACCGAGGTGGGTGGATCACCTGAGGTCAGGAGTTCGAGACCAGCCTGGCCAACATGGTGAAGCCCCATCTCTACTAAAACTACAAAGATTAACCAGGCATGGTGGCACATGCCTGTAATCCCAGCTACTCAGGAGGCTGAGGTGGGAGAATTGCTTGAACCTGGGGTGGGAGAGGTTGCAGAGAGCTGCACTCCAGCCTGGGCAACAGAAACTACGTCTAAAAAAAAAAAAAAAAAAAGGGAACAAGTCAGCTCATCCCCACTGCAAGGAGGAGCTCCTGGGTTTATTTAAGGGAGCCTCAGATGACTTTACATAAAAGCAAATGTGGAAAAAGCAATAAAGTCAGATATATCGAACATTTGTCCTGAGGGCACATTTCTGAGCTCTAAAAGCCAGGCTGGTTTTATGTAACATCTGTGAATCTGGAAACACGCTGAAATACTCTACATCTGCACGCCCAACTCTGCCTTTGGGGTGGCTGCATGAGCCCCTGTGGTCTCCTTAAAAGAATTGGTCCCCACTGGGTGAACTAGTCACCCATGAAGCGTCTCCGAATTCCGATCTGGAATAGGAAGTGAGGACCCGGGGGCTGAGTGTCCCTCATCACGCGTGGCCCGTCACTGCTAGACTTCAAGGTAAGTTTCCAAGAACAGAGCTCTTCATCCATTTTCATGATAGCGATTTGTACATTATTCCTAAATAATTTTAATGCCGTGTTTACAAGCCACCTTCCCAAACAAAACAATTGTTCTCGGCAGTTAGACTCTTGAAGACTTAAGTTTTAATCCAGTTTGTTCTCAAAACATTTGCACAAATGAGAGTCTTGAGGTTTGAGCTTTCTATTCTGAAGGCTCAGCTTCTTGCCCAGGAGAAAAATAATACATGCTCATGTTTATAAACAGAGTTATGGCATTGGAGTCCTTTACATCGCAGCCAGCCTAGGGACTCAGTTATTCAGAATTTAAACATTTTACTTGTAAAGAGCACTTCGGTATCCACCCCAGCTTCACTGTCACTGTCCCTGCCACCCTTCCCTCTAAAACCTGGGTGTCCTCCTCCCCGACTGGCTCTGAGGACCTGGAGCCCATCTAAGCCCACCTCCCCTCCCCACTGTCACTGGTCTTTGGCCATTTCTTGGAGCAGTTCCTGGGGCCCCTTTGCTTTCCTTGTCCTGGAAGGGCCCTGTTCTGCCTGTCTCAGCACCATCTCTGTGTCTCCCATCAGGAAGCGACAGACAACCCTCAGGCCCCACAGGAAAAACGTCACTCCTGGTCTGGGGGCACGTCCATCCCCCGTGTCCCCAGTCCCATCCTGGGTGTTCTGGGGTTCCAGTCACAGCTGTGGGGACACTGCCATCTCGCTGCATCCCTGTTGCGGCAGCTTGGCTGAGCTACAGGACCGGGCCGCAGGAGGCCTCCTTGTGCTGGAGCTCACCTGCCAGGTGCCGAGCTCTGCCAGCTGCCCGACCCCACTGTGAGGCCGCCCGTGCAGGCGAGTTCCCTGGCAGCCCAACCAGCCCGCGAAGGCCATGTGAGTGTGAACCCCCGTTACAAGCTTTCCCTCATGAGGTGGCGCTGACAGTCTAGGGGATACTTGCCTTTCATTACCAGCTGCAGCCGTTAGGCTGGTACCAGGAGGAGCCAGGTCAAGCTGGCACTGGGGGCAACGCTCTATCTTTGATGCACCCTGATGCTTCCCCCCATCCTTACGACCATGGTGCTCTGCACAGACCCCTTCCAGCCCATCCCAGGGCCTCTGCCCAGTGTGGCCAGAGCCTCCTGTCCACAAGTGTGTCACTGTCTTCGGGTTGTTACTGCTCACTAGATTCCACTTGCTCCACAACCCAGGCACAGTGTACCAGAGTTTCCCAAAGCTGTGTGCTCAGTGCCAGCCCCTTACCAAGTGCAGGGTTGCCCATTTCACTCTAGGAAATGCAGCCCTAGCTCGGGGGCCAGCTAGAGGAAGGAGTGTGATTGTGCCTTCCCGGGACAACTGCCAGGTCTGCGAGTCTGTGATGTTGTGAGTGTTGCCTTAGCTTTGCTAAGAAAATGCTTAGGGAGACGGGTTCCTTCACCCATTCTTCTACCCGTGTGCCGTTCTGGCTTCAGGGCCAGTGTCCCTGCTTTGGAGAGGATGCTGACATGAGCTGCCCTACTGGGGGTCTGTCAAGGTTCTCTTAGCCTAAGCAGCTTCCTGTCTCGGGCTCCCTCCCCAGCCATTTGGGTCACCTCGGGGCCCTGAGGATCGCTTCTGGATCTCAGACCCCCTCACCAACTCCTGTGACACAATAATCAAAGGTAATTAGGAAATGTATGAATCATCTTCTTTAAGGAATATTTAGCATTTCTGCTCATTCCAGAGTCCCTGGAAACATGGCATTTCAAAGGCTCAGTTAGATCACAAGTCCAATTTACTGCCAGAAATTTGCACGTAGAATAATACAGAGCCTATGATGGCAATTGAAGTGGTATCCTGTGAGAAAATTAATTAGTCCTGAAACTAAATGCCAACCGTCTCAGCAAAATATTCATGAGAGAGGCGAACCTCGTGCATGGTGTTTGAAGTCAGGCAGCTGAGGCTGTGTACTGGACGTGTTCTCTGTGGCCGAGTTCTGCTGTGGATTCTGGGCTCTAGGCAAGGCCTGTCTCTCCTTCTGGACTGGCTTCCAGGGCTGTGGGCTCAGGGAGGCCCTGCACCCTGGAGAAGGAGGGAGCCCGTGAGCCTCTTTGGTCTTGTATTTGTGTGTCCTTCTGGGCTAAGCTCCCAAGCCTCCAAACAAAAATAAAGACCCGTGAATGGCTATACTTGGAGAGCAGAGTGTTTCGATATCATGGGGAGACTGTGTACTTAATTTACAGTCTGAAGATTGAGAAGGACTTAATTTTCCCACAAATGGTGAGAGAAGAGCAGGCCCCAGCCTTTCTGTCTGATGACAAACAGCCGAGGGGGACTGGGGAAGTGGCCTGGTCCTCACTTCCTCCCTGGGGGGGGCAGGAAGAGGATGGAGTGATGTGCTTGGCAGATGCAGGAATAGCCCCGGCCATGGGAAAGGCCCAGGGTTTCCAAGCAGCATCTGATCCTCTGTGTTCCTTCTGCCCGCTGGGATGGAGCCCACCCCCGAAATGTGCCTGGCCCACTGGTGACTCAGAGTCAGCTGCCCCCAGGACCTTCCCAGCTCTCGTGACCTTGCTGGGCATGACTTTCAGGGGAGCTCTCTGTCCAGGAGAATCACACAGCCATGCTGTAGCGAGTGCTAGCCGGGGGCCCTGGAGAGGGCAAGCACAGGGCGCTCCTGCATGGAAACGAAAATGAAGATTTTTCTCTGCAGAAAATGTGCCGGAAAGTGGTGCTGGGTCCAAGTGGTAGGTGACCTGGCTTTTGAGCGAAAATGCTGCTGGGAAATGAGAGAAAGAAACATGAAAAGAATGCAAATGAGGATGGTGGACGGGGCCCAGAGGCCTGTTTCCTCCGCCCTCCGCAAAGGCTGAGTGTGTGATGCCTATAAATAGACACTCAAAACCCGTTCTAAATGGAGTGAAGACATGGGCCTGCTTCCTCTTATGGAAAGGCCTTACATAAGGTGCAGTGCTGCTGTTGCTCCTGGGCGGTGTGACGATTCTGTGCCTTTGTTGGAAGTCTGTGTGAAGCCTGTAGGGCTGCTGGGGGATGCAGATGGATGAGCACTGGCCTTTCCGGAGACTCGCAGACTCTGGGAAGGAGGCTGTGGGCAGTGGACAGGCCTCCCAGGGCTGGGACGCAGTCCTGAGACAGGCTCCGGGTTTCCTGAGGTGCTTCTGGGCAGGAGCAAGTGGGAAAAGCTGCACTGCAGGGCTTGGTCAAGTGACAGCTGCCCAGAGCTGGGGTTTAGGGTGCCTGGAGAGGACAGGGACTGGCAGGCCTGACTTTCTCACTGATATGCTTGGGGTCACAGAGCTAACCTGTAACCGAGTGAGGAACTGAGGCCGCATCCCTGGACTCCCAGCGGAGGGTTCTTGCTGCTGGACTAACCTTTGGTTTGTGCCCTCATCAGAATACTTATTTTTGGAGGACCCCAGGTGGCGAGCTTAGGAGTGAAGAAGGGAATACTATTCAATGCTAATGTGATTCCAGGCAACATTCTAGAGGTTTCTTTGCAGTTCACCTTCCCAGCCACCTTTGAAGTAGTTCTTATTGTCCAGTTTTACACACAATGAAACTGACGGAGATGGTGTGAAGGGATTTTCTGACGTTCACACAGGAAGCAAGCAGCCCACGCTGACTCCACTGCGGAAAGCGTGTGTGTGATTGACATGCTTTTTGTGTGGTGCTCACTTTGGGTGTGATAAAGAGGCCTCCTTGCAGAGGGCCAGGCTCTGTGAAGCACCATGTTGCTTCAAAGAACAGGCCTGGAAAGGCCACAGAAGCACCATACCCTGGGAAAGAAATGGAACAACAGTGCAAATGGCCAGTTTCCCCTGAGCAGAGGCAAGCAGGTTACAGCTCTGCGGCTCCCTTCACGGGTACCTTGTTCAACATGGAAACATCTTTAGCCTCCTCAGAGACATCGGGTCATCTCCTTTACATGGGAACCAGAGGTATCTGCACTGGCTCATTTTGGGGAGGAAATTCCGTAATTATAACCCTCTGCTAGAAGTGTCTGCCTGGGACGTGAGAGCAACTGGCCGCTTTCTTAGAGAAGTGAAGACGCTAAGTACAGACTAAACCTTTGTGATGAAGTCGAAGCCACTGTCTTGCCTGTGTCCTGTTTCCTTCCCCAGTGAAAGGGGCTGTTCCCTGCTGCTGCAGACCCTGGGACCAGACTGCAGGTGCCTGTGCAGCAGTGCAGCGATTCGTGAAGGGCTCCCAGCCTGACCCAGCCCAACAGCTGACACCCCCGGGAGGAGGCTGTATTGCTATCCTTTTTGAAAGGAACACAGAAAGCCTTTGTAACTTTCTCTGTCAGTAGCCAACATGGAGGGAGAGGCAGAATTCAGATGTGATGTTGCAGACGAATGAACGCTCCTCCTCCTGTTCCACCGCTGGCTTCCTGCCCGTAGCCTTCTAATGCCCTTGCTCTGAATTCCTGATCCAACCTAAGGTCCTGGCCTTGACGCCCCCGAGCCTGCTGTCAGTAGCTTCCTCTTCAGCCTTCCTGTGCAGAGCTTCCACTGTTCAGGGAAGTCTGAGACCTGGTGGCCTCTTTCTCATTCTTTTCATGAGACGATCTCGCCCAGGAGAAGGTGGGCTGAGACCCTGGGCATTGGAAGGGAGAAGTGGTCCTCCTTCCTGTCTTCACTTTCATCGCTCTCCACTCCCTGCCCACCCCCATATGTACACCCTCCACAGTCTGAAAGTGTCATGAAGCATCAGCTTTGCAAACCCGTAGGGTCAAGCTTTGTTGTGGGAAAATACATATTCATGAGGGCTTTGAGGAGCCTCATTAAAATGCAGAGAGTCTCTCCTTTCAGAACGGTACATAAGCCATCTCTTTATTTGCCCAACACATTGTTCTTAAGGCAATAATTATGCGATGAATGGCTAAAGAAACATTTTAATTATTTGTTTAGGGTAATTTCTGATTATCTCATTAGAATTGTAATCTGTTCAGTTTTACAGGTGATTCAAAGCCTCATAGTTCCATTTTTATACTTGAAGGAGCTGTGTGCGGGCACCTGTGTCATTGCTGAAACAAAAGTAATTTTCTCTGTTTTCTTCCAGAAAGATTTGATCACCAGGCAGGAGATTTTTCGGGACATTACCAAACCACTCATTTTCGGTAAGAAATACAAGGCAGCGTTGCATGGAGTGAGGTTTTGCTTTTGCCGTGTGGGGAGCGGACCATTTCGCTGGAGGGAAAATGCTACACTGCAGGCAGAACTGGCAACTGCCATGGCTCTTTGTTTTCTGGGATCCTGTGTGTGTGAGCTTGGGGAGTTTGAAGCTGGGGTTTGAGTCACAGCCAAGGAGTGGACGGACAGTGGGGACTCTGCTGGCACTCACCTTGCCTGGAACCAACCTGCCCACCACCCAATGACAACAGCAAGACAAGCACTCCCCGTGCATCCCCTCGTCATCATACTGGTGTTTCTGTAAACTGTGGTCCTCACCAGACTCCGTCATTGATTTGTGTAACCCCTACCTAGGTTCCTAGTTACAGCGAAAGTAAACACATGTATATTGGCAACAACAGGTAGCACTCAAACCTTTCACTCTCCAGTGTGGGCAGTGGCTGGTCTACTTCGAGAAGGGACCAGCCATTGTGAGATAAACCAGGAAGCTGAGCAGAAGAAATCTAACTTTGATAAAAAGCTTGCCAGGGATGGAGCGTGGCCCATCCTCCCTCCCTGTGCATGGAGCAGTATTGCAGCCCTGATGACACTGCCCCACGGTCAGCATCTGGCTTGCCCTTGCCCCGTAGGACTGGTAGGTACAGAGCCCTGGTGCCAGCCGAGTGTTCCACACAGGGGAGACTTGCAAGGGACAGGTTCTGCACTGCAGATGAATTGGCTCTCTTCTTCTGTGGCTGGAGACACACAAGGCGGCGGCGTTGTAGGGAAGCCAGTGTACGGGGTGGGGCTTGTTTGGAGACCGACGAGCAGAGGGCATTGTTGCTGGAGTTAAAGAAGCAGAGCCAGGGATGGCCTTCATGTCCTGATGCCCGGAGCACGCCTGACCTTCTGAGGGATTCTGGGGGTTCTTATGTATTCTTGGGAAGAAGCATGTGGTAAGCTTGGACAGGGAGGCAGTTCAGAGTGTCACATGCAAGGCAGCAGTGGCCTCGGGACCACCGCCCGACCAAGGCAAGGAACACTTTGTGTGTCCCCGTGGGGAAGCTCTGTACCAGTTGTGAGGGGGCAGATGAAGACCAGCAGGGGTGAGGATGGATTCTGGAGTGTCAAGACTCAGGTTCAGAATCACAGTTTTTCTTCCAGAGCAGCACAAGGCCACAGGTCTGGCTATTTGAAGCCACCCAGAGAGCCATGATTTGTAAAGCAAGGCAGCTTTATTGATTTCACTTTCTGTCCTGCATCTTTCCCACATCATGGTAACCACTCACACCTCTTTCTGCTTGTGTAGCCGGAATTCCCTTGCATCCAGTTGGGAAACATTCTTGTCTCAGATGTCCTGGGTGAATTCCACGGTGACTGTCCGTGGAGGGGGCACCTTCACAAGGCATTTAAGAGATGCAGGACAATCAGCCCTCGTCCGTGAAACAGGATGAAATGGAGAGGAGCTGCATGATTATTAATGGGTTTGGACATAAGCTGGAGTGTGTACTGAAATTTTTCTCTGTTGTCAGTTTTCAAAGTTTGTGAATGTACTTTTGTGCTCTCAACAAGGCCTTTTCTGCTCTGTTTAACTTTCCACTTAGGGTTGTAAACATACTTTAGCCGTAATGACATTAGATACATCATCCACTCTCGGCTCTGAAAGTGCTGGAGATTTTGATTGTCACCAGCAGTAAGGACGGCTTATGAAGGGAGATGTTGTTACTTATGGAGACGCAGCTCACGATTCCGTAAAATTCCAGTCTTCTGGGAGCCCAGGGTTAAGCAGCTGCCTCAGCCCATCCACCCTCTAGGGACTGTCCACGGCGAAATTGGCTTCTTGACGTTTTCCTTATGGAACCTGGGGTGTCATTACATTCTGATAGAGTCATAGGGTGGTTCTATTTATGTCTCTAAGGTATAAGGTATTTTTTTCTTCTGAGTCTAGAAAAGAACTACTGGAATTTTTATGTGTCCTGAAATACTATTAGACGATCAAAATCAATTGCAATAGAGAAGGTGCTGGGCTGTCTTCCCAATTGCGCTCACCCATCTGCAGTGTAATAGGCCTATCATGTAAGTGAATATACTCATCACAATTCTCTGCAGCTTCCCAGCAGAAAAGCATATTCCTTCTGAGAGAGAAAGGCAGCAAGGAGATGGATATTTTTAAATGCCAATTATGCCAGAATGAGTCTCTGTGAGAAGATCTGTAAAGAGAAGAAAGGGCCTGGGTTTATTTATTTTTCTACTGCAAATGGAATGATTCTGTAGCTTCAGAATACTAATACCCGTGGTGTGCCTGATGTCTTTTCATAGGATAATTTGTGAATGTGCTTCCACTTACAGGAAAAGTTTGAGGCTCTTTTCTTCTTCTTCTTTTTTTTTTTTTTTTTTTTTGAGAATTAAATTCTAGGCCTCACTATATCCTATGATAACCATCCTATAGGCCCTTGATCTATAAAATGTGTGAATAATGAAATATATAAAAGCAGCAATTATCCTGAAGGGACATAGAAAATATTAATAAGCTGTATTTAAATTACCGCAAGTCTCAGAACATATATTAAGTTAGAAGACATCACGTCCTGAAAATGACTGGCTGATGTGGTTCTATTATGTGCCCCAGTACAGATGCATATAAATGCTGTGTAAAACCTAGCCCCAAGTGTTTTTTAAAATATAAGATTCAAAGAATGGCATGGAAATTCCAAGCTACGAGACATGAAGAGAAAACACAAAGCCAAAGCACTAAGGGAGGAGGCCATGAGACCCCCAAGCAGTGAGATCCCTGTTGGAGAGCCAGGATGATGAAGACTGCGACATTTGTGCAGGAAGAGACGGGGCAATGGCTGGGACAGGGTGGCGAGACTAGGAGCAAGTGCTCACATGTATAGGAAGCCAGGAGGTGGCAGAGCTGTGTTATGGACCAGGTGGGAAGTGATGCAGGACAGCTGGTTGGCCACATAGGAAAAGAGAAAAGATAAAGTGAAATCCCTACCTCACAGCATATGTATCCGTAAACGGCCATAGAATTAAAGGCCTATGCCGGGCGTGGTGGCTCACACCCGTAATCCCAGCACTTTGGGAGGCCGAGGCAGGCAGATCACCTGAGGTCGGGAGTTCAAGACGAGCCTGGCCAACATGGCAAAACCCCGTCTCTACTAAAAATACAAAAAATTAGCCAGGTGTGGTGGAGGACACCTGTAATCCCAGCTACTTGTGAGGCTGAGGCAGAATTGCTTGAACCTGGGTGGCGGAGGTTGCAGTGAGCGAGATTGTGCCACTGCACTCTAGCCTGGGTGACAGAATGAGACTCCGTCTCAAAACAAAACAAAACAGAACACAAAAGAAAAAAGAATTAAAGGCCAAAATGTAAAGACAAAAATGTTAAAATACATAGAAGATTTTTTTCTATCTGCTCTTGAGGTGGGAAACACACACATCATAAAAGAAAAGATGGATTAAGCAAACATCAGTATTAGCAACTTCTTTAAGAGAACTACAGGCTGGAATAAATATGCATGATGAATGTACTGTGAGAGATTGGTATTCTGTTTGTATCAAGAACTCTTTCAGATTAATTTTAAAAAGACAATAGCATTGAAAAAGGAGCAAATACTGTGAAGATGAAGAAACGCAAATGTCAGGTAGACAAATGAACTCTGCCTCGCTCCCAATCAGGAAACTGCCAGGGACATCATGAGATACCACTTTACACTAACGTGTTGGCAAATTGGAAAGTCTGATAATCAAAGGTTGCTCAGAGTGTGAAGCAAGGGAGCCTTCATGTCCTGTTGATCAAGGGCAAATTAGTAAAACCCCTTTGGAGAACAATTAGGTTTTATGTAGTAAGGTTGAAATGTGGATCCCCCAGGACCTAGCAATTCCGCTCCTGGGTATAGATACCTTAGCAGGCCATGAAATGGATTCACTGTTGTATTAGTAGTCAGTTCTCTTGAAAACAGAACCAATAGGATCAATTTATCTTAGAGTTTATGTGTTGATTGATGAATTCATTGGGGTCAATTGATAGATTATAAGGTATTGGCTTGTGTGATATGGCATCTGTGAAGTCCCACAATCTGCCATCTACAAGCTAGAGACCCAGGGAAGCCAGTATTGTTGTGCAAAGGCCTGGGAAGCAGAGAACTGGTGCAGATTCCAGTCCAGGCCAAAAGGCCTGAGAACCAGAAGCATGGAGGACAGAGAAGACCAATGTCCCAGTCAAACAGTCAGGCAGAGCATGAATTCAACCCTCCTCTGCTGTCCTGTATACAGGCCCTCACTGGAGCGGACGCTGCCCACCTACACTGAGGAGGGCCGTCTGCTTTCCTCCGTCTGCCAATTCCCATGCTAACCTCTTCCGGAAACACCTCACAGACTCTCCAGAAACAGTGTTTAACCAGACGCATGGGCACCTTGTGGCCCAGTCAGGTTGACACGTAAAATTAACCATCACAAGTGGGTCACAACCAGCATTTTCTAAAAATATGAACTGGATTAGAATAGAAGATATCAGGGTTTGTTCTGCATAGTGAATGATAGTGATCCTGAGAAGGGGGACTGTGAGGGGTTGGGCCTGACAGCGATGGTTAAGTCTGAGTGGTGTGTTCATGGAGGTTTGCTACATTGCTTTCTGTATTTCTGTGTATTTGCAAAGTTGAGGAGAAAAGAAGTTGCGCTGAACACCTGGATGTAGGCACACAGACCCCAGTGTTCTCTGCTGTGGGTCCCTCTGATGGGGCCGTCTTGCTCCTGTCTTGCTGGTTCATCCTCCACCTTGGCTGACTACCTGGCACCCTTGTACAGACGGTTCTGTTTGTCTCTTCATTGAAATGGGTGGGATTTATTTATTTATTTAGAGACAGGGTCTTGCTCTATTGCTCAGACTGGAGTGCAGTGGTATGATCACGGCTCACTGCAACCTTGACCTCCAGGGCTCAATCAACCCTTCCTCCTTGGCCTCCTGAGTGGCAGGGATTACAGGCACGTGCCACCACACCCAGCTAATTTTTGTATTTTTTTAATAGAGATGGGATTTTGCCATGTTGCCCAGACTGGTCTTGAACTCCTTGGCACCTAGAGTGCTAGGATTACAAGTGTGAGCCACCGTTCCCTGCATGAAATGGGTAGGATTTCTGAATGAGCCAGGCTTTGCGCATTGACCTGGCTCTGCCTCTTAAACTGCTGCCTTCACATGGGAGGCTCCTTCTGGCCCTGCCTGTGTGGCTGATTCCTCTCTCAGGCGCTTCTCTCTGTCTTCACAGATGAGGCTCGTGGGCTTCCCCTTTTGGGACCTTGGGTGGACATCTGAGTCCACAGCCCTCCTGCCTGGCTTCTATCTCCAGATTTGCAGGCCTGCGTGTCCCGTATCCTCCAGTGCCCAGTCAAGTGCCTCATGTACAGTGGATGCTCAAGAAGTATGTGGTCATCACATAGCTCTAATCTCTTATTTTTATTTTTATTTATTTATTTTTTGAGACAGGGTCTCACTCTGTCACCCAGGCTGGAGTGCAGTGGCATGATCATAACTCACTGTGGCCTTGAGCTGGGCTCAAGCAGTCTTCCCACCTCAGCCCCCTGAGTAGCTAGGACTACAGGTGAGTGCCACCATGCCCAGCTAATTTTAAAATCTTTTGTAGAGAGGGCATCTCACCATGTTGCTCAGACTGGCCTCAAACTCCTGGCCTCAAGTGGTCCTCCCACGTGGGCCTCCCGAAGTGCTGGGATTGCAGGCATGAGCCACTGCCCCTAGACTCTAGAAATGTTCAGAAGCTCAGTTTCCCATCTGCAAAGTGGAGACTCATGAGTTGGGGGCGGGTAGATTGTGAGAATGAACCACACAATGAAACAGGGATGTGTAGCACATGTGAGTTTCCAGATCTTGCTTGTTTCCTTCCCTGGAAGAGGCAAAGAGAGGACGAGGAGCTGGCTCTTACTATTTGCTTGCAGACTTGGTGTGAGCTTTCAGATTGGAAGCTCCTGCTCTGACAGCCAGTTCTTTTTTGTTTCCAGTTGTACTTCAGAAGAAAAAAAAATTAATCAACACCTTTTTTTTAAAAGATGGAAAATGGGTTAAGAAAATAGCACAAGGAACTGCTACTAGGTTGAGCCCAACATAATTAGTGTGATGAAAGGGAAGTTAGCCATTTCTGTATGTAACTTTTGATTAATGATATTCAGCTCTAATTAATTATGTCCAGTTCTAATTAATGACATTAGTGTGCAAGCTGGCATTCCCAAACTGTGTTCTGAGGAGTCCCAGCGGATGTGCCTGAATATAATAGTCCACATTCACATTAGGCCAGGAAGCGCTGTCTGTCTGCTGGTCTTGGACACTCCCAAAGCACCATATAAAAGGCCTTCAGAAGTCCTGCAGGAAAGGGAATAATTTAAATTCCGTTTAACCTGTCATCTCCCAGACTTACTTTTACCATGTGTGCTGCTAGGCACATACAGATATGCTAATTTAACTCTCATCCCACAAGGTGTGCTTGGACGAATTGATGAGCAATGTACATGTTCATGGAGACGTTTTCTAAGTTCCAGAGTCATAACGGGTCTCCTGTATCGCAGCAGAGCACACTACAAAGAATTGCATTTCGTACAGTCTAGGGCTGCTATGAACTAATCTCCTTTCTTGGGCAAATCGCTTAATCTCCTTCCATCAGTTCATACATCTGCAGAGGAAGGGGTGATGGTATGCCACCCTGGATGGTGGGAGGACTCCTAGCAGTGGTCGCTGTTACCATCTCATAAGAGACCTTCATTCCAAGAAAGTCCATGTCATTTGCCATGTTCTGGTCTCAGGGGGTCAGCGAGTGGGGGGCTGCAGGGAGAGACCACCACTTACCTCGTGAGCCTCATGTGTGGGGTGCACTGTGCGTTGTCTGTTGTTGGATTTGTATTCATTGTTCATGTAAAAGTGATTATGTTGAAAAACAGACTGGTGGCAGACAGGCATGTTTGGCATGGGTTAATGTGAGGCTGGAAAGAGAGCACCTGACCTTCAGTTCCAGAATCAGCCACTGCGGGAAAGGGTGGCGTCTTGGTGTCTGCACACTGTGAATGTCGAGGGAGATGAAGTGCAGCCTGGGGAGGGTGGACTCATCAGTCCAGTGGGTTGTCCAGGAGGGAGTGAGGATTGATCTTTCATCTCGAAGGATGAATATACATTTCTGCAAGAGAGGGGGAAGACGGGCATTCCGGCCAAACAAGCATGTATATGACTGAAGCGTGGACAGAGGAAGCAGCGTGGTGTGTCCGGGAATGGAATTGTTTGACCTGGCTTGATGGAGGAGCCCGGGGTGAGGTGGAAGAGGTAACAGAGGTCAGCTTGACCTGTGTAGACGGCCTGGGAGAAGCCCTGGCAGGTCTTTGTTGGAGGCTGACAGGAGGGGATGTGTGTTTTCCATAGTTGACCTCAGTGGGTGCGGCATGGGGTGGAGGCCCGTGCACCAGAGGCTCCTCAAAGAGTTTCTCAGAGAGACGACCAGGCTAGTGTTTTCATGGTACGGAGGTCATCTTTGGAAACTCCCTTCAGAATCTACTTAAGACCTGGGTCAGATCTACCCTCCAGAGAACATCTGCTGCTACTGGAGATAGCTCTTCAAAAGCTAATGCAGGAGCTGAATGTTTTTCCGCCACGAGGGTTCCTTCTGCGCATCCATTAGTCTAGACTCTTGTGGTTTGAGGAGAGAGGCTCAGAGTAGTTAAGCCAGTAGCTCCAGGTCTGATAGCTGGCTGATAGGACATCAACCTGCGGAGTCTCTATGGAGATGGAATAGTTTCAGTGGTGCACTGAAACAGTAGGGGATGGATGGGAGAAAGGCTTGGTCAATTAGTCAGATTCAGCCAGAGAAGCAGTAGGGGATGGATATGAGGAGATATCGTGTGAGGAATCCGCTCACGCGGTTGTGGGACCTGACTGGGCAAACCCACAGGGCAGGCCATGGGGAAGGGCGGGCTGGAACTCCCAGGCATGGCTGAAGCTGCAGTCCACAGGCAAAATTTCTTCTTCCTGAAGGAAGCCTTGGTTCTACTTTTAAGGTCTGCTGACAAATGGATCCACATCCAGCCAGATTATCTGGGATAATCTCCTTTCTAAAAGTCAACTCGTTGTGAACTTTAGTGACATGGACGGAAGACTTTCACAGCAACACCTAGAAGAGTGGCGTGATTGCCAAGTCAGTACCTCAAAAAGACCACACGCTTGGTAACACATGGGGGCTCCAGGGCCCAAAGCTGGTGCTGCAGATGCGTGGGGTGGCAGCATTGTCACTTCCTGTCTCCCACTAACCTCAGGGGCACAGTGGGCTGGTGGCTGTAGCATGGTCCACACCTGCTCTCAGGGATGCTGGAGGGAGACTGAGGCCCAGGCTTTTGTCTTGGAGACTTGGGATATGTCTAGGATCCCTTCTAAAAGCCAAGTTCTAGGTAAGATCTGGCCTTTCAGGGTTGGAGAGACCCCACGTGGCTTCTGAGCAGACTTCCTTCCTGAGCTCAGTCTTGGAAATGAAGGTCTCTTTGCCCCCTTCCTGTGACAGAGGGCTCTTTGCTTCTCTGTACTCCATGCCCCAGAGACAGTCTGCGCTGGGGACAATTTTATCTGAAATCTGTTCCCAGCCCTAGCTTAGCCTAGTGGCACACTCCGTCCTGAAACCTAGAGGCCATTTCCACATTGGTGTAGCACCGTGATTCTCAGACTGTGTTTGGTATCAGGATCACCTAGGAAACTTGGTAAAAATACAAATGCAGGCCGTATCCTGCTTCCTCCATCCTGGGCTTCTGTGTTCTTTGTTAGCCTTCTCAGTGGTTCTGACCCACATCAAAGTTGAGGACCACTGACTGGCATTACGCACGGCTGCTCAAACTCCAGTGTGCACTGGAATCTCCTGGGGATCTCGTTTATTTTATTTTTATTTTTTGAGATGGAGAATCGCTCTTGTTGCCCAGGCTGGAGTGCAATGGCATGATCTCTGCTCACTGCACCCTCTGCCTCCTGGGTTGAAGCAATTCTTCTGCCTCAGCCTCCCGAGTAGCAGGGATTACAGGCGCCCACCACCACGCCCAACTAATTTTTGTATTTTTAGTAGAGATGGCGTTTCTTCACGTTGGCCAGGCTGGTCTTGAACTCCTGACCTCAGGTGATCCACCTGCCTTGGCCTCTCAAAGTGCTGGGGTTACAGGCATGAGCCACCACGCCCGGCCAGGGACCTTGTTTAAATGAAGAGTCTGATTCCGTGGTTTTTGGTGGATCCTGTGATTTTGTGTTTCTAACAACCCCCCAGGTGGTGCAGATGCTTCTGGTCCTCAGACCACATCTTAAATAGCAAAGGCATAGATAGGGGCTGAAATTCAACACCTAAGAATTGCCCAGACTTGCGTCGGAATTCTGCCTCTACCACTTACCTGTCTCTGTGTCACCCTGGGCAAAATGCTTAGTCTTCTCTAAACCTTGATTTTCTTATCTGGACAATGGGAATAATGTGCCTTTTTTGTTTGTTTGAGATAGCATCGCTCTCTGTTGCCTAGGATGGAGTGCAGTGCTGAAGTCTCCTCTCACTGCAGCCTCAGCCTCCTGGGCTCAAGCAGTCCTTCCACCTTGGTCTCCCAAGTAGCTGGGACCTCAGGCACACACCACCACACCCAGCTAATTTTTAAATTTTTAATTAGAGACAGGGTCTCATCGTTTTGCCCAGACTGGTCTTGAACTCCTGAGCTCAGGTAGTCTTCCCTCCTTGGCCTCCCAAAGTACTGGGATTACAGACGTGAGTCACTGCTCTTGCTGCTTTTTTTAATACAAATTGTTGGCTGGGCACGGTAGCTCACGCTAGCAATCCCAGCGCTTTGGGAGGCCGAGGCAGGCGGATCACTTGAGGTCAGGAGTTCAAGACCAGCCTGGCCAACAGGGTGAAACCCCATCTCTACTAAAAACACAAAAATTAGCCCAGCATGGTGGCAGGCCCCTGTAATCCCAGCTACTCGGGAGGCTGAGGCAGGAGAATCACTTAAACCCAGGAAGCAAAGGTTGCGGTGAGCCGAGATCATGCTGCTGCACTCCAGCCTGGGCAACAGAGCGAGACTCTGTCTCTAAATAAATAAATAAATAGATAAATAAATAATGCTTTGACAGTTAGAAAAGAAAGAGTTTAATACTGCAACATAATAAAGACCCTACAAGGCAAAGCCCACAGCCAACAGCATACCCAGTGGTGAAAACTTGCCAAGGCTTTTCCTCTTAAGATCAGAAACAAGACAAGGATGTTCCCTTTCACCACTTCTAGTTAACATAGTGCTAGAAATTCTAGCCAGAACAATTTGGCAAGAAAAAGAAATCAGAGGCATCCAAATTGGAAAGGAAGAGGTGAAATTTTCTCTCTTTTCACATGTCATGGTCTTACGCAGTATGTGGAAGGCCTTAAAGACTTCACACACACACAAAGCTGTTATAACTAATACATGAATTCGGTAAAGTTGCGGTATCCAAAATCAACATGCAAATATCAGTTGTATTTCTATACACTAGGAAGGAGCAATCTAGAAGGGGAGTTAAGAAAACAATTCCATTAACCAAGGAAGCAAAAAATTTGTGCACAGAACACTACTGAACATTGCTGAGAGAAATTACACCAGTAAATGGAAAGAAATGGCATGTTTTTAGATTTGAAGACAATATTGTTAAGATGTCAGTACTACCTGTATTAGTCCATTCTCATGCCGCTAATGAAGACATACCCGAGACTGGGTAATTTATAAAGGAAAGAGGTTTAATGGACTCACGGTTCCACATGGCTGGGGAGGCCTCACAGTCATGGCGGAAGACGAAGGAAGATCAAAGGCGTGTTTCACGTGGCAGCAGGCAAGAGAGCTTGCACAGGGGAACTCTCATTTATAAAACCATCAGATCTCATGAGATTTATTCACTACCACAAAAACTGTATGGGGGAAACTGCCCCCATGATTCAGTTATCTCCACTTGACCCCGCCCTTGTCTCAAAGGACACAGTCAACAGTGAAAAGGCAACCCAAGGAATGGAAGGAAATCTTTGTAATTCGTACATCCGATAAAGGGTTAATATCCAGACTGTGTGAAGAATTCTTAGACTTTAACATAAAAAACAAGCCACCTGATTAACAAATGAGCAAAGGGCTTAAATAAACATTTCTCCACAGAAGGCAGACACATGGCCAGTAAACACAGGAAAATGTGCTCAATATCACAAATCGTTAGAGAATTGCAATTCAAAATCAAAAGATACCACCTCACATCTATTAGGCTGGCTATTACAAAACAAAACAGAAAATAAGTGTCTGTGAGGATGTGGCAGAATTGGAACCCTTGTGCACTTTAGGTGGGAATGTAAATGGTATAGCCCCTCAGATATCAGTATATGGTAGTGCCTCAAAAAATTGAACATAGAATTGCTGTGTAATCTAGGTGTGATTTCACTTCTGGGCATATGCCCAAGGGAAGTAAAAGCAGGGGCTCGAAGAAATATCTGTACATTCATGTTCACACAGCATGAGTCACAAGAATCAAGGGGTGGAAGCCACCTAGGAGTCCATTGGCAGATGAATGGATCAACAAAATGTGGTGTGTACACAGAATGGAGTATTATTTTGCCTTGAAAAGGAAGGAAATTCTGACACATGCTGTAACATGGATGAACTTTGAACCTTGAGGTCATTATGCTAAATGAAAGAAGCCAGATAGAAAAGCACAAATCCTATGTAGTTCCACTGACATGAGGTACTCAGAATAGTCAAATTCATGGAGACAGAAAGTAGAATGGCGGTTGCCAGGGGCTGGAAGGAGAGGGAAGGGGAGTTAGTGTTTCATCGGGACAGAGGTTCAGTTTTACAAAGTGAAAAGAGCTCTGGAGATGGATGGTCACGACGGCGGCCCAGCAATGTGAATGTACTTAATGCCACTAAGCTGCATTCTTCAAAATGCTTCCAGTGGTAAATTTTATGTTATATGTATTTTACCACATTTTTTTTTTCTTACAACAGAAAGGACTCGACACCATCTCTAGTAAAACACACACTAAATGTTATTATTGAAAGCATAGATGGTAGGATCCCTTGAGCCCAGGAGTTCGAGACCAGCCTGGGAAGCACTACATAAAATTAAAATAACAAATTACCTAGGTGTCCCAGTTACTCAGGAGGCTGAAGGGGGAGGGTCCTTTGAGCCTGGAAGTTCGAGGCTGTAGTGAGCTGTGATCGCACCACTGCATGCCAGCCTAGGTAACAGAGCGAGACCCTGTCTCAGAACAACAACAAAAACAAATAAAAAAAAAAAGCACAGAACCAATCACAGGGACGCTCCATATGTACGAATTCTACCCACCGTCATTATTCGTGCCCCTGAGTGTCTGCCTTCCCACCATTCTATGGGACTTGGTTTCCATTCCCTCACCTCTCCTGTTGCTCTCTGCCAAAGGTAACTGAAACCATGTTTCTGTTCTTCCAGTCTGGTCAGGTGGGAAGCTGTTCTCTAATGTGGGTTAACCGGGACGGAGGGTGTGTGTGCGCATGGGAGAGAGAAGCCGGCAGGCTCCTTCTCCCAGATGCTGGACTATGGAACCTGGCACTAACATGGGGATCCTCCCCGAGAGCCTTGGATCTCCTAGTGCACCAAGGTATCCTACTGAGAAGGCATCAGAAAATCTGACTTACAGAAGTGAGGGCAGTGTTTACAGTACCATGACAGCAGGCAGAGCCCGGGGTTCAAAGCAGAATCGGAGGAAAAACTCTAAACACATGAGCCCCTGCCCAAGATATGGTATCATAGCACATCGCACCCCCTCCCCTCACTGTAACAATCCACGCCCTCAAAATGAGCACCTGGAGATTTTTCATGGAGACTAAAGTGGGAGGAAGCTTTGGAGCGTCACCTTTTTGAAGTCTGTTGTGAATTGAACAGTGTGCAGATGATAAGCCACTTATTTTAAAATAAGCTTCTTAATTCAAGTATAATGTAAACAGAAAATTACAAAAATCCTAAGTGTTCACTGCCATGAATATTTTCAAAGTGAATGCATCCATGAAACCACCACCCAGGCTAGGAATCCAAACATCACCACAGCGGAAGAATCTCCCCAGGGTCCTCTCCCAGCTATAACCTATGCCCCGCCAAGCCCCACCACCACCTAAAGGTAATCAGAATCCTAGCACCAAATGTTATTTTTGCAAATGTTTGAATTTTTTTTAATAAATGAATTTCTGCAATATATACTGTGTTGTGTCAGCGTCTTTTATACAACATTATGTTTGTGAGGGTCACTCACAGGTTTTGAGTGTGACAGCAGTTCATTGACTCACTGTTACAGAGCATTGTAAAACTACAAATAATTCATCGATTCTGTGTTTGATGGACATTTGCATCTTTTCTAGTTTTGGGTCCCGATTGCTGCTGGGAACAGTCTTACACATTTGGTGTACACATGATTGCGTTTCTATTGAGGGTACATCCAGGATTGGAATGGGCAGGTCACAGGGTCTGGGTATATTTCTATTTTGGTGAAGGCTGTCAGTCCTTTTTCTGACGTGGTTGTACCCAATTACACTCCCACCTGCAAATAGGAGTTTCATTTGCTGCACATCCTTGCTCATAACTGGTGGTGTCAGTCATTTTAATTTGATTTCTGGTGGGTGCACGGTGGGATCGTCTGGTATGATTTTCAGCTCACTGAAGACTAACTGTTGAATATCTGCTTTGAATGCTTGTCTTGTGCTTTTCGAAACCTTCTCTTGAAGTTTTTGTGCAAGTTTTTGCTCATTTTTCTGTTGCATTTTCTTTCTCTTAGTGCTTTGTAGGAGTTCTTTTTTTTTTCAGACAGAGTCTGGCTCTGTCACCCAGGCTGGAGGGCTGTGGCGTGATCTCGGCTCACTGCAAGCTCTGCCTCCCGGGTTCACACCATTCTCCTGCCTCAGCCTCCCGAGTGGCTGGGACTACAGGTGCCCGCCACCACGCCGGGCTAATTTTTTGTATTTTTTAGTAGAGACAGGGTTTCACTGTGTTAGCCAGGATGGTCTTGATCTCCTGACCTCGTGATCCACCCGCCTTGGCCTCCCAAAGTGCTGGGATTACAGGTGTGAGCCACCGTGCCTGGCCAGCAGTTCTTTATATAGTTAGTACCTGAGACCTTTGCTAGATGTACATATTACGAATATTTTCTCACACTTCCTCACTTTCAGTGGTATCTTTTGATGAGAAGGCCCAGATTATCAATTGTTCCCTTTAAGGTTAAAGCTTCTTTGTGCCCTCTTTAGGAAATCTGTGCATACCTAAGAACATGAAAACAACAGCATATTTATTTTTTCCAGCTTTCTTGTTTTCTAATATATGGCTTTAGGGTTATAAATAACCTATGAAGCCTGCTTTAGCTGTAACCCACTATTTTTTAAAATTGTAGCAAAAAAACACAGCATAAAATTTACCATCTTAACCATTTTTAAGTGTCCAGTTCGGTAGTGTTAGGTAAATTCATAATGTTGTGAAACAGATCTCCAGAACTTTTTCATCTTGCGAGTCTGAAAATCTGTACCCATTAAACAGCAAGGAGCCACCATTCTGCTTTCCAACTCTGTGAATTTGACTACTCTAGGTACCTCAGTTAAGTGGAATCCTACAGCTTTTATCTTTTTGTGACTGGCTTATTTCGCTTAGTATAATGTCCTCAAGGTTCATCTGTGCTGTGTTGTGGGATAAGATTTCCTCCCTTTTTGAGGCTGAATAATATTCTGTGGTATGAAGAGACCACGTTTTGTTTATCCATCATCCATTGATAGACATTGGGTGGCTTTTATTCCTTGGCCATGATGAATACTGTTGCTGTGAACATGGCTGGCTGTCCAGCACCATTTTTGGATACATTATATCTTTATTATTAATTAGTTCAAAATGTGTTTAACTTTTTAAAACTTCTCCTTTGACATGTGGGTTATTTTAAAGTAGTTGATTTCCAGATGCCTCCATATTTTCTGGTTATATTTTTGTCCTTTATTTCTAGCTTGCTTACACTGTAGTCAGGAACAGATTGTTTACAATTTTTTTTTTTTTTTTTTTTTTTTTGAGGCGGAGTCTCGCTCTGTCGCCCGGACTGGAGTGCAGTGGCCGGATCTCAGCTCACTGCAAGCTCCGCCTCCCGGGTTTACGCCATTCTCCTGCCTCAGCCTCCCGAGTAGCTGGGACTACAGGCGCCCACCACCTCGCCCAGCTAGTTTTTGTATTTTTAGTAGAGACGGGGTTTCACTGTGTTAGCCAGGATGGTCTCGATCTCCTGACCTCGTGATCCGCCCGTCTCGGCCTCCCAAAGTGCTGGGATTACAGGCTTGAGCCACCGCGCCCGGCCTACAATGTTAACATTTTGAAATTTGTGTACACTGGCTTTAGACTTGTCCACCATATGATTAATTTTGACAGAATATCCCATGTGCCCTTGTGTGTAGTTCCTCGGTTCAGTACTTTAGGTATATTCATGAGGAAAAATGGGTAATTGTGGTATTCAAATCTTATATTTCCATTCTTATTTTTACCTCTTTATTATATCACTTACTGAAAGAAGTGTGTTAAAGTATCCTGCTGTTCATAATGTCTATTTATGTCTACTAGGCATACATTTCATAGTGTCTAATGCTTTAGATTTGTCTTATTATAGCCCTGTCAATTCTCCCTTTATAAATTTTGAGTGCATTTAACTAGATACATATAAATTTAGAATTTATTTCTAGTACGTTGCCCTTTTTAATTATGAATTCTTTCTTTTCCGTAAGAATGCTTCTCTTCGTAAAATCTAGTTTGTCTAATTACCAATATAAGTATATAAACTTTCTTTTTTAACTTACTGCTTTAGAATAGTTTTAGATTCACAGAGATGTTGCAAAGATAGTAGAGAGCGTTCCCATACATCGTGTAGCTACTTTTCCCTATTGATAACATCTCACCTTAGTATGGTACCTCTGTTGTAATTAATGAACCAGTGCCAACACATTATTCTTAACTGAAGTCCATACTTCATTCACATTTTCTTAGTTTTCATCGAACGTCCTTTTGATGTTCCAGGATTCCATCAAGAGATGCCTTTGAGTTCTGTTATCGCGTCGCTTTAGGTTCTTTTAGACTGTGACAGTTCCTCTGACCTCTCTTGTTTCTGATGACCTTGACAGTTTTGAAGAGTACTGGTCAGGTATTTCATAGAATATCCTTCAATCTGAATTTGGTTGACATTTTTCCCATGGTTCAGTAGGGGTTACGGGCTTTGGGGCAGAATATCCCATCTGAAAAAGTGCCATTCTTATCCTTCCAAATGAGGGGCACATAATTTATCATTGTTGATGTTACCCTCAATCGTCGTAACACTCATCTCCATGAGGGGACAGTATCTACACCTATTATTTGCAGTTCTGCACAGGGAGATTGGTCTGTTCTCACTCATTTATTTTCTCATTCATTTATTTGTGTTTGTGTGGACTCATGGATATTCATTTTATACTTTGGGCTATAAACCAGCAATGCATTGTTAATTTTGTGGTTCAGATAGTCCCAGCTTTTGCCCTTTCCTAAGATAGTGGACTCACTCCTCTGTGTTGTTTCAACTCTACGAATTTGGGCCCTCAATTTCTTGTTGCCTTATTAGCCATAAATTGCAATTTCTTATTTCCCCAGTCCTCCAAGACTACTGAAAGTTCTGCTTAGCACTACTGCCTCTTAACCACTACTTTCTTCCTGTGTGTGTTTTTAGCCTTTTGGCTTCCATCACTCACAAATCCCCAAATGCCTTCATGAGAAAAGCAGCCCAGAATGCTGAGCTAATTTCTGGGTAATTATCTACTTGTCATGATCTCAGCCCCTCAAGTTCTAGCTTCTTGGTAGCTCTCTGATGTTTCCACAGAGATCATTTAAAAAATTTTTGTCAAGAGTTTCTAGTTGTTCTTGGTGAGAGGATTAGTGTGACACAAGCTAGTGCATCATAGCAGGCAGTGGAATTCTTCAGACATAATTTTATTTTTACTTCCCCCACTATGTCATGGTTAATGGTTCCTCATATTTTAATATCTGATGCTTTGCACCCATACAGCAACTATCCTGAGTAATGAAGTTGTTGTGTATATAGGAAAGTGAGTCATTCTTTGCATTTCGTTCATTTATGCCCTTAGTCACAAAGGCTTTAGCAAAGAATTGGCTTCCACTCTCTCTTTAAGGTAAGGAAATAAATAATGACCTTGGCAGATAGTATTCATCATAAAAGCATTTGATGAAAGGAGCAATTGGAGTGAACTATGTAAAATAGGCTTTTCAGTCTAACGGGTCAGTGCAATTATTGGTGCAGATTTCTAGTTAGGCCTTAAAGAAATTAAGCCTCCCTATATGGTTAATAATGGACTTGTGTAAGAAGATTGCTTCAGAGATGAGGTTTGTGATTCACATTAGCATATCTGGCAGTGAAAGCGTACCTTTCTCAGAATCAAGCAGGGTATGTAAGATCTTTGTGTATGCTTTTGCTCAACTTGACTGCTGCCATCCCTGAACTTGACTTGATGTTTTTACATCCCCTTCAAGTCTGCATCCCAGTTTTGTGTCATCTACAGTTCTGAAGAGCTGCCGTGTGCTTTCTCATCATCCAGGGTTGAAAAGAGCCAGATCGGTGGAGAATCCACACAGATGGACAGCTTTCCCTGAATCGATGCCTGCTGAGTGTGCTCATGCAGGTAGCTCCTACTCCATCCCTGCTGAGTGTGCTCATGCAGGTAGCTCCTACTCCATCCCCGCTGAGTGTGCTCATGCAGGTAGCTCCTACGCCATCTCACTTTGCTGCATGCAGCTCACATGTTTCAGATGATCCACAAGAACACTGGGAAGGACTTGCTAAAATCCTGCTTTGCTGCGGTCCAGATATACTCTCTTCCAGATCTCCCTTAACTTCCTTTGCAGATTCTGTATGGCAGAAATGAGGCTAATTTCACAAACTTCCTCTTACTGAATTCATTTTTAGCTCTAATAATTACCACTTTTCTTAGACGTGATCCCCAAACAATCCTTTCATAAATGCATTTTAGAACTGCACTGTCCATAGTGGCAGCTACTTGATACATGTGGCCATTTAAATTTAATTTAAATGAATGAAAATGAAGCAAACAAAAAATGCAGTTTCTCTATTGGACTAACCATGTTTCAAGTGTTCAATGCCTGCCATGTCGGACAGTGCAGATAGAACACTTCTATCATTGCAGAAATTTCCGTTGAACAGAGCTGTTCGAAAACCTTGTTTTAGAATCAGATTTGAGCTCACCCATCTACAGATTACTCAGTCATCATTTGACTGTATTTTTTTTTTTTTAAAGAGACAGGGTCTCACTTTGTTATCCAGGCTGGAGTGCAGTAGTGCCATCATAGCTCACTGCAGCCTTGAACTCCTGAACTCAAGTGATCCTCCTGCCTGTCTCCTGAGTAGTTGGGAGTACAGTTACGTGCCACCAGGCCTGGACATTATTTGAGTCTTTTTTTTTTTTTTTTTTTTTTTTTGAGACGGAGTCTCGCTCTGTCGCCCAGGCTGGAGAACAGTGGCCGGATCTCAGCTCACTGCAAGCTCCGCCTCCCGGGTTTACACCATTCTCCTGCCTCAGCCTCCCGAGTAGCTGGGACTACAGGCGCCCACCACCTCACCCGGCTAGTTTTGTCTATTTTTTTTTTTTAGTAGAGACGGGGTTTCACCGTGTTAGCCAGGATGGTCTCGATCTCCTGACCTCGTGATCCGCCCGTCTCGGCCTCCCAAAGTGCTGGGATTACAGGCTTGAGCCACCGCACCCAGCCTATTTGAGTCTTTAAGAAACATTTACATGTGTTTTTTCCTGTCATCTCTCTTTTTCTCCATTTCCTCCAAAATCACCTTCGAAGGTAACTCTATTTCTGTATTGCCCAAATCAGTCTAAAGTGTGGGTGTTGGATGTGGACTTTTTTTTTGGTTTCTAATGAGGCTGTGTTACAGATGAGTGAAGCCACCTTTGGCATTCTAGAATTTGTGCCTGAACAACATCACTTTCTGTCTTGCTGATGTTTACATGACTGCTGTGATTGTTAAGGGAAATAAGGAGAAATGAATGGGATCCACACTGCTTGACCCAGGATACCTGTTTCTGAGTGCTCGTGGAGGTGAGAGGCATGCTGTTGGAGAATCAGCCATCAAGCTGTCTTTTCCAGAGTGGGTGTTGTCCAGGGCAGTTGCAGAGTGAGCACACTGTACAATGAGTGTCTGGGGTCCTTCATTTATTTCTTTACAGCATCTTTAGTAGAATACAATTCCAGTGTTAAGAGACCAAAAAAAAAAAAAAAAAAATGTGCCCAGCTCTCCCAGGCTTGACAATCTCAGCGGCTACATCCCTCCCAAGGGGGCAGCCCCTCTCCTGTCTGTGGTGTGCCTGCTGCCCCCCAGGAGCCACGCTCACCAGTTTCGTGCGCTGGTGCTTGATGAGGGGCAGAGGATCTTTTAGGACCCAGATCCTGGAGATCATTGTTAATGGAGAGCCTATTATCAAGTCAGGAAGAAGAAAAGTCATTGTTAGTTGAGTGAATACAGTTTAAAAAATGATGAAGTGTTCGTCAGGCACTTGGGATTTCTTGCTCTTATGCTAATAGGATTTTTGAAAATCCACCCACTATTTGGAAACTTGCTTGCTCAGTGACAACTGCATCCGAATAGCACATCATGAGCCAGGTGTGTGGGGGGACAAGAGTGAAGGGAGTACTGGAGGAAGTCGCTCTGGGCCAGGAGGCGGGGACCTTGGCCACCAGCTGTGTGACCCAGGACAGGTCCTTGCAGTGCTGGGTCTTGGTTTCGGCCACTGCCCCCCCGGCCCCCAACTTCCCAGAATTATTGTGAGAAACGGTGCATGTTTCTACAGGAGGTGGGTTAACATATCTACCTCTGGTTGGCCGGGCACGGTGGCTCACACCTCTAATCCCAGCACTTTGGGAGGCTGAGGCGGGCGGATCACAAGATCAAGAGATCGAGACTGCCAACATGGTGAAACCCTGTCTCCACTAAAAATACAAAAAATAGCTGGGCGTTGTGCTACTCGGGAGACTGAGACAGGAGAATTGCTTGAACCAGGGAGCCGAAGGTTGCAGTGAGCTGAGATGGCACCACTGCACTCCAGCCTGGAGACAGAACGAGACTCAGTCTCAAAAAAAAAAAAAAAAAGAACATATCTACCTCTGGTCAATGCAGGAACGAGGTGAGCTTTTATTATCCCCTTTGATAGACAAAGCAGTGGAGCTTAATGAGCATCCATGTCATGAGGAAGCACAAATTCACGCTTATTATTTTTGTGGAAAGACCCCTCACTTCCTGGTCCTGATATTCTCTGTGGGACCTCTGGTGAGTCAGGGAAGGCCTCCTAGTGTGGAGACAACCATCCCAGCCTCTGACGTGCAGGAATGTGGGGACTAAGTGACACTGGCAGTATGCTGCACAAGTGCAGACCTGGATTGTTAGGAGGGAAGGTTAGAAGTCAAGAGTCAGTGGAAAACGGGGAATACCTGGCTGGCTCTTCAGAAGGGAGTCTTTATTTTGTGCACCTTGCAACTCAGGCAGTGAGCCTGGTGGGGAGAGAGAAATGACTGCTCTTTTTTTTCCTGTCCATGTGTCTGTCCCTGTGAATGTGTTACTGGGTGCAGGTGTCTCTGATGGTCTCTGGGCTTTTCTCTCCCCTCCCTTCCTTCTTTGCCTGTTTCTCCTTTGCTCTTCTGTCTCCATTTCTCTCTGCCTATATTTCATCTCTTTCTGTTCCTTCTTCCTTCCTTTTTTTATCTTCAAATTTTAACCTGTTCCTTTCATCAAATGATGCTTATTCAATACATGCGGTGAGTTATATTTTTGTTTCTAAGAAAGCTGATCAACATGACTGTGTCAGTTCAGTCTGTGAAAAGACAACAATGATGACAGCCAGGCAGAGCTTTGGAGGAAGGAGGGTTGGGTCCCGGGTCCCCCTGATTTGGTGGATGTCTGTGCATAGAGTGGTGCCTGCCTGCTTGAGGATAGGATGCTTTGCACTTTGAGGCCCTTGCTCCCTGGTCTGGGGCATCTGAAGGGCTGTGGTGGGAAGAGGGTCAGAACCAAGGCCCGATGCACCTGGAGCTCGCTGCACACACTTCTGGGAGGTTTCTCTTATTTTCTCTATTTTAATTTCTCCATTTTCTCTTTTCTCTCTTTCTGGAATTCCTATCTATCTGATTTTTTACCTCTTCATTCTATCTTTGAAGTCTCTCTTTTCTTTCATATTTTTCCATCTTCTTTTCTTTTTTTTTGAGACGGAATCTCTCTCTGTCTTGCCCACTGCACCTCTACCTCCTGGGTTCAAGCGATTCCCCTGCCTCAGCCTCTGGAGTAGCTGGGATTACAGGAGCCTGCCGCTGCGCCCGGCTAATTTTTGTATTTTTGATAGAGATGGTATTTCACCATGTTGGCCAGGCTGATCTTGAACTCCTGACCTCAAGTGATCCATCCACCCTGGTCTCCCAAAGGGCTGGGATTACAGGCGTGCACCAGTGTGCCCAGCACCATCTTCTTTTCTTTCTGTTCTGTTTTCTGGGATCGTTCAATGACTTTCAATACCTGTATTGAAATGTTTATGCTTGCTTTTACTTTGACTCTCTGAGGGCTCTCTGAGGGCTCTTCCTATGCTTTCATTATTTCTTATTTTGTAGCACTGTATCTTTGTGTTTCTGAAGCGATGTCTTCTTTTATTTATTTAAAGGTATTAATTCGTTATTTTGTTTCTTTTTTGACAATGACTTCCGTTTCTTTCACTCTCTTTTTTCCTTTGCTGTCCTTGCACTTGCTCGTGTGGATTGTCATCTTCCTGTTTGAGACCTTCCTCCCAGATCTGAGCCGATCTGAGCCTTGCTTGTCAATTCCCATTGACAAGTGAAGCTCTGAAAATTGACTGGAGTCTCTGCAACTGTAGCTGCACATTAGCATCACCTGGAAGCATTAAAAACTGCTTCTCCTGGGGGACTGTCCCGGGGCCATTGGATGAAGATCTGTTGAAGTGGGGTCTACGTATTGATAGGTTGATAAATAGAGATATTGATGGAGATGGGTAGAAATACAGAGTTTCACTCCTCAGCAATTCTAATGTGCAACCAGGGCTGGGCGTTGTGTAGTCTTGGGTGACGGTGCCAGGCCTCTCGAGAGTTGGTGTAAGTACCGTGAGTGAAACCACGCTGCGTTTTACTGCACTGGGTGCCTGGAAGACTTTGGCAAATTGCAGATTGGGAGAAATTGTATATCCCTACAGAGACTGTTCAGTGAATGAAGTTTCAGGGGCCTATGAGGAAGAAGGATGAACTGGCGTCCCAGGAGGGGCCGGCTGTCCTTCTGCCAGAGGAGTCAGCAGGGCTGGGACAGGAAGCATGGGAAGGGCAGCTGTGCAGAGCCGGATCCAGGAGGGGCCACCTGGTAGCAGGTGTGGCCACAGAGCAGCCCCTGGCTAGGGATAGAGCTGGAGCTGCCAGGGAAGCTTGGAGGCCAGGTAACTTGGCTCTTGGGCTCTCATGAAGCCAACTGTTCATCTCCCAAGCTCTGAGAAAACAGTGGAGTCCAGGAGTGACAGGATATGGTAGCTCCATAAGGAGGAGGAACCTGCAGTTGGAGAGGGCAGCGAGGAGGGGCAACACCAGGAGGCCCATGAGTGATACTCTGCACTTGAGAGAGGTGGCCAGAACCTGGGCCCCCACTTGCTGCGGGTGACCTTGCACCTGCCACACCTCCTTTTGGAGTTTCTGTAACTGGGAAATGAGGATCCTGACCATCTCTGCCAAGCTGGAGAGGAGATGGGCTGATGTGTGTTGTGAGACAGTAGAGACTGGGGCATAGGAGGCAAATTGACTCTCCGAGTTTATGGTATAACCTTCTTCCATGCTGTAGGAATCAGGTTTGCCCCTAAACCTGCAGACTGGCTAAGGCCAGGGCTGGAAAGAGAAAAAAGTAAGCAGAGGACAGGGCACGCTGCAGGCCGGCCCCTCACCCCCTGTGGCTTGTGCTCTTGGAGTGAGGTCCCAGGAGGGGGTCGCCTGCCTAGGTGTGTCTCTCCCTTTCCCCCTCCTGCCTTGTGGGGCTGGGCCTAACACGGCCATTCTTTGAAGGAGGAAAGTAGCCTTTTGCATTCCCTGTTGGTGCGTTACTTATTGTCACTTATTTTTGATTAAGGATATTATAGTTAGGCAGAAATTATTTGCATTTTCTTTGTAAATCATCTGAAGAATTGTGCAACACAGGAATGCATTCTGGAAGAAAATTCAGGCATCACAGATAAAGCGGAGCTCTCCCTCGCCTGCCTCTACAACCTTCCTCTCCCTAGAGAACTCCTCTGTGGTTGGTGTTTTCCGCCATTATCTTATATGTATGCATGTGTAGATGTAGACGGCTGTGTTTTGTTTTTATGCACATAGAAGGTATCTCATCTGTGCATTTTTCCTGCTGCCGGAGTTGTTCAGACACGGTATTGTGGAGAACCACATGACTATACATACAGGTCTGTCTTAGAGATCCGCCTCATTTGTTTTAACTGCTGCGGAGGCTTCCAGGGACCGTGTGTACAGTACTAGATACTGTTTAATGAACACTTCCCTACCGATGAACATTTAGGTTGTTTCCTAATGTTTGCTATCACAAACAGTGATGCTGGTGGGTTAATGCTTCTCTAGGGGAGGGAGCAAGTAGCGGAAGTGCTGGCTGTCGTCTGCATTCTGCAGTTTACCAGATACCGTCAGGTTCCCTTCCCAAATGGCTACGGGTGGTTCCGTCCCGGCAATGTCATCAGTTCCCGACATTATAACTTTGCTGATGTGATGGGGAGAAAACCTCCATTTTATTTTGTCATTTCCTGGATTATTTGCGAAGTCAGGTATATTTGCCTGTGTTTACTGGCACGTGTATCTTCTCTTTGGTCAATTTCCCCTTTGTAATTTTTGCTCAGTTTCCCATGGGGTTAATCGTCTTTTTCTTATTGATATCTAGGAGGGTCTTTTTGGTGTGCATGTGAGTGTTTGGGTGTGTAGGTATACAAGCAAAAAACGTTTAATACATCCCAGATGCTCATTCTCTGGTACATTTACTTCGACTGTTTTCTTCCAGTCTGTTGGCTTCTGTTTTAGGTGTTTTTTTTTTTCCCCCTCATCCAGGTTTAAACATTGTTTATTGTTGGAGCTAAATAATTCACTTTATTTAGGGATTATAAGAAAATGTAGAAAGGAAATTTGCATTCTTTTCATTTTTCTTAGTATTATGAAAGTCATTTCTTTTTTAAAAATACCAGTCTATTGAGGTAAGATTGCCATACAAAAGCTGTACCTATCTATTTATTTTTATTTTTTTTCCAGTGACTTTTTTTCAATATATTTAAAACTGGCTGGGCACGGTGGCTCACGCCTGTCATCCTAGCACTTTGGGAGGCCGAGGCGGGTGGATCACCTGAGGTCAGGAGTTCGAGACCAGCCTGACCAACATGGTGAAACCCTGTCTCTGCTAAAAATACAAAAAAATTAGCCAGGTGTGGTGGCAGGCACCTGTAATCCCAGCTACTCAGGAGGCTCGGGCAGGAGAATTGCTTGAACCCCGGAGGTGGAGGTTGCAGTGAGCCGAAATCATACCATTGCTCTCCAGCCTGGGCAACAAGAGTGAGACTCTGTCTCAAAAAACAAAAAACAAAACCAACATCCTCCCAAATAACCCCCAAACAAACAAGCAACCAGATTAAATAAAATTTACAGTGAATATACCCAGCAAACATCTGTATGTGCAATTAAATACTGTGTCTGTTACTGCAGCATGAACCTCAAACAATATATAAGTGTGTTCTGCGGGTGGGTCAGGGGAATCCCAAGTTTTAACTCTGTGGGGTCTAGGAAGACAAGATGGGAAAGTGAGAGAATGGGGAAATGAATTTTGTTTATCTTAATTCTGTCCATATAAATATATTCATAAAGACCAAAAAAGAAAAGCAAGCTTGGGATGTTAAGGTAATAGGAGAATAGGAAGGTGTGGGACTTTCCCAATTCTGACTGACCAAAATATGTGAAAGAAAATAATTTTATGGTGGGAGAAAAGATTTTAAAACTTTTATTTAAAAAATAAAAACAAAAAAGAGGATGAGGGCTGGGTACAGTGGTTCATGCCTGTAATCCCAGCACTTTGGGAGGCCAAGGCGGGCGGATCACCTGGGGTCAGGAGTTTGAGACCAGCCTGGCCAACACGGTGAAACCCCGTGTCTACTAAAACTACAAAATTTAGCTGGGCGTGGTGGTGCGCACCTGTAGCGCCAGCTACTTGGGAGGCTGAGCAGGAGAACCACTTGAACCCAGAAGCCAAAGGTTGCAGTGAGCCAAGATCATGCCGCTGCACTCTAAAAACCTGTGCATATTTAATGTGCAACTTTGTGAGTCTGGAGCTAAGTCAACCCCATGAAACCATTGCCGCAGTGTGTGCCGTAAACAGATCCGTCACCTGCTCACCTTTCCTCCCGCCTACTTTATTTATGATGTTGATGATTTGGAGTGAGAAACTGAACAGAAGATCCACCTTCTCAGCAGATTTTTAACTGTACAATACAGTGTTGTTAGCTGTAGGCACTGTGCTTTATACTAAATCTCCAGAACTTACTCAGCTCGGATAGCTGACACCGCGTACCCTCGGCCCAGCATCTTTCCACTTCCCCTACCCCCAACTCCTGGAAACTCCTGTTCTACTCTCTGCTTCTATGAGTTGACTTTTTAAGATTCCGCATATAAGTGAGATCATGCGGTATTTATCGTTCTGTGCCTGGCCTATTTTACTTAATGTCCTCCAGGTTCATCCATGTGGCTGTAAATGGCAGGATTTCCTTCTTTTTAAAAGCTGAATAACACTCCATTGTAAGTATATACCACGTTTTCTTTATCTGTTCATCCCTCAAAGGACATTTAGATTATTCACATATCTTGGGTATTGTGAATAATGCCGCAGTGAGCGCGGGAGTGCGGACTTCTTTCTGAAATACTGATTTCAGTTCCTTTGGATGTATGCCCAGCAGTAGGATTGCTGGATCATGCGGAAGTTCTATTTTTAATTTTTTGAGGAACCTCCATACTATTTTCCATAATAGTGATACCAATTTATATTCCTATCAACAGTATACAAGGATTTTTTTTTCTGCACACCCTCAGCAGCGCTTCTTATCTTTCATCTTTTTGATACTAGCCATTCTTACAGGTAATGGTGTGGCTTGCATTTCCCCCATTGGCCTTTTCCTTGGTGATTTTTTATTGTCTTACTTAAAAAGGACTTCCTTACCCTGAGTAGCTAACATTTTAGAGTCACCTATTTTACAATGAGTCTTTAGTCCTTTTGAAATTTATTTTTGTGAATAGCATAACTCAGGAATGTCCTCTTGAAATTTACTTTTGTGAATAGCGTAACTCAGGGATATATATAGCTTTTAAAAAATGAGTTACGAAGTTTATAACCTATTCCCCTCACCAACTGATTTGAAATGTTACCTTTTTCATGTGGTAAATTATTATAGATGATGGGTTGTTCTGGACTCTGTTCTGCTGGTCTATTTGTATATTCTTGTGGAATAAAAAATTCTATGGTTTTATTTTTATATCCTTCATTGTTCTTCTAGAGTGTTTCTGCAGTTGTTTCCTCTGCCATCTGAATTTTATTATTCTCATTGGAGGTTCTTTTGGAATTTCACTGACTTTCTAAGTTGATTTGGACCAAATTAAAATACTTAAAATTGAAATATTTATGATATTAAAATGCAGTATTATTTGTTTTTATCCGGGAATACAGTTTATTTTTTTCTGAAAGTTTTTTACATTTTTGTTATGTTCATTCCCTAGATCCTTCATAGTTTTGTTGCTATTGTGTATGAGATATTTTTTATTACTACATTTTCTATTTGGTTGTTGCTGGTGCTTAGGAGAGCCACTGATGCATATGTTAAACTCACACCTGTCCACCTTGCTAAACCTTTTTCTTAGTTCTAATAACTTGTCCGTTGATTCTCTTGGTTTTCTATAAATACAGGAATATTGTCTGGAAAAAAAAAGCCTCCTTCTTCCCTTCTTCCTTCTCAAACTGTACACCTCTTGAGATGTCTCTTCATGTTTGTACTTCTAGCTAGGATAACCGATTCCAGACTAAAAGGTGACAGTCATAGCAGCCTTCCTAATCTTGTCGCTAAATTTGCAGGGGATGCTTTTATGGCATACTATAAAATGAGATGTTTTGCTGTGCTTGGCTGATAAATATCCTTTACCAAGTTAAGAGAATTTGCTTCTTGGTTTACCTTTTAAGGTTTATTTTAAATCAGGAATGGGTTGTGGAATTTCATACTCTTTTTGAAGTCCATTATACCTTTTTCCTTTTTTTTTTTTTTTTTTTTGAGATGGAGTCTTGCTCTGTTGCCCAGGCTGGAGTGCAGTGGTGCAATCTGGGCTCACTGCAAGCTCCGCCTCCCAGGTTCAAGCAATTCTCCTGCTTCAGCCTCCCGAGTAACTGTGAATACAGGCATCCACTACCATGCTCAGCTAATTTTTGTATTTTTAGTAGGGACGGAGTGTTGCCATGTTGGCCAGGTTGGTCTTGAACTCCTGACCTCAAGTGATCCACCTGCCTCAGCCTCCCAAAGTGCTGGGATTATAGGCATGAGCCACTGCACTTGGCCCCATTTTATACCTTTTTCATGGAAGTAAACATTTTCTAATTCACAATAAAAGAGAAAAAAGTATAATAAACACAACACATCCATTGCTATATTTGCTTAGTTTTTGTTGTTAGCATTTTATTATATTTGCTACTTCTTTCGTTTTGGTTGATTTTTTTTTTTTTTTTTTTTTTTAAGATGGAGTCTCACTCTGTCACCCAGGCTGGAGTGCAGTGGTGCGATCTCAGCTCACTGCAACCTCCACCTCTCAGGTTCAAGTGATTCTCCTGCCTCAGCCTCCTGGGTAGCTGGGATTACCGGCATGTGCCACCATGCCCAACTAATTTTTGTATTTTTAGTAGAGACGGGGTTTCACCATGTTGGCCAGGCTGGTCTCGAACTCCTGACCTCAAGTGATCCACCCGCCTCAGTCTCCCAAAGTCTAGGATTACAAGCACGAGCCACTGCACCCGGCCTTTTTTGCTGAAGTTTTAAAAGTTGTACCCATCATTATTTGGCCGTACAAGTTCAGTGTGTACCTTAAAAATAAGCACATCTTCCTACATTTCCACAAGACTATTATCATAGTAACGACATTCACAGTAATTCAATGATAACATTTCATACCCAATCTATGGTAAACACTCTTCAGTTGTTACCAGAATGTCGTCTACAGCTGGTTTCTTTACCAGGGCCTGGTCACTGCGCAGACAGCACTGTGGGCCCTGATGTCTCCACGCCTTCTCTCACTGGAATGCACCCTCTTTCCTTTTGTTCTATTACACCTTTCTGTTGCAGAGACTCACCTGGACCAGCTGTCCTGCATCAAATCCCATCTTCAGCATTCGTCCCATTGCCTTCTGGGCTAGCATTTAACTTTTCCCTCGAGCTCTCGCGCTGCTTGTCAACGGGAATTTCAGTCCAAAGGCTTGTGTGTTTTTGCTGTGGAACAACAGCAGAATCTCACAGGAAGAGAATTTTTCTTCCTGTTTGTAGGCAGGGTCAGCAAAAGGGCAGGTTTGTTCAGGTTGCAAGTCTGCTGGGGTAGCTCTGCCTGACATGTTTATTCTGAGACCTAAACTAGAGGGTAGGAGCTCCATGGGGCTCGTGTTGCCCGTGGTGAGTCGGAGGAACACAGGAGGAGCGGATGGAAGCAGGAGATGGCCTAAGGTGTAGCCTCGGGACTTGTAGGTGGACGGTTCACATTCCACTGGTGAGTATCAGTGGACTGGGCAGTTTGCTTGTCTCGTGGAGGAGGAAGGGGTATTTGCTGAATCCACTGGTGAGTATCAGTGGAGTGGGCAGTTTGCTTGTCTCGTGGAGGAGGAAGGGGCATTTGCTGAATCCACTGGTGAGTATCAGTGGAGTGGGCAGTATGCTTGTCTCGTGGAGGACGAAGGGGTATTTGCTGAATGATTAACTCCAACCCACCAAAGCATGTTTAGATTCAGATAAAAGTTCTTGGTCAAGAATACTTCATAAGTGGTGGTGTGTGCATTTTATTGCAACATGTCACAATTCACATGTAATACGTGGTTGTCTCATTAGCAACTGATCTGACTAGTTACTGTTTATTAATAAGATGCTGTGCTGAACTGAACCTCTGTTAACCTCAAAAGGTTCCCCTTGAGGGAACCTTTTGAGCACCAGGTTCAAGGCTGAAGAAGAGACCCAGAGCCAGGAAACAAGACTTGGGATTTTTTTTTTTTTTTTTTTGAGACAGAGTCTTGCTCTGTCGCCCAGGCTGGAGTGCAGTGGCGCAGTCTCAGCTCACTGCAAGCTCCGCCTCTGGGTTCAAGCAATTTTCCTGCTTCAGCCTCCCAAGAAGCTGGGACCACAGGCACATGCCACCCTGCCCAGCTAATTTTTTGTATTTTTAGTAGAGACAGGGTTTCACCGTGTTAGCCAGGATGGTCTTGGTCTCCTGACCTTGTGATCCGCCCGTCTCGGCCTCCCAAAGTGTTGGGATTACAGGTGTGAGCCACCGTGCCTGGCCAAGACTTGGGATTTTATTAGGGGCCTGCATACAAGGGAGATGTGTGGTGGCAGGTTGGATTGGAGAACTGCCTTACATACAGAAATGGTCCAGTGATGGGCCCGGCGTGGTGGCTCATGCCTGTAATCCCAGCACTTTGGGAGGCCAAGGTGGCCAGATGACCTGAGGTCAGGAGTTCGAGGCCAGCCTGGCCAACATGGTGAAACCCCATCTCTGCAAAAATACAAAAGTTAGCCAGGCGTGGTGGCAGGTGCCTGTAATCCCAGCTACTCGGGAGGCTGAAGCAGGAGAATTGCTTGAACCCGAGAAGCAGAGGTTGCAGTGAGCCGAGATTGTGCCATCGCACTCTAGCCTGGGCAACAAAGCGAGACTCAGACTCAAAAAAAAAAAAAAAAAGAAAGAAAGAAAAGAAAAGAAATGGTCTAGTGATAGTGGGCTGGCTGACATATCGGCCTTCCTACAATCTTGTGGCAGTGGGCTGGGCAGGAAAGCTGCAACTTCTTGCCAACTTTATGCAGTTTATTTAGCATTTCTGCTTAACACCCTCCTCTTAACGACCCCTACCTGGCAACCTTCATTTACCGCAAAACTCAGGGCCTCAATGCCCTGTATGGCCCTTGTTCCATAGGATGGGCCAGGGGCTCAGATGTTCCTCATAGACAAGGAACGAATCTCTGGGTTGGCTGCATCTGATTCCACAGCTCGGAACACACACTCAGGTGCATCTGCCGTACAGGGTCATTCTGAGGGTAGGCTTAAGTTATCACTATCAGGTGTGTTTACCCTACAGCTGGTGACAACTTGAGTCTTGTTTTATAAAGTTTCTTATGCTTGAGACTGACGAGAAATCTGTGGCTAGTTCTTTGGCACCACATGTATGGGTGGCCAGTTAACCCTCTGTTATCCATTGGTGATCCTGGCCTGAATCGTTAATTCATTTGTTGTTGCAAATTGGTGGTTTCACAATTCTCTCATACTGTTTTCATTTATTAGCTGGTATTCTTCTGTAAATAAGAGATTCTCCTCATCACCTGGAGCTGTTAGACCACCCTGAAATACAGGATCGTTAAAACAGAACAGGCCGGGCGCGGTGGCTCACGCCTGTAATCCCAGCACTTTGGGAGGCCGAGACGGGCGGATCACGAGGTCAGGAGATGGAGACCATCCTGGCTAACACGGTGAAACCCCGTCTCTACTAAAAATACAAAAAAATTATCCAGGCGTGGTGGTGGGTGCCTGTAGACCCAGCTACTTGGGAGGCTGAGGCAGGAGAATGGCGTGAACCTGGGAGGTGGAGCTTGCAGTGAGCTGAGATCGCACCACTGCCCTCCAGCCTGGGCGACAGAGCGAGACTCCGTCTCAAACAAAAAACAAATCCTTATTTCTCTTCAATTATTACTTTTCAGAAAAAGAAGTTGGCAGTAGCCAATTTTAATGGTATGATACATTCTCAGGGCGTGCCATCTTCCCCTTTATGATATAAACCATTTTGGTCATGATGTGTTAGTTTTTAATGCTAACACTGAACCTATTTGTTAAAGTTTGAGGTAAAATCTTTGCCTCTCTCATGTTGGATACTAGTTTGTGCTTATCCTTTCATAAAATAAGTTGCTTCAGCTTTCCATCTTTTTCTGAGATGTGACGTTGCAATGATCTGTTATTCCTTGAAAATGTAATAAAACTTATTTGTCAATTCATCTGGGTCTGGCTTTTATTAGGTTACCTTGTTATTTTAAGATATCTTCTATAGCTAATTCAGTTTTTCTACTTATTGAGCCAATTGTGGTAATTTATATTTTCTAAGAAAATCTTACATTTCATTCAGTTAGATTTGCAAATGTATTGGCATAAAGTTCTGAAACGTATTATCTTATTTTATAAATTTTTCTGCATCTATAATTATGGGCTTCTTTTCAGTTCTGATGTTTGTGTTTTCTTTCTTTTTCTTGATTTGCTTATGGTATGTATTCTTTTTATACTGGGCCAACTTTCAGTTAATTTCCCTCCCCCCCCCCGCAGGTTCACGCCATTCTCGTGCCTCAGCCTCCTGAGTAGCTGGGACTACAGGCGCCCGCCACCACGCCCGGCTAATTTGTTGTATTTTTAGTAGAGATGGGGGTTTCACTGTGTTAACCAGGATGGCCTCGATCTCCTGACCTCATGATCCACCTGCCTTGGCCTCCCAAAGTGCTGGGATTACAGGCGTGAGCCACCGTGCCCAGCCTAGTCTTATATTTTTCTAATTCCTGCATTTTGATTTTCGCTTTCATTTCTTAGACTTATTTTATACATTAATCCTCTTTTCGTTTTCTTTTTTTAATTTTAATTTTTAAATTCTGGGGTACATGTGCAGGATGCGCAGCTGGTTTGTTAGGTAGGTAAACGTGTGCCATGGTGGTTTACTGCACCTATCAACCCATCACCTAGGTATTAAGCCCTGCATACATAAGTATGTTCTAATGTTCTCCCTCCCCACCACCCGACCCCTGACAGGCCTCAGGGTGTGTTGTTCCCCTCCCTGTGTCCGTGTTTTCTCAGTGTTCAGCTCCCACTTACAAATGAGAACATGTGGTGTTTGGTTTTCTGTTCCTTTGTTAGTTTGCTGAGGATAATGGCTTCCAGCTCCATCCATGTTTCTGCAAAGGATATGATATCATTCCTTTTTATGGCTGCATAGTATTCCGTGGCATATATGTACCACATTTTCTTTATCCAGTCTATCATTAATGAGTATTTGGGTTGATTCCATGTCTTTGCTATTGTGAACAGTGCTGCAGTGAACATATGGGTGCATGTATCTTTGTAATAGAATGATTTATTTTCCTTTGCATCTCTAACTAGTAATGGGATCACTGGGTCAAATGATATTTCTGGTTATAGATCTTTGAGGAGTCACCACACTGTCTTCCACAGTGGTTGGACTAACTTGCATTCCCGCCAGCAGTGTAAAAGCATTCCTATTTCTCCACAACTTTGCCAGCATTTGTTTCTTGACTTTTTAATAATCACCATTTTGACTGGTATGAGGTGGTATCTCATTGTGGTTTTGATTTGCATTTCTCTAATGATCAGTGATGTTGAGCTTTTTTGCATATGTTTGATGGCCACATAAATGTCTTCTTTTGAGAAGTGTCTGTTCATGTTCTTTGCTTGCTTTTTAATAGGGTTTTTTTCCTTGTAAATTTGTTTAATTTCCTTGTAGATTCTTGATACTGGACCTTTGTCAGGTGGCTAGATTGCAAAAATTTTCTCCACTCTGTAGGTTGCCTGTTTGCTCTGATGATAGTTTCTTTTGCTGTGCAGAAGCTCTTTAGTTTCATTAGATCTCATTTGTCAATGTTTGCTTTTTTTTTTTTTTTTTGAGGCGGAGTCTCGCTCTGTCGCCCGGGCTGGAGTGCAGTGGCCGGATCTCAGCTCACTGCAAGCTCCGCCTCCCGGGTTTACGCCATTCTCCTGCCTCAGCCTCCCGAGTAGCTGGGACTACAGGCGCCCACCACCTCGCCCGGCTAGTTTTTTGTATTTTTTTAGTAGAGACGGGGTTTCACAGTGTTAGCCAGGATGGTCTCGATCTCCTGACCTCGTGATCCGCCCGTCTCGGCCTCCCAAAGTGCTGGGATTACAGGCTTGAGCCACCGCGCCCGGCCAATTTTTGCTTTTGATGCAATTGCTTTTGGTGATTTTTCTAATGAACTCTTTGCTGGTGCCTATGTCCTGAATGGTATTGCCTAGATTTTCTTCTAGGGTTGTTATAGTTTTGGGGTTTACATTTAAGTCTGTAATCCATCTTGAGTTAATTTTTGTATGAGGTGTAATGGGGGGGTCCAGTTTCAATTTTCTGCATGTAGCTAGCCACTTCTTCCAGCACCACTTATAAATAGGGAATCCTTTCCCCATTGCTTGTTTTTGTCACGTTTGTTGAAGATCAGATGACATTAACCCACTTTTCTACCAAAAAAAAAAAAAAAAAAACCCTCTGTGGTAAATGTGTGTATTTCCTAATGAGTACTAATTTGGCCATACCCCCAGTTGTGATATCCAATTTTTTGTTCATGTCTAAAAATATATCATTTACATTTTGAACGCTTTCTAAGCCTCAGTTATTTAATGTTTAAGAATTTCCCAGGCATGTCGTATTTTGTTTTGTTTTTGTTTTTTAACTATCTTTGTAGCAGTCTGGGTCCAGTCAGGCAATGGGAACCCCAGGGGGAGCGTCATATTTAATAGAATTATTAGGTACGATGAGAGAGTAACTGTGAAGAGGTGGAAGTTGTGTGTGGTATCCTGGGATGAAGGGAGGGGACCTGAGCAAGGGTAGACCTGAGAAAGCCCCAGGGAAGGACCAGCTTGTTAGGGAAGGTGTGGTTCAGCAGCGGAGAGCGGGATGGCCGCTGGTTCAGTCAGTCCAGCACTGGTCTAGAGGTGCTGTTGGTCACAATAGGCCACCCTCTGGAGTACAGGCTGGGGAGCAGCAGCTTAAGGTGTGGGCCTGCGGTGTGAATTCAGGCACCAGCGCGACCAAAGTGCCGGACATGCAAACGGAACTATTGCTCAACACAGGACTCTCCAGACCACGCAGGCTATACCGGGTTTGTGGAGGGAGTCCAGAGGTGGCCGGCCATGTGGAGCTCTGGGTTCCCCAGTGGGTGGCCTGAACAAGGCTGCAGGGTTGCATAAGAACTAGGTGCCTCTGTGGCCTGAGCTGGGAACCACTGAATCTGTTTTCCTCCAGCAATGTTCCTCCTTCACCCTCTGCCCAGAAGGCTTAACGTGCGCACTTGAAAGGAGAAACACAGCCGAGTGCGGTGGCTCACGCTTGTAATCCCAGCACTTAGGGAGGCTGAGGTGGGCGGATCACGAGGTCAGAAGATCGAGACCATCCTGGCTAACACGGTGAAACCCCCATCTCTACTAAAAATACAAAAAAAAAAAATCAATTAGCTGGGCATGGTGGCGGGCGCCTGTAGTCCCAGCTACTCGGGAGGCTGAGGCAGGAGAACGACGTGGACTTGGGAGGCGGAGCTTGCATTGAGCCCAGATCGTGCCACTGCACTCCAGCCTGGGCGACAGAGCAAGACTCTGTCTCAAAAAAAAAAGAAAAAAAATCCAAAGACTTGGAACCAACCCAAATGTCCATCAATGATAGACTGGATTAAGAAAATACGGCACATGGCCGGGCGCGGTGGCTCAAGCCTGTAATCCCAGCACTTTGGGAGGCCGAGACGGGCGGATCACGAGGTCAGGAGATCGAGACCATCCTGGCTAACACGGTGAAACCCCATCTCTACTAAAAAATACAAGAAAAAAAACTAGCCGGGCGAGGTGGCGGGCGCCTGTAGCCCCAGCTACTCAGGAGGCTGAGGCAGGAGAATGGCGTAAACCCGGGAGGCGGAGCTTGCAGTGAGCTGAGATCCGGCCACTGCACTCTAGCCTGGGCGACACAGCGAGACTCCGTCTCAAAAAAAAAAAAAAAAAAAAAAAAGAAAATACGGCACATATACTCCATCTCAAAAATAATAATAATAATAATGAAATAAAGGAGAAATGCTTAAGGGAATTCCGTTGTTCATTTGGAGAAGATATCCAGGGGTGCATTCAGAATTGGGAGGCAATAAATTGATAACGGACACAACCTTTTTGTCATTCCTTTCTAATTGTCCCATTGTAGTCAGTGGGTGTAGCCAGTACAGATTCTTTGTAGAATACCACATTTCTTTTGTGGCCTACTGATACATAGGCAGTTTTGGTTAAAACTGTGTGTGTGTGTGTGTGTGTGTGTGTGTAAAACCTCTGCCTTCTCTATTTGTTAGGTACAGGGTTCTAAATAAATCTTATTGTTATTTAAATTTTTATGGCTCATCTTTCTTTTGTCTGGTTAATGTGATTTTAATCTGTCAATATGAATGTGGCTATTAATTTCACCTTTTATCATTTTTGCTTGGTTTATATTTTGAAGCTATGATGTGAAGTTTATAAAGGTACATGATGCTCTTGGTGGATTATTTTTGTTATTAATGGGAATTTTTCTTTTTGTGCCTTTGCATACTTTGTTGTTTACATTCATTTTGTCTGATTAATACCGCCATATGAGCCTTCTTTTTTATTAGCACTTGTCTGGTGTATCTTTTCCTATACTTTTATTTTTAGCAGTCTTCGTGCCATTTTTTTCAGGTGTCATCACAAGAGACTAAGCAACTCATGGTTTAATTTTCTAAAACAATCTGAAAATATATGTTTTTCAACAGATGGACTAAAAGAGAGTATAAAGAGCACTGTATTCATTTGCTCAGGCTGCAGTAACAAAACACCACAGATTTGGTGTCGGAATCCACAGAAATGTATTGCCTCACAGTTCTGGAGGCTGGGAGTCCGAGGTCAAGGTGCTGGCAGGGCTGGCCTCCTTGGGGCCTCTCTCCTTGGCCTTGATGCCTCTGCGTGTGTTCTTCCCTCTGTGCCTGTTGTGCACCCCTGGGGTCTCCCTGTGTACCCCAACTTATCTTTTTTTTTTTTTTTGAGATGGAGTTTCACTCTTGTTGCCCAGGCTGGAGTGCAGTGGCGCAATCTTGACCCACGGCAACCTCCGCCTCCCAGGTCAAGCGATTCTCTGGCTCAGCCTCCTGCAGAATGCCCTTTTTCGATCCTCCCTGCAATTGGCTACTTTTACGATCCTGCTGATTGGAGCGTTTTACAGAGCGCTGATTGGTGTGTTTTACAGAGTGCTGATTGGTGCATTTTACAATCCTCCTGCTAGCTACAGAGCGCCGATTGGTGCGTTTTTACAGAGTGCTGATTGGTGCATTTTACAATCCTCTTGTACAACAGAAAAGTTCTCCAAGTCCCCACTTGACACAGGAAGTCCAGCTGGCTTCACCTCTCACAACCACCCCAAGGAAATTGAGGGTGAAGGGCAGGTCATGCACAGGATGCTGTCTTGATACTGAGAAAAGAAAGGTGGTGTTAACCACATAATTTCATGGTCAGGGGTGAGAGTTACATAGCAGAGGGGCTTTCTTTGGAATGGCTGTCTAGAAGAAGAGTGTGTAACTCTGGGAAGGATAGGAAGAGGTGACACCTCCATGAGAAAAGGAACTTGGTCTTATTTGCGCCTGTCTCCCCAGTGCCTGTGGCTGGTGTGTGTCAAAGGGGCAGAGTCATTCCTGTGCAGTCGTGATGGTTAATTTTGTGTGTTAACGTAGCTCAGCTCTGGTGCCCAGTTGCTTGCTCAAACACCAGTCTGGATGTTGCTGGGAAGGTGATTTTTGGGTAAGGTGAACATAGTAGACGTTGAGTAAAGCAGACTGTCCTTTATATTTGGATGGGCCTCATTTGACCAGTTGAAGGCCTTAAGACCAAAGGCTGAGGTTCCCCGAAGAGGAAGGTCTGCCTCCAGACCCCCTTGTGACTCAAGACTGGAATGTCAGCTCCTCATGGAGTTCCCAGCCTGCCTGCCTGCCCTGTAGATTTCAGATCTGCCAGGCTCTGTAGTCAGGTGAGCCAATTCCTTGAAATAAATCTCTTTTTATACATGCTATTGGTTCACTTTCTCTGAAAATTCCTAATACTGTAGTTTTTTCATCTGGTGGTCCATTTGGCTGTCGCACTAACTTCTGTCTTGGGACAGGCTGAAAGTCAGAAGTCATGTGTCTCCTAGACCCTCCATCCCCAAAGCACAGCCTCATGCCAAAATATGCCTTCATGTTAGTAGCGCTGCCCAGCCCTGCTCGGTTTTCTGAGATCCAGTTCCTATGAGACTGCGGTACTCAGCTCTTTTCATCTCATCGGGTTCTGTGCCTCTGAGGCTGTTCCCTCTGAGACAAGATCCCGGGCCCTTTCTTTGTGGGCTGCTTCACCCCTGCTGAAATCACACAGAAGGCGGACAGTACATGTAGACAGGTCAGACAGACACACCAATGGCCAGCTGCAGCGTGTGGAGTGCGGAGTCTGCCCACAGCTGTGGCGAGATGGCTCTGTGGTGAGATCTGGGCTTTCTTGTGTGCTGAGGAATGCGAGCGTTTGCCATCCTTATCCAAGCTGCATCACTCAGGGCTGGCCCCTCTGAGGCTACACTGTGGGTCCCACCCAGCCTCTGAATGAGAATTGGCATAGCAGCCAGATGCCTAGGTGATTTGTGCGTGTGCTGCAGGTTGAGAAGGGCTGCACTGGACACCTCCAGAAGGATGATCTGGGACCAGGGTTAGACAAGGCCCACGTCTGCTGCCCAGCCCTCTCCTCTTTGATGTCCTTTCTGCACCCGACACCTCTTCTTGACATTCCCTTTCCTTGGTTTATGTGATAAGACCTCTCTGTCTGCAACAGGAATGGTCTTATTCATCTTATTCACCTACCATGTATTAATAGTTCCCTGTGCCTTAAACCCGTGATTCAAAACCTGCTTCCCCAACTCTCCAAAGTCAGCCAAGCTAGAGGTTATGGGCCCAATCTTCCACAAGATGGCCCTCACTTCTGACACCAGCCACATTCAGGGGTCCTAAGGCCCATCTTTACTTCTTACCAGCTGACTATAATTTCAGGGGTTCCCATGACCAGTCTTAAATTAGATAATTTGCTAGAATGACTCACAGAACTCAGAACAGCACTATACTTGACAATGAAAGTTTCATGATAGCACATATTTACAACCCGGAACCAGACAAAAGAAGGGACACCTAGGAAGTCTGAGAGGCTTCCAGATGCAAAGCTTTGGCATCCTCAGAGATGCATTATCCTCCCAGCATCCTAGTGTGGCAGTAATCAAAGGGTATTGCCAACAAAGGAAGCTCACTTGAGCTTCAATGTGTAGAGTTTTTATTTGGGATTCTTTATGTAGATATGATGCATGATGAATTGAATCAGTGAATTGATTAAATCATTGGCTGTGTGGTTGAGCTCAATATTTAGCCTTCCCAGAGGTCAGGCCGGTAACCAGTGTCTCCAGTCTCAAAGCCCCAGCCCTCTAGTAGCTAGTTGGCCTCTCCGCATGACAAGCCTCCATCCTGAATCATCTCTTTTGCATAAACTTTGGAACCTACCATGAATAACAAGGACACTCCTATCACTTGGAGATTCCAAGGATGTAGAGGCTCCCGCCAAGGTACCAGAAGGTCAGCCAAGTTCTTTATTACACACCAACTGATTGCCATGACTTAGTGGTTAATAAAGAGTGGGGCTTGGGGTTCCTTTAGATTTCAGGCCTGACACAACCCTTTGGATATAGACTACATGAAATCAAAGTGTTAAGAAGGGTGTATGCATGCTATTTGTTTACTTTAAAGAGTGACACTTGGAACCAGTGTCAGTTTTACAGGCTGCCCTGACTTGCTGGGGCACAGACTGTGAAGTGCATATTCAGAATGAGTGAGGTGTTACCCTAGAGCAGTGGCTGTCAGACTTTCAGGCATCAGAATCCCCTGGAGATCTTGTTAACATGCAGACTTCAGGGTCCTGCCCCTGAGTTTTCATTGGTCTGGGGGAGGGCCCAAGAGTTTCCATGTCTGTCGAGTTCCCAGGTGACGCTGATGCTGCTGGCCCAGGGACCACACTTCCAGAAGCCCTGGAATAGACTCTGTGGTGGGTGTTTGAACTTTGGATTCTTGGCCATAGGTTTTTACATTACAATGACAGAATGGGAAATTTGGCAGGAATAAAGATCACTTCCACCCACAGGTTCCCGGGGAGGTCCTTCTTCCCTGGGCCCTGGCCTGGTGCCTCTGCCTAGCAGCTAGCTAACATTCAGGTTCCAGGTCTCACGTTTTGGTTGGACTTTAATGGCAATTGGTGGACATGTGCAGGCTGTTCTTGCAGGGGGAGGGAGCGCTGCCTCTGCTTGGGCTGCTAGGCTTGGGGCCTGGTCACCTGGGGCCCCTGCCCTTCCTTTAGTCTTGCCAGGCAGGCAGGGGTGTGAGGGCTTGCCACTGGGGCAGAGAACATTGAATGATTGCAATTGAGGGGTCATTAGGATTAATTAGTAAATAACTATCAGGGCTTAAAAAATAGGTTCAGGAACAGCCTGGGAGGGCCGTTGGGTGTGTTTTCCCAGTTTGAGGGGAAAGCATGAATTGACTACTATCTCAGGTGAGGGCTCCTGTGCGAGGACCCTGCTCAGGCCAGTTAAGTGACAGTGGATGTGGCCTGGAAATGCTGTTTTCTCTCATGTTCAGTGAGGGTGGTGGAATTAGGGGTGTGTGGGGGGGACCTTGGAGGTGCCAGGTGATGATTAATTGTAGTCTGTCTCAGATGTGGAAGCTGCCAGTCTGTTTTTCTGGGACATCATCATGGGATTTTTATTATCGATTTCAACAGTGAGACTGCTGGCTCATTATGTGACAAGAGATCGATGTGCTGCTCCACGTTTGAAGCAGGGGTTCCCCACGATGTGTGGGCCCTGGACCAGCAGCCTCAGCATCCCCTGGGCACGTGTGAGCCGTGCACACTCCCAGCTACCCCCTGACCTGCTGAGCCAGAAGTTCTAGGGATGGGGACCCGGCCCCGCAGGTGGCTCTGCTACATGGGAAGAAACTGTTGGGATGCAAAGCAGGCCAGAGAGGGTGGGAGCAGACAATGATCTGAGGCTGCATGTGGATCCCTCAGGGTGCCAGCTGTCACCCCTGAGCACCCCCCTACCTGGGGAAGCTTTGGCAACTTTCCCAGTTGCAAGCCAAGGCCCAGGGACTCCACCACTGGTGACTCCCTCACCTGGCCCTGGCTGTGCCCTTTGGCTCAGGGCTGGGCCCGGGAGGCTGGAGAGGTGCCAAGATTCATTGCCAGAGGCAGCCTTGCCCCTCCCTTGTGTCCTTGTAGGCAGAGCCCTCACCCTTATGCCTTCCCACCACCCACCAGTCACACCTCCTTGCCCAGGCCTCAGTGCCTGACATATGGCCTGAATACATATGTATTTTTTGGTCTTAAAAAACTATTTTAAAAAAATATCTACAGACTCTCCCCTTACCAGGTTTTTCTTGGGGAAGAAAATGTTGCTTAGTAGACAAATTGCCCCCAGGTCTCCTTCAGGGAGGATGAGCATCACCTGCATTGAGGAAGGGGCTTCATCAGCGACGCTTACTTCAGAGTGAGCCTCACTAGCAACCACAGGGTGCACAGCTAGGACGGGAGGCAGTGCTGCTGAGCCAATGGGTGGTGGGAGCAGCTCTGGAGAAACCTGGTGGGGTGTGGGGTGAAGCTGTCTCCACCCCAGCAAGCAATGTGGGGCCTCCCCCCTGGACTGGGGAACCGTGTGTGACGGTTTGGGGTGCAGAGACCCCAGTTGACCTTCAAAGGAGGGGTGGCCAGAGGCCCAGCAGGTGACTCCCACACTTCTTTTACATCATCTCCTACTAAACACCCCAGAGTTCCCTGCTTCTTACAGTGGTAACATCTGTTTAAAAGTTGTGCATTAAATAGACTGGGCATGGTGGTTCATGCCTGAAATCCCAACACTTTGGGAGGCAGAGGCAGGCAGATCGCTTGAGTCTAAGACTTTGAAACCAGCCTGGGCAACATGGTGAGACCCTGTTTCTACAAAAAATACAAAAATTAGCCAGGCAAGCTGGTGTGTACCTGTAACCTCAGCTATTTTGGAGGCTAAGGTAGGAGGATTGCTTGAACCTGGGAGGTGGAGGTTGCAGTGAGCTGAGATCACACCAGTGTACTCCAGCCTGGATGACAGAGTGAGACCCTGTTTCCAAAAAAAGAAAAAAGAAAAGTTTTGCATAAATAAAGTTAAATTATTTAAATTATTTAAAATAAAAGTTAATTATTTAAAATAAGCTAGGAGAAACTTGCTACTTAAAGACATCTTTTCGGAGATTTTTTATTCAGAAGATAATCATTTATCAGAGTGATTGAGTAACCTGTAATTTATCCAGTTGAGTTCAATTTCAGCATTTGAGTTTCATGTTTACCCTTTTAGCAGCTATCATTGAATCCCTCTTGGTAATGCCAGAGCACACTTAAATATGAGATGCAGCCCCTGCCTCCGTTGGCTTATGGACTGGGTGGGTGTGTAGCCACTGTGTACAGAGGTTAAAGACGGTTCTAGGGACCAGGCAAACAGGCTGGGGTGAGTTGCCAGAAGAATGATCTGAATCATTGTGTGAGATTGCAGGTTGCCCATCACCCTGGCCAGTGCCTCCAAGGGTTTGTTGGGATTAGACGGGCAGCTTCCAGGCCTTTCAGGAGAGGAGGGTCTTTAATGTCTTTTGTGGGTGAGGACCTGAGGCAAGCAGGGAGAGACAGCCAGAGTTAGGTGGGGCTGGAAGAAATCAGGCCAGAGTGACTGGGACCCTTGACTCTCATTGTTAGAGGGTGTTTGTCCATTTTGTTTTCGTATGATGTAGTACCACAGACTGGGTAATTTCTAAAGAAAAGAAGTGTACGGCCGGGCACGGTGGCTCAAGCCTGTAATCCCAACACTTTGGGAGGCCGAGACGGGCGGATCACGAGGTCAGGAGATCGAGACCATCCTGGCTAACACGGTGAAACCCCGTCTCTACTAAAAAATACAAAAAACTAGCCAGGCGAGGTGGCGGGCGCCTGTAGTCCCAGCTACTCGGGAGGCTGAGGCAGGAGAATGGCGTAAACCTGGGAGGCGGAGCTTGCAGTGAGCTGAGATCCGGCCACTGCACTCCAGCCCGGGTGACAGAGCGAGACTCCATCTCAAAAAAAAAAAAAAAAAAAAAAAAGAAGTGTATTTGGCTCACAGTTCTGGAGGCTGGGAAGTCCCAGAGCATGGTGCCAGCATCTGGTGAGGGCTTTTGTGCTACCTCATAACATGGCGGAAGACATCACATGGCAAAGAGACAGAGAGACAAGATAGGGGCTGAACTTAACCTCGATGAGGAGCCTTCTCCCTGGATGATGGCATTAATCCATTCCTGAGGGCAGGGACCTCATGGCCTAATCACCTCTTCAGCATACTGTCTCTTTTTTTTTTTTTTTTGAGACGAAGTCTTGCTCTGTCGCCCAGGCTGGAGTGCAGTGGCACGATCTCTGCTCACTGCAAGCTCCGCCTCCCGGGTTCATGCCATTCTCCTGCCTCAGCCTCCCGAGTAGCTGGCACTACAGGCACCCGCCACCTCGCCTGGCTAACTTTTTATATTTTTAGTAGAGATGGGGTTTCACCATGTTAGCCAGGATGGTCTCGATCTCCTGACCTCGTGATCCACCTGCCTTGGCCTCCCAAAGTGCTGGGATTACGGGTATGAGCCACCACGCCCGGCCCCAGCATACTCTCTTAATACTGTTATAATGGCAATCAAATTTCCACGTGAGTATTGGCAGGGACTTCTGAACCATAGCAGAGGGACTGCCTTCCCTCTGGATCCTGGTGTCCTGCACCCTGAACCCAGTCTACTCGCTGACTGGCACCTCTAGTTTTGCCCCCAGGACTCTGTGAGCTCCAACCAAGGCAGCTGGTGCTGTGCTTGCCAGCTCTGTGCTTTGACGACAACTTCTGCCGTCCCCACACCGTCTAAACTCTAGGGTCTCTTCTTCGTTTTGGTGTTGGGGGACTCGGGCTTACCACAGAGCTCCCCTCCAGGCACTTCCTTCCACAGCACCCGGGAAATTCCCTTTTCTGGCTCCAAGTAACCTAGTCTCTGAGGGATACTTGGGAATTAACAGAACCTCAGCTATGCAGAAGCTCAGAGGATTGGGGGATTGAAACCGTAGGTCATCCTTGAATGGTTAACTTTTGAAAACAATTTTGCATTTTTTCCATGATATGGAAATGCTGAACCAAATCAGCAAGCTGCACTTTGAAACTTTGATAGTTGAGCTTCCTGTTTCTGTGATTAGAGCCCTCAAGACAGTACTGAAGCATTAGGCTAATGGTAGGGACAGAAGCCCAGACTCTATCTGGAGTAGGGGCCCTGGAGGGACACATACCCACTTCCTTCTTGGCTCGGTCCTATATGCATGCAATTTTTTTTTTTTCTGAGACAAAATCTCACTCTGTTGCCCAAGCTGGAGTGCAGTGGGGCGATCTCGGCTCACTGCAACCTCGGCCTCCTGGGTTCAAGCGATTCTCCTGCCTCAGCCTCCTGAGTTGCTGGGATTACAGGTGCACACCACCACACCTGGCAGATTTTTGCATTTTTAGTAGAGACGGTATTTCACCATGTTGGCCAGGCTGGTCTCGAACTCCTAACCTCATTATCCGCCTGCCTTGGCCTCCGAAAATGCTGGGATTACAGGTGTGAGCCACCACACCCGGCACATGCATTTTTTAGAAGGACCTTGAGATGATTTACTATTGTTGATCAAGGAAGAAGGTGAATGTGGGGAGATATGCTGCCTTAAAAGTGTCCTTTGAACATGCAGCCTTATTTCAGCCGCATGTCAGGGTGTGAAGAGAAGGGAGAGCTGTGTGTGTGTGTGGGGGGTGTGTGTGTGGGGGGTGTGGGTGTGTGGGGGTGTGTGTGTGTTTGTGTGGGGGGTGTGGGTGTGTGTGGGGGGGATGTGTGTGTGTGTTTGTGTGGGGGTGTGTGTGTGTTTGTGTGTGTGGGGGTGTTTGTGTGTGTATGTGGGGGTGTTTGTGTGTGTGGGGGTGTTTGTGTGTGTGTGTGTGTTTGTGTGTGTGTGTGGGGGGGGGTGTGTGTTTGTGTGTGTATGTGTGTGGGGGTGTTTGTGTGTGTGTGTGGGGGGGATGTTTGTGTGTGTGTGTGTGTGTTTGTGTGGGTGTGTGTGTGGGGGTGTGTGTGTGGGGGGGTGTGGTGTGTGGGGGTGTGTGTGTGTATGGTGTGTGTGTGTTTGTGTGTGTGGTGTGTGTGTGGGGGTGTGTGTGTGTATGTGTGTGGGGGGTGTGTGTGGGGGGGGTGTGTGTGTGGGGGTGTGTGTGTGTGTGTGTGGGTGTGTGTGTGTGGGGGGGGAGTGTGTGTGTGTATGTGTGTGTGTGGGTGTGTGTGTGTATGTGTGTGTGTGGGGGGGGGTGTGTGTGTGGGGGTGTGTGTGTGTGTGATGTGTGTGTGTGTGTGATGTGTATGTGTGTGTGTGTTTGTGTGTGTATGTGTGTGTGTGTGTATGTGTGTGTGTTTGTGTGTGTATGTGTGTGTGTGTATGTGTGTGTGTGTGTGTTTGTGTGTGTGTGTTTGTGTGTGTGTGTGTTTGTGTGTGTGTGTGTTTGTGTGTGTGTGTGTGTGTGTGTGTATCAGGGTTGCTGCTGGGGAGTTGCATTGCTTCCCTAAGGCCCACCAGGGAGATTACTGTGAGGGGGTCAGACAGGGCCTTTGAAGTTTTATGTGTTATTAAAGAAGGTCACATGTTATTACCACAAAGACCTGGGATACCTGCAGCAGGGAGTGGTGGAGGAGAGGCTGTCAGGCCAGCCCTTAACAGCACAACTCTCCCGTTCCTTACTCAGTTCCTCCTTATCCTCCTGGCATCCAGCTCCCCATCAGAAACTGGGAACCCTGAGAGACGATGGGGCCATGGACCCTTCACATTTTTGTCATATTTATTATAGTGGTTCTCAGCCTAGGCTGCTTGTCAGCTACCCGGAGTGTCCAAATTCTCCTCACCCAGAAATTCTGACCTCATGGAGCTGGGACAGGATCCAGGAATTGATATGTTTTATAAAACTCCCCAGGTTGATTCTAGCATCCAACTGGGGTTTAGACCTAAGAACCAGAGCCCGCCAGTTTTCGTGTGGTGTGACCTTTCCTGCTGATGATGTCAGGTCTAGCTGAACACTGATGGGCACTGACATGTGTCTGATGAATCGAATGAAATAAAAGCAGGTTTTAACTTAAGGTACCTCCCAAAATCTATGAAGAGATCAATGGAGGACATACGGTGCTGTCCAGGATGGAGTAAGCCCACTATTGCCCACTTCACTCACTGATTAGAACTCAAAACTCTGAACAGAATGAAAAGCAGCCCCGTTGGGAAGCGAGTTAGAGTTGGAAGGCCCAGCACAGTAGAAGTGAGTTTCTGTGGTTGGGTTTTTTCCTCCTTTGAGCTGAGTGCTGACTGATTTGGGAAATAGCGCTGTGGGCAGAGGCAGCAGAACTCTGAGAAACCCGTCTTTCTGGCAGGGAATTGAAAAGAGGAGCCCTGCAAGCCGAAGAGTAGGAGGGATCCCTGTTTTGTTTTGTCTTTTCCTCTCTCCTGGCCCTGCCAGACCCAGAGCAGTAGCACCTACAAGCCTGAGAGAAATCCAGCTCTCTGGGTGGAGGAACCGGTTATTGTATAAAGGTGGTGGGAAGAATCCCCCCCTTTTTTTTTTATCTTTCTCCTTCTGCTTTGCCCTCAGCAGGGGCTGCGGTTGCAAGAAACTATGAAAGAGTGTGATGTGTTAGGCTAAAACTCTGAGAGAGCCCCAACTTTATGGGCAGAGGAACCAGGAAAAGGGGCATCTGGTAGTAGAAGAATATGGAAGAAATCTTGGAGAGAGGAAATCTGGAAAAGAGGGTTTATTTATCTTTTGGAACCAACTCCACGTATGGAGCATACCCGGAGAACCATAGCAAAGGCTTTGGAATTAAGCTGCAATAGAAACCATGGCCCAGGTCCCAGACTTCATCCCTGAATAGCTTGTGCTTGAAGCCAACTCACAGAGCACAGCAAAGGGTTTTGAAACTGCACTGACATTAGCATCATCCCCTAACGAAGGGGAGCCGGAGCTTGTGTTCTGAACCTGAGTGGATCGATCGCCTGGTGAAGCAGACACATGAAAATCAGCATTCTCTACATTCTCATTCAACATTTTCAATCAGCGTTAAAAGGTCTGGGGTGCAATCTACAATTATTTGGGATACAAAGAAGCAAAAAAATCTCACCTTCAGTCAATCAATTAAAAATATTTTTTAAACGGGCAATTCTCAAGGGAAAAGGCAGTTAACAAATGTCAACCCTGAGATGACATAGATGTTGAAATTATCAAAGACTTTAAAGTGACTGTTACAACCATGTTCCATGAGGTAAAAGATGGATACTTCTGAAATTAATAGAAACATAGAAATTTGCAGCAGAGCAATATAAACAAAAAAGGAAAAAATAGGAATTTTGGAATGAAGTAAAAATATTACTGGACGATCTCAAAAGAAAATGTGTATGACAGAAGAAAGAAATCTAAGTTAGCTCTAAGTAGATCAATAGAAATAATCTTGAATAAAAGAAAAATGAGTTTAAGAAATGAGTAGGCTGGGTGTGATGGCTCATGCCTGTAATCTCAACACTTTGGGGGAGGCCAAGGTGGGAGGATCCCTTGAGCCGGGAGTTTAAGATCAGCCTGGGCAATATGGTAAGAACTCTTCTCTACTAAATAAATAAATAAATAAATAAAATGTTGCTGAGCATGGTGGCACACACCTGTAGTGCCAGCTACTCAGAAGGCTGAGGCAGGAGGATCACTTGATTCCCAGAGGTTGAGGCTGCAGTGAGCCATATTTGTGCCACTTCACTCCAGCCTGGGTGACAGAGCGAGACCCTGTCTCAGAAAAAATAAAAAGCAATTATTTAAAAAAGGTATCATTTACAATAGCATCCCCCCAAAAAAGAAAGAAATACGTATAAATAAGAAAATATGCAAGATCTGTATGCTGGAGACTAAAATATGCTGATGAGGGAAATCAAGGACTCAACTACATGGAAAGATGTATTTATATATTGGAAGATTCAGTATAGTTGTGAATTCTCCCCAAATCGACCTGTAGATTCATTACAATCCCAATCAAATTTCCAGCAGGATTTAAAAAAATAGATATTGATAATGGGATTCTAAAATGTATATGGAAGAATAAGGGATCAATGGTGGAAACAATAGTTAGATCCCAGGTGAAAAAATATTCCTGATTACATGTGGGAGAATTTCCCAGAAGATGAAAAACAAGGAAACTCTGAACTTTGAATAAAGGGCGCATGATCCTTATGGACTTTTTTAGTTCGTTAGGGCTGCTATAAGAAGTCCACAGACTGGGTGGCATAAACAATAGAAGCTTACTGTCTCAGTTCTGGAGGCTGGAAGTCCCAGATCGAGGTGTCATCAGGACTGGTGCCTCGTGAGGGCTGTGAGGGAAAGTCTGTCCCATGCTTCTCCATTTGCTTGTGGTGGTTTGCTGGCCATCTCTGATGTTCCCTAGCTTTTAGAGCCCTGCCTGCAGTCCGTTTGTGTGACTGTCTCCACAGTTCCCCTCTTTAAAGGACACCAGTCCTGTTGGGTCAGGGCCTACCCAAATTGTATCTCAACTAATTACATCTGCAGTAATCCCCTTCCTCCCTCCGTCCCTCCCTCCGTCCCTCCCTCCGTCCCTCCCTCCGTCCCTCCCTCCGTCCCTCCCTCCGTCCCTGCCTTCCTGCCTGCCTGCCTGCCTGCCTGCCTGCCTGCCTGCCTTCCATCTCACTCTATTGCCAGGCTGGAGTGCAGTGGCCTGATCTCAGCTCACTGCAACCTCTGCCTCCCGGGTTTAAGCAAGTCTCCTGCCTCAGCCTCCCGAGTAGCTGTACTACAGCCACCACCTGTATTTTTAGTAGATACAGGGTTCCACCGTGTTAGCCAGGATGGTCTCAATCTCCTGACCTCATGATCCGCCCACCTCGGCCTCCCAAAGTGCTGGGATTACAGGAGTGAGCCACCACACCCAGCCACAGTAATACTATTTCTAAACAAAGTATATTCTGAGGTATGGGGGATCAGGACTTGAACATATGCATTTTGAGGGGACATGATTCAGCCATAACATGGCTGTGGCTTATTTTAAATCTACACAGTGCTGCGTGCACTTGGAAATGACTAGAAAAATGTGAAAATCACAGGGCAACCAACAGAAACCGATTTTTCCCCCTTGAGTCTTGTGGCCGCTTCTCTGGGGGTGACAGGTATCTTTGTCTGAGAGGACGGATCTGGTAGAGGGTGTATTTAGCAGCGTACTTCTTCACACAGGGTCCTGGCAGCTGCAGAAGCTGCGCCCCCTTCTCCAGCATGTTAAGGAAAAGGTCAGTGCTGGTAATGTTCTGTGTTCAGTTGCCCTCTTATCTGGATCTCACTTTTCCCCTAAAGGCATCCGGGAGCAAACATGACATGCAGAGGTAGACTTTGCCAAGGCACCGCTGTTTCCAGAGGTTCTTGTGGGAGAGAGTAGACTTCTTACTGTAGCCCAGGAAGAACTGCAAATACCTGCCGACCAGAAGTGCGCACAGTTACTCTGTTCCTGTTATGGCATTAATGCTGCGTTCAGGTGTGGGCTACATTGTGAGATATTGAAAATGCCATTTCCTGGAGACTAGTATTGATGAGGAAGGTCTGACAGCAGTTTTAATGATATTTAAAGGGCAGATTATCGCCTTTTGCTTATTTGGAGATGAGGATGCAGTCATATTCAGTACCCAGAAGGAAGAAGTTAGGCCTGACATTAACCCCAGGCTTCTTCCAAGGGCTGCTGAGACTTAACACCCTTCCCACTGCAGAAATGTCACCTGACGGGTATGGCTGCCCAAGGCTTCCCGGGCTGCAGAGGGCTTTCAGTCCACGGTGCTTGTCTTTTTTATGTTATTTGTCTGTAGAAGTACTGTAGCCAGGAATGACGAGAGGAAGGAAATAGGTACCGTCGTCCCATCACTCGAAGGCAGCCCTTGCTAACGTCTTAATGCATCTCTTCACAGTTGATTTATGTTTATTTGGTTGTGAATAAATCATAACAATGCATATTACATGCTAAGCCTTTTGTAAATATTTCAGACACCACAAAACTGTCTTGTGCATATGCTAACACTGATTTACCTAGGATCCTGTTATTGAAGGTTTAGTGTGTGCTCAATATTTTTGTCCGTTTCACTGCCATTTTCCAAAGAGAAACACATCCCTTTGTGACTCTAAGCTAGGTTAGAGAGCCTTGTTTGACAGTGTTGGACATCAGTATGGTTTTTGGAAGATTAATTTATTAGTGTCTTTTCAGAGCTTGCGGTTGCCCATGATCTTGAAGTGAAATACTTTTTCAGTGGCTTTTGTCTGAAATGCTTGGGCTGATCATGCAAGCATTCTCCAGGACTGTTCAAACCCACGTCGTGTATAGTGAAAGCAACTAAATTATATTTGAAAGGAACAAAATAATATTATCTTTACAACATGCGAGACCAAATGGGGGACAAGATTGGTGTCAGGAACAATTTGGCTGAGTCTGTTTCTCATTTGTATGATACGTTTTCACCCAGCCTGTATTGTGGACACTGAATAGCTATTTTTCATCTGGTCTGCTATATTACCAGCTCTTCTAAGCACCAGCTAATGCTATTTTCCCGTGCAAAAGAAAAACATGGTTTAGAATAAGGACATTGGAGCCCTTTATTGTTGACAATGAGTCTTTATTTCCCACATCTCATTAGGATGTTTCAGGAGGCGAGTGGCGAGCACGGTGTCGGGGGCCGCATTTCCTACTGATTTATGTGCTGTTACAGAATTAATTGAGTCTGGACATGGGGACTCATTTTCTTGGACATGTAGCAGGTCATCATGCTTCTCCTGTACATTGGAATTGCTTTCCAGATGGTGTGTTGTACAGGATTTATCTTTAATATGATTGACCAGAAGCAAAGGACCTGAGTATGTTTGCATACATGCTCTGCAGTGCAAAGCCCCCACTCCCCACTGTAGAGACGGTTAACTCCCTCCTGGGCTCATCTGAGGACCTGGGCCATGGATTGTCACTGTAAGTAGCAAATACAGTTTCAAAGGGTCCTGGATAAAGGCTCCGGGAGGAGAGAAAACGCCTGTAGTATATTATGAGGGAAACGCAGAATAAACAGCATTGCTTATTATGCAAAACCAGGACATAATGTGGGTTCAGCAGGGGAATAGTTAGTGTCTCAGTCAGCTCAGGCTGCTATATCAAAAAGCACCATAGACATGGTGGCTCCAACAGCAGATATTTATTTCTCACAGTTCTGTAGGCTGGGAAGTCTGTGATGGAGGTACGGGCAGGTTCCGTGTCTGGTGAGGTCTGTCTGCTTTCTGGTTCATAGGTGGCCGTCTCCTTTCTGTGTCCACATGTGGTGAAAGGGGCAAGGCAGCTCTCTGGCTTCTTTTTCTTCTCTCTCTCTCTTCCCATCACCGCCGAGGTTTGAGCGATTCTCCTTGCCTCAGCCTCCCAAGTAGCTGGGATTACAGGTACATGCCACTATGCCTGGCTAATTTTTTTTTTTTTGTATTTTTAGTAGAGATGGGGTTTCACTCTGTTGGCCAGGCTGGTCTCAAACTCATGACCTTGTGATCTGCCTGCCTCGGCCTCCCAAAGTGCTGGGATTACAGGCGTGAGCCACCGTGCCCGGCCTGGGGTCTCTTTCATCAGGGCACAGTCCCACTCATGAGCTCCACCCTCGTGACCTCATCACTCCCCAAAGACCCCACCCCCTAATGCCATCACACTGAGGGTCAGGATTTCTGCATGTGAATTTGGTGGGGGGATGCAGACATTCAGTCTGTAGTGGTCAGATGATACCTACTCAGCCGGGAAATAGGATGTAGCCATTAAAACGATACCTATGGAGAGCTTGTGTTGTTTACCACGTGTTAAAAGAGAACAACATGGATCTGTGTTTACAGTAAGGTCTCAGCTATGCAAAAGAGGTGCACAGATAAAAGACGGGAAAGAAAGAAACCACCAAATGAACACCGGCTTTCTCCGGGTGGGGCAACTGCGAGTGAGCCTCCATTCTTCTCTGTTTCCTGTTGAGAACACTGAGCAAAACAGGTTGTAGTCCTCGGTGCTGGGAGGTGATGTGTCCTCAGAAGCAGTCGCCCTCTGAGTACAGAAGTCTGCCCACATCAGTTTCACAAATGATGTGCTAGATGATCAGTCATATCTGCGGCTCCCTCCTGCCCTCCTACAGGGCAGCTGTCCCCCTATGACAGTTGTAACCCTAGAAGGAGTATGCGGTTAAAGTAATTGGAGATCTTTAGGCCAGACGTTTTCAGAGTCTGGCAGCCCAGAAAGCTGGAATTTGGCAGCTATGTGGGACCTTCCTTCAGGCACTAAAGGGCTTTCTGAAAAAGTTGCTTACACATTGAGGTGTCTTAAATGGAATTCTTTATCTAATCAGGCTGCAAACTGCTTCTGTGCAAAAGGCAATGTGTTAGTTCCTTGCAGGAGTATGCTTTTAGTGAACTAAATGAGATACCAGAAATCCAGTAGGAGAACTCTTTCTTTGAAAGAACCGCTTATTTCTGCCTACATTTTTGCCCACCTTTCCTTCTCACCTCCCCTTGACCACACCCTACCTTTGTGGCTTGGGCATTATCTGCTGTGCTCTGCATAGCCCCGTCCTGCCAGGCCACCCACCTTTGCCCTTGTTTGAAGAAGCTGGGGACAGTTGTCCTCGCTCTCCATCCGCTGGAGTAGGGGAAGAAGGCTTGGAATGTGGTGGGCCTAGGCTACCAAGGGAGGGCTTTGTATTTGTTGACAAGGAGATCAGATCCATTCCCTGGGCAGTCACCAGAGACCTGCAAGCCTCTATTTAGAGCAGTTTTCAAGTGCAGTGTTGGACCTCTGACATGAGAACCACCTGCAGCTCTGGACCTTTGGCCCACCACCTTGGAATCTTGGACCATGAACCTGCACACTCTCCAGGTGGGCCTTGTGCCCACCGAAGTGAGTGAATCACTGCATTGGAGGAGTAAGTCTTAGCTTTCCACAGGGACCTCTCCCCGCTTTCCACAGTCCCTCCAAGATGCACCCGTATTCCATTGCAGAGATGCACTTTGCATACACAGCCAGGGACAGTGTCACCTGGCCACAGCCACTCCCAGCCACCTGTGTCAGCAGAGTTCCCTGTTCCCATCTAAGACATTCACCTTATCAGGCATCCTCTCCTGGACCACTTCATTGACATTTTCCTTAACTCCCTTTATGTAGTGTTTATGGAGTTCAGGCCTGCACTGGTTACTCTCTTCTTTAACTCACTTCAAGCCCTGCAGGCACATACTGTCATTTTCAATTCCTAAGGAGAGGAAGGCCATCTCCCCATTAAATATCTTGCCCCAGGCCTCACAGTAAACAGAGGTCTGAAATGAAACAAGGACCTTCAGTCTTCATCTTTAACAGGAGGGCTCTTTGTCTTATACCAATAGTGCCTCGGTAGGTTCAGTGTAATTCTGTGGAGTCTTTGAAGACATGGCTGCCTTCCTGCACAGCTGCTGTGGGTCGCTTACCCTTTGTACCCATGGGAAAGAGAACTGGATCAGAATGTCTGTGGTGTCAAACTCAGGAAAAGAGCTGCCATTAGCCAGTGCTGGCATTGTAGGCATGGTGAAAAACGGGATCATTACCAGTCCACAGCCAAGCCACATATTGCAGCCTGAGGCAACAGGAAAAATCAAGAATACCAATCCTGTCTTCATTTAAAATGTTAGTATTTTGTTCATCATGGATTTATTTTGTATTAATTTTGATTTTTAAAGCATTGCTTTAAAATATTTATTTTGATTGCTTAGGTTTTTGGGGCCTCCCTTGTCTCCCCCTGGTTCAGCCCTGGTAAAGTGAAAGCATTTTCATTACAAATGAGGAGTAAGTCAAGGGTGCCTCTTAGCGCCATTGTTAACTGTGCAGGGAAGTGCAAGGCAGGATAGTTAGACAAGATGACCACATGCTGGAAAGGGGAAGCAAAATGGTGACTTCTGAAGGTGACATCATTTACCTAGAAAAATATTATCAACTAAAAACTATTAGTATTTAAAAATAGCTTAGTCAAACCTATTTTTACAAAATCAGTATCATTTTCTTCTGTATACCAACAATAACCAGGTAAATATGTAAGGAAGAGGAGATCTATTCACAACAGCCACAAAAATATTATATTTAAGAAGAAACTTCATATGAGATGTCTACAGCTATAAAGAAATTTACAAAGCTGTTGAGAGGCATTTAAGGCTTGAATAAATAGGAAGATTTTTTGGGGGGTGAAATTGGGTAAAAAGACTCAGTGTTGTTAAGTATGAAAAATTTCTGAGGCTGGGCGCGGTGGCTCACTCTTATAATCCCAGCACTTTAGGAGACCGAGATGGGCAGATCACTTGAGGCCAGGAGTTGGAGACCAACCTGGCCAACACGGAAAAACCTCTTCTCTACAAAAAATACAAAAATTAGCTGAGGGTGGTGACACATGTCTGTAATCCCAGTCACTCAGGAGGCTGAAGCACAAGAATCACTTTAACCCGTGAGGCGGACTGCCGTGAGCCGAGATGGTGCAGCACTTTAGCCTGGGTGACAGAGTGAGACCTTGTCTCAAAAGAAAAACAATTCCCTAAAGTAATTTATAACTTAAAGTTACTGCAGCCAAAATTTCGGTGGAATACTGGGGACACTTGAAACCACTAACTCCTAAGTTCTTTTGGGAGAATAAATTTGAAAATAGCAAGGGAAGATGAAAAAATGAGAATAATGAGAGAGAACTTGCCTCATGTCATATTAAAATGCTCTAAAGTCATAATAATGAAAATGGCATGGTACTCTTTCTGGGCAGATAGAAATGACATAGACTAGAAAGTCCAGGGACAGATCTAATTTTATGTAAGAATTTAGTGCATGATGGCTGGACGCGGTGGCTCACACCTGTAATCCTAGCACTTTGGGAGGCTGAGGCGAGTGGATCACGAGGTCAAGAGATCGAGACCATCCTAGCCAACATGGTGAAACCCCATCTCTACTAAAAGGAAAAAAAAAAAATTAGCTGGGCATGGTGGCGCGCACCTGTAATCCCAGCCACTTGGGAGGCTGAGGCAGGAGAATCACTTGAACCTGGGAGACGGAGGTTTCAGTGAGCCAAGATCACACTATAGCATTCCGGCCTGGCAACAGAGCGAGACTCAGTCTCCAAAAAAAAAAAAAAAAAATAGTGTATGACATGCAGGGTGACCAGCCATCCCAGTTCCTCTGGAACTGAGGGTTTCCTGGGACATGAGACTTTGAGTGTTAAAGTTGAGATGATTGGTCACTGTAAGACGTGAGAAACAGAATGGTCTATTTAATAAAGGGTATTGGGTTATCTAAGTAAAGCCGTGGTGCCCACACTTTGCTGTATATTGGAATCACCTGGGAAACCTTTAGGACTACTGATGCCTGGTTCCTGTCTGAGGCATTCCAGGGTCATTGGTATGAGGTGTGACCCAGCCATCAGGATTTTTAATGGGTAACAAAGCTTGAAAATCACTGGGGTAACCATCATGGGGAACACGAAGCTGCTCCCTACCTTGTATGTGTAAACTTTCTCATGGGTTAAATATTTCTATGTAAAGAATAAAAGATTCTAGACAGTGACTGGATTTGCTTGCTCCAAGGGAAGAAGTTTGACCTCTTCCATGTAAAGTCTGGAACTTCTGGAGCTGGGGGCAGGTGCAGCATACAGACTCAGGGAGTTTCAGGGGAGCACCTTATTCCTGTGCCTCTAAGAGGGGTGGACACTTTCCCTGGAAGCAAGCAGATCTGGCTGAGGACAGCCTATCTCTGTCGTACCTAAAAAATACAGGCACCTCTTCACATGTCAACAATAAAGTCCCAGATCACCGCCCTGACTGCCTCCAGCTCACCATAAAATCATCTCCCATTGTATCTTACACTGTCCAGCCATCCACCACTCACTGAGAGACCTGCACTGGTGTCTTAGGGACCCTTTGTTGTCAGCAAGAGCAAAGACAGGTCACATGCCACATCTTGCTGAAAAGTGAGTGAGTGTTTTGGAAGGTCAAATGGAGGAACTAATTTATACCACACAGAAAAAAAATGTGAAATGGTTACTATGAGTGTCAAGTTAAGTGATTTGGAGGGCAAATTCCAGAGATATTCCAGGAAGAGAAAAAGGCCGTTAGGGAGAGAAACAAAGAAATAACAAGAATCTTCCTGTAGCTAAAGATGTGGGACTTGATGTGGAAAGGGCTCAGTAAATGAATCTCACATAAAATTAATGAGACCCTCGTAAAATTAAAAAAGACCCTTATCCAGACATAGTTGGCTGGAATTTCTGAACTCTAAGAGTGGAGAGGAAATTGTATCAGCTTCCAGACAGAAGGAATAGATTTTTGTACCAAGGTAAAAAGAATCTGATTAGAATTAAAGTGCACATCTGCGAGGCTGTAAGCTAGAAGATAGTGGAACAGTGTTAGCAAATCATTGTGAAAAGGATGCAATGCATAATCTTTTTTTTTTTTTTTTTTTTTTTTTTTTTTTTTTTTTTTTTGAGATGGTGTCTCGCTCTGTCACCCAGGCTGGAGTGCAGTGGCCGGATCTCAGCTCACTGCAAGCTCCGCCTCCCGGGTCTACGCCATTCTCCTGCCTCAGCCTCCTGAGTAGCTGGGACTACAGGCGCCCGCCACCTCGCCCAGCTAGTTTTTTGTATTTTTTAGTAGAGACGGGGTTTCACCATGTTAGCTAGGATGGTCTTGATCTTCTGACCTCGTGATCCGCCCGTCTCGGCCTCCCAAAGGGCTGGGATTATAGGCTTGAGCCACTGCGCCCGGCCAACAATGCAATAATCTTATACCCAGCAAAGATACCATTCTGTGTGTGAGATCAGAGCCATTTTATAGACACAAAAGGGTTACCTCCTAACTAAACAAAATGACTCTAACAATTATTTTTACAAAATAAAAATGAAATCCCCCTAAATAGTTCAAGAGAAAGAAATGCAAAAAGTATAGGAAGCAGTGGTAAGTGATGAATTGAGTAATTGTAGTCCAAATTACATGGTTGTGGTAGTGTTACACATCTGGGATAAATTTTTCTGAAATCATTTGAAGGCTTGGAGAGCTTGTGGGAAACACCAGTGGAAAATAAACTCCTGGTTCTGTTGTAGTTCTCCTACAGTGTCCTCAGTGTTTTCATTTTTGAAAACTTGGATAGTATTTTAATAGGATCGGGGACTGTTCCATGTTATTGTAATGTGTATTTTAGTCCTTATGTCTTATATTGGCCTAGAGAATATTTTATTTAGTGTTGGTATACATATTTCTATGTGTCCATTACAGATTTTATCCCCGTGGATGACAGAGAATTTGAAGTTAAGATAGTAAGAGTACTGTGTACTTTAGTTCATTCTCTAACAAGTATGTACCTACCTTCAGTGTGCACAGCTTGGTGTCTACAGCCTGGCGACATACAGGGATGCCATAGAGACAGCACCGCTGTGCAAGGAATGGGAGCTGTGTGCTCATGTGCCAGTGACGTACCATCTGCCCTTTGCTGTCCTAACAGTTAAGACATGGACATCTGGTTGCGTGTTAGCAGCTGCATTCAGCACATGCTTCTGAGAGACGGTCTTGAGGAATGTAGTTACTGGTGATTGTGTCCGAGAGTTGTGGTTGCTAAGTCTCTGACATCACTCCTGCAACCTGTTCCTTGTGACTGGCTGTCCTCTGTGAAGATAAGAATTCTGGTGTCAAACTGTGTGTGGTCTTTGAGACAGCTCAGTGTTCTTGATGTGTCCTCTGACACATCTGGGTCGCTGATGTCTTAGTGAGTGCTGGCCCCTTGTTCTCTTCTGGGGAACAGCTCTTTTGAATTGTCCTGCCAGTTTCAGGGTTTGGGAATGGGGTAACAGGCCCTGCAGGGTCCTTCTCAGTGACAGTTTTGCTGGTATGGGACATCTTTGCTGTCTGTGGGCCACTCTAGGGAGAGGGCTGAGAATTGTTCTGCGTACTAGTGATGCTCTTGAGACACGGCCATGGACAAGCCTGTGCAGGTGGCGGAGTAAACATTACTTCTTTCGATGTCAAGTGTCCTTGGAGTGAATTCACACGTTGGAAGCATGTGGCTCCATCAGTAATTGTGCCCACACTCTGAGTGTCGGGACTGGATGAAATAATTACCTCCTTCTTCATTCTTTTGAGAATGTTCATACTGCTGTAACTGTGACCATCTGGTACACTCAGTCTCATAACAAGATGTGTTTTGGGCACTACTACAAACAAGGTGCTGTGTTGGGAGCTCTGGGGGATATAATATGGAAGGCCTTGAGTTTGTGCTCTAAAAAGACAACAGGGGAAGAGGAGGTACAGGAAGGCAAGATCAGAGCCCGGGCCGGGCAGTGACTGCTGAGGGTCACTGATAGCTCCTCTTTCATCTTCACTCCCTGCTCCCATCTGAGCCCAGATCCCTTTGCTTCTGCTACCTAAGGTGCTCGCTGAGCCACTTCTCCACTGTCCTCTCTACTGTTTTAGTTTAAGCTCTCCTTTTTTTTCCTTTTTAAAAATTGCAGTAAAATAGACATAAAAAATTTACCATTTTAAGCATTTTCAAGTATGCAAGCTCTTAACTGGACTACTGGAATATGTTTTTTTAAATAATTGAAGTATCATACAAGCAAAAAGGAATGTGTAATGTAAGAGTACAGTTGAAAGAATATGACAAACACTGGGGGAAACACTTAGCTTAAGAAGAAGAACGTTGCTGGGTGTGGTGGCTCACGCCTGTAATCCCAGCACTTTGGGAGGCTGAGGCGGGTGGATCATGAGGTTAGGAGATCGAGACCATCCTGGCTAACACAGTGAAACCCCGTCTTTACTAAAAATACGAAAAGTTAGCTCGGTGTAGTAGGGGGCACCTGTAGTCCAGCTACTGGGGAAGCTGAGGCAGGAGAATGGCATGAACCTGGGAGGTGGAGCTTGCAGTGAGCCGAGATGGTACCACTGCACTCCAGCTTGGGCAACAGAGCAAGACTCCATCTCAAAAAAAAAAAAGAAAGAAAAAAAGAAATAGAACGTTAAGCAAACTTTTGGATGTCCTCTGTGCCACTTTCCTGATGCTAGCCCCTTGCTTTCCCCTAGAGGATAGAATAGCCTTTTCAGTCATCTCCCTGCCTCTAGCCTCTGTCCCCATGCCAGGCCCAGAGAGACAAGGCTAAAAGAAAAAATGTTGAAAATTGCTCAGTGACTCTGCGTATGTCTTAGTCTGTTTTCTGTTGCTATAACAGAATACCTGAGACTGGGTGGTTATATGAAGACTGGAGATTTGTTTTTGACAGTTCTGGAGGCTGGGAAGTCCAAGGTCAAGGTGTCAGCATCTGGTAAAGGGCCTTCTTGCTGTGTCATCCCAAGGCAGAAGGTGAGAAGGTGAGGGAGAGTGAGAGAGAAAGCAGGAGAGAGCTGAACTCACTTTTATAACAAACACACTCTCACAATAAAGAGCTTCCTCCCAAGATAGAGATATTAATCCATTCATGAGAGCACATCCCTCATGACCTAATCACCTCTTAAAGGTCCCACCTCTCAGCACTGTTGCATTAGGGATTAAGTCTCCAACACATGACCTTTGGGGGGCATATTAAAGCCATAGCAGTGTGGTTTGGGGGATAGAGTGCAGAGTCCAGGGCATGGGGTCCAGGCCTTTTCCCAGTTTGGACTGCCAGGTTTCTGCAGCTGCCCTGTCACCCCACGATACCTGCAGGCTGCAGCTGCACCCTTTGTCCTCTTCCCGCCATGGCCGAGCAATGCTGTCCCCTCTCTTGAGCCCTCCAGTCTGCCATGCTGGAGACTTGTGTTGAGCTTTCCTGCACATTGCTCAGCCTGGATGGTTCCTGCACATCCAGTTCCTCTGCAAGCATTGTTCGGTTTAAAGGGGAAGAGGAGGGAGAGGATGGGATAAGCCTGAAGGGGAAGGGACCCAAGTTAGTCTTTGAAGGGCCATGGATTTAGACTGGGAAGAGTTAACATCCCTCCTCATGGGTCCTCATTATGTCTTCTTAATGAAAGCTGCTCGTTTTCTTCTTGAGAGCAAACAACCTGATCTTATGACCATTTGTCTTGGTCACCTGGGCTACCCAAATTGAGTGAGAAGTCAGGAATGAGCCGGTGGGTTCTTGGGGAGAGGCAGGTGTCCTGGCGAGTTGCTGGTGCCTCCCTTGACTGCTTTTCCTGGAGCTCCATGTGCCCTCATTCTTCTTGGCGTGGATGCATGCTGTTCTGATGATGAGTCAGCCGGGGTGGATGGCGCATTGTTTGAATGGATGTGCATTCACATTGCTGTGGGAGAACGTGGTGGGAGGTGCTGTGGGAGAACGGGGTAGGAGGTGCTGCGGGAGAACGTGGTGGGAGGTGCTGTGGTGAAGTGGCCCCACACGTGGCTGGGCTTTGTGGGGTTTTGACTCTGTCCTTCCCAATGTTCCTCCCCACAGTGGCTGCCTCTGGGTGATGATGGCCGCATGAGCACCCGCCATGGCCCACCGGAAGCGTGAGAGCGCGGGGAGCGGCATGTTGGACCATAGGGTGAGACCGGGTCCTGTCCCCCACAGCCAGGAGCCCGAGAGCGAGGACATGGAGCTGCCCTTGGAGGGCTATGTGCCCGAGGGCCTGGAGCTGGCTGCCCTGCGGCCAGAGAGCCCCACGCCCGAGGAACAGGAGTGCCACAACCATAGCCCTGATGGGGACTCCAGTTCCGACTATGTGAACAACACCTCCGAGGAGGAGGACTATGACGAGGGCCTCCCTGAGGAGGAGGAGGGCATCACCTACTACATCCGCTACTGCCCCGAGGACGACAGCTACCTGGAGGGCATGGACTGCAATGGGGAGGAGTACCTGGCTCACGGCGCGCACCCCGTGGACACGGACGAGTGCCAGGAGGCGGTGGAGGAGTGGACGGACTCCGCGGGCCCACACCCCCACGGCCACGAGGCTGAAGGCAGCCAGGACTACCCGGATGGCCAACTGCCTATCCCGGAGGATGAGCCCTCTGTCCTTGAGGCCCACGACCAGGAAGAAGACGGTCACTACTGTCCCAGCAAAGAGGGTTACCAGGACTACTACCCCGAGGAGGCCAATGGGAACACGAGCGCCTCCCCCTACCGCCTGAGGCGCGGGGATGGGGACTTGGAGGACCAGGAGGAGGACATCGACCAGATCGTGGCAGAGATCAAGATGAGTCTGAGCATGACCAGCATCACCAGTGCCAGTGAGGCCAGTCCCGAGCATGGGCCTGAGCTGGGGCCTGGGGACTCTGCAGAGGCGTGCCCGCCCATCAAGGCCAGCTGCAGCCCCAGCAGGCACGAGGCGAGGCCCAAGTCACTGAACCTCCCTCCCGAGGCCAAGCACCCCGGAGACCCCCAGAGAGGCTTCAAGCCCAAGACCAGGACCCCAGAAGAGAGGCCGAAGTGGCTCCCTGAGCAGGTAGGACTCTGGCTGTCCCGGGGAAGGGAGCAGAGGGGCCCGAGAGCAGGGGACCTCAGGGTACAGACCTCACAGATGCTGAAGCGAGATGGTGGTGGGTGCTGGGTGCCTTACAGTTCTAATGGTGGCTGACCTTGTCATTGGTCCAGCTGGGAGATGTGTTGTGTGGATGCTCCGGCCACTCTTAAGCTCACCACTCAGACTCAGGAGTGAAGCCGGTTGAGGGCTGAGTGGTGACTCGTGTCTCGCAGAAAACACCCCTCCTCCCACCCTACAGAGAGGTTGGATTTCTTGCCCGCTGCCCTGGGTCTGCTCATGGTGGGACAGTGTCTGGGAGAGCCCCTCCATCCTCAGGGGTGTACTCATCCTCAGGGGTGTACTCAGACCAGCAGGGCAGTGGCAAAGATGTGCGGGTGCTGGTGCTCACACACTGCTGCGGCCAGTGGTGGGTGGCCTGGTGGCTGGGGTGGGGACCAGAGTGCATTTCACAGTGGACGTGTCTCTGAAAGCCCAGGGGCCTTGACCCGGTGGGTAAATAGTTATGAATAACTATTTGGAAAAGGATTTTTTGAAGGTTTGATAAAACCTCGGGGAAGAAACGCATGCTAATGAGGGCAGCGGATGTCAGCATAACTGTATTTTAATTATAGCAAAGTCAGCGTGCATGCAATCTAATAAACACATTTGAAAAGCTGCCTTCCCAAAAAAAAAAAAAAAAGAAAGAAAAAGCCTCACAGTGAATATATAAAGGAGATGTGATTATTGGACCTGTGTGAAGGAACTTCTGTTTGGCCAAGTATGTGGACTGCTGTCATATTTTTTAAAGCCTTAACTATTAAATATTTTTTTCTGAGAAGAGTTCATGAATTTGAGAGAGAGAGAGAGGAGTGTGTGTGTGTGGTGTGTGTGTGTGTGTGTGTGTGTGTGTACTGAAAGCTTGGGTTTGGAATGGAAATCATATTGATCCTTGGATTTTCAGCACTTGTATTTTAATGTCTTGTGTTCTCTCTGAAGAACATTAAGTGTCAGTTGACTTCACTTTGGGGGTGTTCCTGTCATTCACAGCAATTCTGTGTTTACAGGAGGCTGTGGGATGCATAGGAAGTCCCATAGTATTAGTGGATGTTGGGGGAGTTCACCCCTAAGGCCAGCAGGCTCTGGATCCTGGGTCTAGTCTTTAGGCCAAAGCACCTTGAAAGTGTTTCTTTGGTCTTTAGCAGGGCATGGGCTTGTCCCACAACAGTGGTGAAGGCACCTCAGAGATCGACGTGGGCTGTGCAGAGCATGTGACGTGCTGCATCTTGTTGTGACAAATGGCATTGCTGGCCAAGTTCTTGTCAAAAAAAATTATCTTTAGAGCGTGGTGGGGAGTAAGCAAGACCTGATATTTTCTGGTTTTGTGCTTCATGCTAACCAGATGGTAATTTGGGTAAAAACACAGAGATCTTGGGGTTGGAGAGCTGGGAGGTAAATGAGTGGGAATGATTGGATGGATGGGTGGTAGTAGCTGTTTAAAAGGGCAGGTGGAGGTGGGGGAAGTCCCCAGCCATTGAGGAGGATCAAGAGAAGGTCTGTTCTTCCCAGAAGAGGTGTTGAATGGAAAAGTAGGTCGCTTCTCCCCCTAAAGAGAGTGTGTCCTTGAAGGAAATGCTCTTGTCCAAGACACTGGAAAAGTTCATTTAAACTGGTTAATGATTGAATAGCTTTTGTTTTGTTTTGTTTTACCCTCTCTCCCTCCCTCCCTCCCTCTCTCCCTCCCTCCCTCCCTCCCTTCCCCCTTCCCCCTTTCCCTCTTTCTTCTATTTCTCTCTTTCTCTTTTCTTTTCTTTCATCGGTTCACAAATTAACTCTGTCAAGGGGAGCACCTGCCAGTTCCAGAGTTCGAGGCTGACAAGGACCTTGGTGCCGGGGGTCCTGACTACTCTTTCTGAAGACTCTACCAGGCCCGCTGCATGTAGGCAGGGTCTCCATGTCCTTAGATTTGAGTACCCCATTCCAGATGAGGACCTCTTTGAAAGCTGACCAGAAAGAGCCGTAGAACTCATCTTGAAAGCAAGATTTTTTATGAAGGATGTGCACTGGGAGATTTGGTGCTGCCTTGCTTGAAATCACAACGTGCTTTCCTAAGAGCAACGCTCTTACTCCCCTCGGGGACGCCAGGCTGTGCCGGGAGCCAACAAAGGCCTGGCCTCAAACAGGCGCACAGGGTGCCATGTGTCCTATGCCCACCTCTCTGTTCCCAGTGCTGTCCACATCGTGTCGTGATCCCTATGGTTGAGGCTGCAGTAAAAAAAAAAAAAAAAATCTGAGGGGAGACATTGGCAATATTGGTCACTTAGGTGCTGTAGACTCTTGCTTTCTAACCCTAACCCAGCAGCACTGGCGTTACTGGAGAGCCCCGCCCCAAATTGCTGAAACTGAATCTGCATTTCAACAAGACACCACATTCCAGCTGTGATGCTGTAGGAGACTCACTTGGAGGAAACCCTCCCTTCTCTTCTACTCATTGTACAGCTTGAAAAAGTGTGTCCTGGATATTTTTAAGAGGACCAAATAGCATTTAGTCATTGCACGAATGGCAACAGTAGAGTTAGAAAAAATAAGAAGATGAAAAAATGTATTCTCCATGGTCCCTGCTACGCTCATGGATGAGCTGTTTCATCTGTGCGCCTTTTCAGACCATAGCATTGAGCGTAAACGATGTACGTGGCTGTCGTCATAACACAGATGTGTTTTTGTCATACAGCTTTTCAAATCTGATGTTTGATAAATGTTTCTCTGTGTCGCCATGTGATTTTCATGATTGTTTGTGGTGACCTTTCCACGATCCATGTGGGCGATGATGTGCCGTGTAACGTATTTCTCTGTACGTACTCTGCCACTGAGCGTGCAGATTGTGAATGGCATTTCCTCTTAGGTGTGAGGCTGCCACAGACCTCTTTGTACAAATCATGTTTTCCTTCTTTGGGTTTATTACCCGAGGAGAAATCCCCATGTCGTACGTCAGCGTTGACCATTTCCCCGGATGGCCTTGCCTAATTGTTTCCTTTCATCTGTGGATGTTGGATGCATGCCCTGTATCTTTTGGGGTCTGGATGCATTTCCGTCTCACAGAAGCACTGTCTACACTGTAGGTGTGACTTTCTGCTGTGTATATCCTCTTCTTTAGCACACTTTCTTTTTTTTTTTTTTTTTTTTTTTTTTTTGAGACGGAGTCTCGCTCTGTCGCCCGGGCTGGAGTGCAGTGGCCGGATCTCAGCTCACTGCAAGCTCCGCCTCCCGGGTTTACGCCATTCTCCTGCCTCAGCCTCCCGAGTAGCTGGGACTACAGGCGCCTGCCATCTCGCCCGGCTAGTTTTTTGTATTTTTTTAGTAGAGACGGGGTTTCACAGTGTTAGCCAGGATGGTCTCGATCTCCTGACCTCGTGATCCGCCCGTCTCGGCCTCCCAAAGTGCTGGGATTACAGGCTTGAGCCACCGCGCCCGGCCAGCACACTTTCTTTTGAATTTCGGTTATATTATTTTCATCATCTCTGCAGCACTTTTAAGATGTTAATGACTCATCTGTGACCCCTCCACCTCCTTTGGGTACAGAGGGATTTAATTGAATGGTTCCTTCTTCCCACTCTGGGTGGGTGGAGTGTTCACAGAGGACATTGCTTTGGTCTGGTCGATATGAAACATGAGTTGCCAGCTGGGTGCAGTGGCTCACACCTGTAATCCCAGCACTTTGGGACGCCGAGGTGGGCAAATCACCTGAGGTCAGAAGTTCGAGACCAGGCTGGCCAACATGGTGAAACCCCGTCTCTGCTAAAAATACAAAAATTAGCTGGGCGGTGGTGTGTGCCAGTAATCCCAGCTACTTGGGAGGCTGAGGCAGGAGAAACGCTTGATCTGGGTAGGTGGAAGCTGCAGTGAGCCGAGATGGCACCACTGCACTCCAGCCTTGGCGACAGAGTAAGACTCCCCACTCCAAAAAAAAAAAAAAAAAGGAAAGAAAAGAAAAATGAGTTGCTGTCTGTACTCAGAAGTAGGTTGTGTGGCCTTTGGAGCCCTCCCAAGCTGTAGGATGCCATGCATTTTGAAAAGACTTCAGTTTGTAGGTAGCCCTCCCACCTGTGCAACTCTGCTGAGACCAAGAGGTCTGCCCGGAGACTGGGATATGAGAGACACAAAAGCGATAGAATTTCTAAAATTACAGGAAGACAGGATGGGGAACAGAGATCTACACATGAATTATTTTAGTAAAATAAAAAAAGTTTCTTTCAAAGCCCTGCAAGTTTACTGAGGAAAATTTGGAAAATACAGGCTTTTGCCATATGGCGTTGTAGAATTCCATTGTAGAGAGTTTTCAAATCAAAGAGACAAACCTAGGTCAGGATTTCCCAAAACACGTTCTTAGAGGTATTCTGTAAACAAAGTACCACCTGATCCTTAATATTCATGGATTTCATATTTGCAGCTTTGTTAACTTGCTGAAACTGATTTGTAACCCTGAAATCAATACTCATGGCACTTTTCCAGTCATTAGCGGAGGTACAGAGAAGGGAAGAATTTGAGTTACCCTACTCGCATGTTCCCAGCTGAGGTTGCACAAGCTTTTGCCTTCTTGTTTCAGCTCTCATACTGTAAACAGCTGTTCTTTTCACAATCTATTTAGAGTTCTTTGCGTTTTTGGTGTGTGTGTGTGTGTGTGTGTGTGTGTGTGGGGGTGGGTGGTAAAATGGCCCTCAAGTGTGGTGCTGAAGTCTAGTGATCCTCAGCACAGAATGACTGCCATGTGCCTCACATGTGCTAGAGAAGCTTCCTGCAGGGCTGAGAGACAGTGCTGATTCATCTATGCTGCCACTCTGGGAGGTGCTAAAGTAACTTCTGTAGTGTATGATGAAGTTAAGGAAAAGATGGAGGAATGGCTACATTTGCAGATTCATGGGACAATGCCTGATTTAAAAAAGCACAGTGGACAGGCAGAAAACCCAAGAACTTTACTGTCTTGTGATCTAGGTTCAGGGAAGTGTTAAACTCTTCTCAGCTAGTGTTTTATGATAAAGAAATACTGTATATAATTAATTGTTTGTAAGAAATCTGTATTAAACAAGGTGTCTATAAACAGAAACACACATAAAACAAGGTTCTGTGTTGATTCATTGACAAAAATGTGTCCCGAGGCTCATAGGAACCTAACCCTGTATCACCCCTAGGAGCAATGTATTCAGTATTCATCAACTCAACTGCTCAGGGCAGCTTTACAGAACGTAACTATATGAATGAGAATTGGCTGTATTTGGTTGGCAAATGACTTTGGGAAACTTTGCTGCAAAGTTTTTGCCTTCTTGGAGGTTTGCTGATTTCTCACACACGAGCAGCATAAAGTCCCATGTTCGCTGTAGCAGAGACACCAGCCAGTCTGGCCAGTACTTCCCAAACACGGTGGATCAGCAAGCCCTTTTCCCTCCAGGCAGGGCCTATGGGAGAATACAGACCCAAGCTTTACACCCTGGGGAATAGAGGACCAGGACCATGAACTCCCAAGACCTCTCCTTGTGTGCTTCAGTTCCAGGATGATTCAGCAACCCCAAATGGTGACGATGGAAAGGTTGTCGCTGTGTTATTATCAGGACCCTTGGCTTCTGCAGATTTAACGTTTCTTATTTTGTCGTTTGTGTAAAGTCCCTGGGTGCTGGTGGAGGTGGCAGTGGTGTTGGTGGTGACTGCCGGCACGATGTTAGGGATGTTAGGAATATGATCTCAGTAAATCCTAGAGCAACCCAGAGAGATGGAGCTCGGGTTTGTCCCGTGCTGCAGATGGCACAGTTAAGTAGCTCCCCTGTGAATAGAATGTATTATGCCAAAATGCATGCCTCTAAACACTGCTTAACACAGCCCTTGAAGAACCTTAGAAGAGAAAGCGTCCAGTTCTGTGCAGTCGGCATTGGAACCTGCCTGCTGGAGAGTGAGTCAGCATGGGGGAGCTGTGCAGTGTTCCTCCTAGAGAGTGATGGTCTCTTCTCCTCTGTTGTCTGTGTCCTTGCTGTTGAGAGGCTTGGCATGCCCTGTTGTTCTCAGTGAGTGGGATATGGTGTCAGTGAGGTGACCAATAGATACAGAAGCCTCCGGTCTGTAAAATGTCCCTGTCTCAGTGCTAACACGTCCTGAGTTCACCAGAGCTCAGGCCACGGATCAAACAAGTCAAGTAAAGATTGTTCATTGTGACATGTTTCTTAATTTTTTTGAGCTTTGTTGACATAAAGTATTGATTTTTTTTTTTTAAACATGCAGTGATTAAGGAAGACATGAGTTGGGTCCAGCCAGGCTCGTATTGAGTGACCTGATGGAATTAGTACTCCTACAACCTACCCATGGGGCCCTTTACTATCAGGCAGTGAAGCGGGGGTGGAGGGAGGACCCCAGCTGGGCACCAGTGCCTGGCTCAGTCTCATAGCTTCAGGGATGAGCCTGTGGACCTGGCACATCCTTGGCACCTTCCCTTGAAGAGAGTAGTTTGTTGATCATTGCTTTTCCTGGGGCGACTCACCCGCACTCCTGGGGGGGCACCGTAAGAGCCTGTTTGTCCAGCACCAAAGATCCTAGTTCTGTGGGTCCGTGGGGTGGCTGGCCCTGGATGGCATGTTCTCTGGGTGCCTCTGGGTGGCCTGTGGAACATACGGGTTTGGCAAGGGCTGGATGGATTGTTTTGGAGCCCCCATCATACCTGTTACCTTGTGACATCTATCAGGAGATACTCTGAAAAGGTCAGCCCTGCCTGAAATTCTCCCTGCAGAGACTTGCTCCTTGGGACCTTGGAGATTTCTGGAGCTGCAGGCATTCCTTGTCCAGGACCTCCATGGCTATTGAGTTGAGGTATTTGATTTACTCAACAAGTGTAGAATAGTTTCATCCCTTGGAATGGCAAACCAAATACGCGTTTTGATTGTTTGGGGTTTTCATGATTTCTGTTTATCCCTGGCCCAGCTGGTGCTTTCTAGAAAGAGCCTTCTGACAATAGAAAAAAGAAGAAAAATCAATACGTCGTAGCCAACTTCATACAACAGTTAAAGCGAAGCGTGATAGAAGGCCCAGAGGTCGCATCAAACGCAGAATTGTGCATCATTGCTCATTGTAGAGATGCTTTGGCCGTGACTTGGCGTTCAGTAGAGCCTTGCTTTTTGAAGAACCTTCTGATAGTGTGAGAGGAGTCTGGCGCCAAGGGAGAGAAGGTGCTAAAAGCACAGGTAACTGGGTGTGTCCCCCAGGGAGACAGTGGCACCATGTGTGTTCTGAGCCGGAGCCTCACACACATGCCCTGCTAGGCAGCATATGAAGTGAGTGTCAGTCTCTGCTTTACAGAAGAGGACTGAGGCAGGAGTGGTACCCCGGCTCCCCCCCTCCATCAGCATGCAGTGGGGCAGCAGGTGTGCAGATGGGGCGGTCCTGCACAGAGGGGCTTTGGGGCTTGCACTGCGCCCAGGAGGGAGTGGGCTGGGGTCTGTCTAAACCTGGCCCACAGTAGGATGGGACTTGGGAAAGAGCCTGTAAGAGCCTGTAGGTGGTGCTGAGGGCAGAGGTTTATGGGGGGCATTGGGGCACGGCCCGCCTGGGCGGGGGAAGGTACTCTCCAGCCTCCTAGGCCTCAGTGGAGTATAGTTGGCTCCCTCCTTTCTGCAGCCATGCCCCAGAGTCTACAGTGCCCCTGCTTTACCCACCCATGGCATCAGGCACACAGGGAGGCTGCACAGGAGGGTTCTTGGGGTGCTCCTGTGTCCTCTGTCATCTGTAGTGAACTGCTTCCCACGCACCTCTGCTCCCAGCACTGTGACAGGGTGGACACCGCACCTCCTGCTACTGATTCCCAGGATTGCCTTGAAAAATAAAATCCCACAGGGTGCATTGACACTTCAACGCTGGCTGGTTCCGTGTGAGCTTCTGAACTTGATGTCTCAGGGCCCGTTTGCTGAGTGAGCACAGCTGCCTTCTTGGATTTGTATGAAGCTTTTTGATGACGTGTCACCATGGGTGGCTGTTATTATCAGGGAGCAGTTTATCAGGAATCTGGGGTTGCTTAGGGTACTTTTAAAATCTAGGTGAAGCTGGGGTTTCTAAAACATTCTTCTAAAACACTGTTGGGGCAGAGCACGTAAAGCTCTCCCACTAATGGTGATCTAAAAAGTACCTCCCTCTTCAACACACCCCAGTCCTCAGGGAGAGAGCAGAGTGCAGTGGTTAGGAATGCTGGAGCCACTGTCCGGAAGCCGGCGTCCCACCCAGCTGCAGCAGCTCGGGGCCCAGGAACATTCTGGACAGGCCACCTGTGCCAGCAGCCCCCCATCTCCTGGGGCTGTCGGGAGGGGAGTTGGTCTGGGGCAGTGTCTGTATGGATGGTGCAGGGCATGGAGTGCTTGCACAGATGATGATGATGATGAGTTTTCAGTCCATAGGAAGCTCATCGGGTCTGGGGGAGGTGGGTGGGCAAGGCCCTGCACCCAGTTTGGGTACAGGCCCTCCTGGGCAGGGGTGGAGGCACTAGTGGACCTGTCCTAGGGAGTGACACAAAGGAGGTGGTGGGTCCCGCTTGTGAGACAGGACAAGAGGAAGACTAGGACTGGCCAGGGCCGCACTGGAGCTGTTGGGGGCGAGGTCAGGTTAAGGCCTCCCAAGGTGCCCCGACGCTGTCCCCTCTGCAGGGCCCTCCTGAGTGTGGCTTGTGTCGTGCTGGGGGAGTTCTCACACGCCTCTTTCTACTCCAGAGTCACTGATTTGAGGGATGGGGGAACAGCTGCACAGCCCCAAGGGCTGCCCTGAGTTTCTCACACCCAATATCAAATAGGAAGTCAGCTGAGAAGCCCACACACCTCTCCTTCCAGGCAAACCAGCTGGGCCTGGAAGACTCCAAATGATAGCCAAGCCTCTCTTAACCTTGGGCACCTTTTTTCCAGTTTCTACCCCAAATTCACACTCTTCAAAACCAGCTCCCCCTGCTGGGCCGCTCCTGATGTGGGGGGCTGGCCCTCCCTGCATCCCTCCCGCATGGTCCATGCAAATTGGCACCTGCCATGTGGAAGGCACTGGGGCTGCAAAGGTGAAAGTGGCATTATCCTGCATTTGAAACTTATTCTAGAGGGAGATGGACATGTGCGACTCTCCCTGCCCCCATCCAGGTGTGGCTAGGCTCAAGACAATTCCAGGCAGGCTTCCGGGACAGGCTGCAGAGTTAGGGACAGGTGGAGAGGCTCTGGGACTTTGAGGGGGGCTTTGGGAATTCAGTCGACAAGGTGGGGATGAACAAGGATGGTAGAACATGCAAGGTGTGTGGGTGTCCTCAGCATGGAGGGAGATGGAATTGTGATATGGCTTTGAGTCCTGAAACAGGACAAGGGGAAGGCGAAGGACATGGGTTGGGGGATAGTGATGAGAGAGGGACAGAGGGTTCCACTGGGGGCGTGGAGGGGAACCTAGAAGAGAACTGGGGAGCTGAAGGGAGGGACATTAGGAAGGCCACATGTAGCAGGGCAGTTAGGAGAGATCCTGCCGGGGAAGAAAGCACCCGTTGGCGGTGGCCACCTGTTGGCAGGGTCCCCTGAGCCTGAGCAGCTCTAATGGATTGGGAAGGCAGAGGCATGGGAGGGGTAGATGGAGAGTGTCTATAGGGACTTGCACGGAGGGCCTGAGAAGGTGCCAGCAGGCCGAGGTACTCCTAGTGTGTGTGTGTGTGTGTGTGTGTGTGTGTGTGTGTGTGTGTGTTTATGTGAGATATTAACTTGAATTACACTCATCTGCCACTGGGATGTCTAGGGCAGACTGTGGGGAGTGAGAGCGTTGGGTACGGGACCCAGACTGTCCGCGTGCATCTGCTTCTCGAGGCCCCATGCCTCCCATTCTTGGGCCTCCGTGGCACCTGGCATCATGCCTCTCTTGCACCAGAGGCTTGAGAGACACCCAGCTGGCGAAATCGGTTAGTCCATGACATTCCTTAGGAAGTGCAGGGCTCGGTGCAAGAAGTTATAGAAATATCTGTTTAGGAAGCAAGATCGCATGGCTGAACGTGCTGAGATGCATAATGTCACCCATGGTATGCTTGCCCAAGATGTCACAGCGTGGCGATGACAGACATGGGAGTTTTACCCCAAAGCATTCAGATCACAACCAATGCTAGTTAGTTACTATGAAAAGACTTGGGACTATGGTAGTAGGAGGCTGACCAAGAATAACTCCTAATCCTATGTCAGATAATACCATGGGCAGCTCAGGAAAACTAGGTACAACTCAGACATGTGCAGAAAGGAGATGTGGAACGGAATGGAGCCCCTGGGCTGATAGAGGCCTCCAGAACCTGCCACACCCATGTCTACCCCCAATGCCCCAGTCAACCTTCACAGAAGAGAAGTTGATCTCTCTCTAGCTGAGACCGAGCCAAGACCCAAACTGCTGGAGCTGAAGGATGTTTGGGCTAGGCTCACAGAAGCTGTTCCACTCCTCCAAACTGTATCACCCACAAAGAAGCAAAACACTTTGGGCCAATGAGAACTGTTTGGATGTAGCCACAGTAGGGATGAGCTGTGGTTACACCCATTCAGGCCTGTGAACCTGGTGTGTGTGGTCATGGGGCGGTGGGTTGGCACATCCCTGGGAGGTTTCAGGAGGACATTCAAGGCCAAAATGAGTCCTGAGTAAATAATACAGCCACATCCTGAGTGGGAGGTGGGGAGCCTCCCCTTCTCTGCTAGGTCTTGTGTGGGTCATGACCCCACCTTGGCAGGAGTGGAAGGAACATAGATCCTACAGGCGATGGCTTATAGTAAAGTGGTGGTGGTCATGCCTTGTGTCATTAAAATAAACATATACCATTAAATCCACCATTAAATAATAGCTGTTTCTGCTATCTTCTTGCCTTTTCCACAAGTTTAAATATCCCAGATATTCTGTGTATACTCATAAAAGTAGACAGGTAGATTTAGTGAAGTTAACTGGATCATTGGTATCTTCTTTCTACATCATCTGGTGAAACTTGTTTTTCACATTATGAGTTGTAGGACTTTGTTTTAATGTCTGCAGCCTTAGGCAGTTCCATTGAGAGTAAGTTTTTTTCTTATTAGGACTAATCTTATTGACTGGAACTGTGGCCTCCTCATTAGGAGAACAGAGATGTGGCCTACATAAATTAATGGAAGTTAAATACTGTAGAAAATGCCCTCTGGAAACCAAAGTCTAATATCGACTTACTATTGGTCATTTAATTTCCTTTTGGCTTGGGCACCATCATTACCTTCATTTTTCAGATGTCAAGCTAGTTTTCTCAGAACGTATGCAGGGCTCGAGGCCAAGTGTGGAGGCCACAGGGGAGGTCACAGGTCAAGCCTCCTGGGAGAACTGCAGGCTTGAGCCTCTGATAAAGCCCCGTGATTGGTTTTTAGCCCCAGTGGGTTGCTGTAATTAAACTATGCACACAGGGCTTCTTGCTTTTAAGTTAACAGGATGGAAAAATTGCAGATGTTTACAGCCAACGTGTAGACCCAGTGGCAGAAGCAGTCATGCCGGCACCTAAGCAATGGTATTAGAAAGGGTTGATGAAGATTTTCTCGTTTGAGAATTGAATAAAAGCCAATGGAATTCTCCCTAGTTCTGCAGCACTAGGGGGTGACTCTCCCTGGGCCAGTCTCAGCCCTGCAGAAAGGGGCGCTGTCTGCTCAGCGCAGTCAGCACGGGGTCTGCTGCAGTGGAGTTGCAGGTGGAGCACAGCCCTCTTGTGGGGGAAGAATGGGTGGAGCTCCCACTTTCCCCACAGACGGACCCAGCACGGCACCTGGTATGTGAGGCCAGTGACCAGGAGAAGGGGGTGTCAGTGGTTGATGGACAGCTGCCTCTGCTACCTGGATGACTCACTCCCTCCCCTGGACCATCTCCCACTTTGCCTGGGTGTCAGTCACTGGAGGGTTAGCTCTACAGGCTGACGGGTGATCTCCGTAGAGCTTGGGTGAAGGGGCTCTCATAGGGCATATGTTTGAGACCCTTACAGGGCTGTCCTTGCTCTTGCTTCTCCCATTATTTTTAAACTGTAGGAACACACACGGAACACAGAGTTTACCATTTTAAAGTGTACAGTTCAGTGGCATTTAGTACAATGTTGCGCAAACACCTCTGCTGTTTAGTTCCAGAACGTTTTCACTGCCCCCAGAGGAGACCCTGTACCTACTAAGCAGTCACTCCCCCTTCTTCCCTCTCCCCCCAGCCTCCACAATGAAAAATCTGTTTTCTCTCATTTGGATTTGGCTATTCTGGATAATCCATAAAGATGGGATCAGACAATATGTGCCCTTTAATAGCCGGCTGATTTCACCAGCATAATGTTTTCAGGGTTCATCCCTGTTGTAGTATGTTCATTTTTGTGGCTGAGTGATATTTCGCTGAATGGCTGTTTTACATTTTATTCATCCACTCATCCATTGATGGACATTTGAGTTGTTTCTACCATATGATGAATGTGAACAGTGCCACTGTGACCACAGATGTACAAGCTTGTGTGTAGACATTTGCTTTCAGCTCTTTTGGGTGTATTTCTAGGAGTGGAATTCCGGGGTCATGTGGTCATTCAGTGTTTACTGTTTTTAGGAACCACGATGTTTTCCACAGTGACAGAACATTTTACATTTTCACCAGCAATGCCTGAGGGTTCTGATTACTTTCAAAGGAAAAAAATTAAGCAGGCCTGTTGCTTAATGGTTTAAGTGCTGACTGAGACCTTGATGGTTTGGTCTCTGGCCTCACTGCTTCAGCTCCTCTGGCCTGATCTCCCAGGGCCTGCTTTTGTTCATGTGTGTGTCTGTTTATACCCTGGCTCATCCTGTGGAGGGTCTGAGGCTGGCGGGATCACTGGGTTCTGTCTCCACATTGGAAGGTGAGCTGTCCCAGGTCAGGGTCTTTGTTGTATGCATCGTTCTGTCCTCAGCAAGAGCTGCCCTGTGCCGTACGGGGCATACAACAGGCACCTGTTCAGGCCTGGCCATGTGGGCCCACCTTTGGACGGTACTTGACAAAGCCTCAAAATGCAGTGACAAGTTTAGACAAATATGATTCTGCTCTGAAATGCTGCACTGGACACAGCCACCCACTGCCTGCCCTTTACAGGGCTCTGTGAAGAGACAGTGAAAATGAAGTGGAGGATGTGTGCAGGTGGCCCCAGTGGTCAGTGATGGAGGAGGGATTTCAGCAGACCAAGCACGGGGAGTAAAGCCAGGCCAGCGTGTGCTGTCAGCCTGTCTGTCCCCTAGAGCTGATGGACTCAGCAAATATCAGTATAGGGTGCCCAGTTACGTTTGAATTTAGATGGGTATAGAATTTTGGTTGTTCGGGGTTGTACAACATTATGAATTTAATAACCCTGAACTGTACCCTCAAAAATGGTTAAGATAGTATATTTTATTGTATGTGTACTTTACCATAATAAGCAATGAAACAATAAGTTGTATTTCAGGTAGATAGTGAATTATTTTTTAGTATAAATATGGTCCATGAAATGCCTGGATACTGGGTTGCAGGAGGGACTCCCCTTCCTCCTCCCATTCACAGGCCTGCCTAGAGATGTTGAAGTACAGACTGACTGCCTGGTTTTCCCAATGTGTCTTGTGGTGATACTTTTAAGCCACAGATCTGCTTTGAAAAGATATGATCTCCCCCCGGGGAGTAACTATTATAAGAATAAATACTCTATCCAAGCTTCCATTCTCCTCAAGATAAACATCACAGGAGTGACCTGAATTGTAAAGAGGAGTGGAAGGGCCGGGCGCGGTGGCTCAAGCCTGTAATCCCAGCACTTTGGGAGGCCGAGACAGGCGGATCACGAGGTCAGGAGATCGAGACCATCCTGGCTAACACGGTGAAACCCCGTCTCTACTAAAAATACAAAAAACTAGCCGGGTGAGGTGGCGGGCGCCTGTAGTCCCAGCTACTCCGGAGGCTGAGGCAGGAGAACGGCGTGAACCCGGGAGGCGGAGTTTGCAGTGAGCTGAGATCCGGCCACTGCACTCCAGCCTGGGCGACAGAGCAAGACTCCGTCTCAAAAAAAAAAAAAAAAAAAAAAAAAAAAAAAAAAAAAAGAGGAGTGGAAGGAAAAGAACAATACGGTAATGTTTTCTGAGCCACACAGATGTCAGGGGACGGATCCAAGGGCTTCTGAAAGAGGACGTCCGCGCCGCCAAATGAGACCTTCCATCCGACCAAGGTCACGCTGTCACCGTCCTGCTTGGAGCTCGGGTGCTGTGGCAGGTCTCGGCTGCCCCTCCTGAGCTGGGTGGAGGAAGAAGTCCCTGTTGAAATATCAGATGAGTAGGGATGATGGCCTCTTTTGAAAACAGGAATCATGAAGTGATTCCCAGAGAAGATTGTCATCTAATGGAGTCATTCATCCGCCCAGGACTTCTCTGTCACAGGGTCATGTATGGGGAGAATTTTCACAGGCCACTGGGGATGGCTGTGGCTAGCCTGGCTTTCCACTGATGCCCTCTGTCCCTAACCTCAGCTTCTGACATGCCTGTCATTCCAGAGTGCTTGGAAGCATCCTGCCTTTGTGGCAGATGGCCTGAGCAGAGTGGGTGTGCACTGGTTTGATGTTGGTTCATCCAAAGCAATGTGGTTATATTGCTGTATTTTCAGTTTCATCAAGCAGACAAAATCAGAATTGACACTTTTAAAAATCCAAGCTTTAGTTTCACCAACTGGAGCCAAGGAGTTTATTAGAAAGATTTATTGGCATTAGTGTATTTTTATGACAAGCATTTATCTCTGCCCTGAACAGTTGTCCCTGGGTCCCGTGTGCTGTGAAGCGTCTGTCCCACACCACACGTTAATTTTCTGTCCTCTGAGCTCCGCGGACACATGCTGATTCTCATGCTGTGCCACCGCCTTCTCCGAGTGCATGGCTGATGTGGGTTTCAGGCTCCACTACAGCTACTCAGCGAGGGATGTCCCCTGTTGGCTGTGGGGAGTTGAGGTGGCCCTGGCTGGCTTCTTGTTTTCAGGGGTGACTGTCTGCTGTACTTTGGGGAGGGCATGACAGGATTTAAATAGCATCTTTATCTAGGATGCCTGGAGCCCCAAATCCATGTGGGCCTCCAACTGTGTGAATTTCAGATGCTGCCAGCCCCCCAACTCCGCCAGCCCTGAGATGGAAATTAGAGCACCAGATGGGCGCTCCTAAGGAGAAGCACCACAAGCCCGCCCTCCTGCCTCTTTGGAAAGTAACCCTGGCTGTTTATTGGGAGATGTGGTTGTCATGGTGATGAGTGGACACCTGCTTGGGAGGGAGTTGGAGGAAACGCTGATGTGGAGGACAGAGTCACCCGTAGAGACAAGCTTGTGTTGCCCGTGGGCACCCCACACTATGGCCCCCGCACTGGGGAGTCCCGTGAGTAGGGCATGGGGGTGCGGGCATCCGTCTGCGTCCCCAGCCAAGCCTTGAGCCCTGGCTTGAAGTTGCACAAAGGTACAGTGGCTGGCCCAGCCCTAACCCATGGCAGATGCAGCCCCTATTGTATCCCCCAACCCCTGACTTATCTGGCCACCTGATGAGAGTCTGTCGCCCTACGACTGTGGCGCTCCCTCTGCCTGACACATTAAATCCCACCCAGCTTGCAGAACGGATGTTGTTAACCTGATTTCATTTGCTGGTTGGCTGGTTGATTTCTTTGGGGGTTTTTTGGAGATGACCGTCACCTGTCCAGCAACTAGTGAGGCAGGGAAGGGCTTCAGGAAACCAAGTCCATGCCGAAGGGCACTGTGTTGGGGAACTTCCAGATGAGCGGGTAAAATACCAACGTGTGCTGTGTGCACCTCGAAATAGCAAAGTGTCCTCAGCAGAGCTCTCTGGGGGATGTCCCAAATAAGGTTTACTTTAGGAGAACGTGAGCGGCGTCTGAGGCGAGATTCTCTTGTTGCATCCTGTGGGAGCTTTTGCCTGGTGTTCCTTGGCCATAGGAGGAAGAGCGGTGCTGGGGATGGGTGAGGGGGAGAAACCCTGGAGGAGCGGTACCTGGGCGGTCTCAGCCCTGCAGAAAGTGGCACTGTCTGCTGAGCTTGCTCGGCACAGGGTCTGCTGCAGTGGAGTCCTGGCAGATCACAGCCCTCTTGTTGGGAGGAAGGATGGGTTTTGCTCCTGGGATGCTAGGCTTCGAGAAGCAGGGCAGCATGCCCGCAGTCCCAGACAAGCCAGAGCCGGGCCTTCGCTCATGCCAGGACAGCAGGGTGTGGTCTGGCTAGGCCTGTGAGCTCATGGGGCTTAGGGGTAGGGGCAGCAGGACCAGGGGAGGCAGGGACCAACCAGACTTCAGCACTACTGAGTCCCAGCTGCACCCCTGCACCCCCTCAGCTCTAGAAAGGGCAGCCCCATGTAGCTTTCTTGAGATGTAGCAGCAGTGCTCTCCCTTCTCCCTCACTATCCTTAAAGCCCAGCACCGGTGCCTGCTTCCCTGCATCCCCCACTCCCATTGCCTCGAAATCCAGTGTTGTCTGTGATCCTGGAGGGGAGGCTTAGCCAGCAATCATTCCGGCTGCCTGGGGCACTGCATGTCTGTCCCCGTCAGTGCTGGGAGGGTGGGCCCAGGTGGTTTAATTTTTCTCAAGCCCCCAGAGAGGCAGAGTTCCATCAAAGAGCAAGACACTGATAGACTAGGACAGGGGACAGGGCTGGCAGCCACGCCTCGTGGCGTCACCTGACTCCGAGAGAAGCCGGCTCGACACTTGGGGACCGGTTTTCTCACCTGTCAAGCAGTGGGGAGAATATTCATCACGTACACAAAAGGTTTTTGTAAACCCTAAGGTGCTGGGTAAATTGGGTAAATGTAACTTTTTTTTTTAATTTTATTTATTTATTTATTTGTTTGTTTGTTTGTTTATTGGGGGGGGACTGAATTGCACTGTGTTGCCCAGGCTGGAGTGCAGTGGCACCATCTTGGCTCACTGCAACCTCTGCCTCTCGGGCTCAAGTGATTCTTCTGCCTCAGCCTCCTGAGTAGCTGGGATTGCAGGCACCCACCACCACGCACAGCTAATTTTGTATTTTTAGTAGAGACAGGGTTTCACCATGATGGCCAGGCTGGTCTCGAACTCCTGACCTCGTGCTCTGCCTGCCTTGGCCTCCCAAAGTGCTGGGATTACAGGCGTGAGCCACTGCGCCCAACTGGTAAATGTAACTTTTATCATCAGTGTCTTTCTTGCCATCATCATACTGTTATTTCTTGATCATTTATTTCCAGAAAGTTCTGGAACTGGACTTAACATGCAGGCTCTGGAACCTCCTTTGGGGTTTGGACAGGGATTTAAGGGCTATGGATCTGGCTTCTGTTTTCTGAATGATCTAAGGAACTAAATGGAGAAAATATACCTAACCTTAAATTTTACTAATTAAAGTAGAAGCAGTTGTAGTTTGGTGTCTTCTTTGAGAGAAGACTTATGACATGTACTTGGGGCATTTTATATTTTGTAGTAATAGATTGGCTACTTTGCATTTATTCTCATCCAAGTATTTAGGTTTTTTAAAAATATGACTTTTAACTTTTTGGGCACTGTTGGTGGGAACGTAAATGGCACTACTGCTGTGGAAAATAGTGCGGAAAATCCTTAAAAACTGAAAAATAGAATTATCCTATGATCCAGTGATTTCACCTCCAGGTATGTACGTAAAAGAAGTGAAAGTGAAGAGACTCAAGAGATATTTGCACACCCACGTTCATAGCAGCACCATTCACAATAGCCAAGAATTGGAAGCAATCCAAGTGTCCATCAATAGATGACTGGATAAACAAGAGGCGGCGTGTACACACAGCAGAGTGGGATTCAGCCCTAAAAGGAAGGAAGTTCTTACATGTGCTTCAATGTGGATGACCCTTGAGGACATTTCGCTGAGTGCAATAAGCCAGTTCCAAAAGGAACATACTGACTATATAATTACTCCATTTACATGAGGGGCATAGAGCTGCCCGATTCATGGAAACAGAGAGTAGAATGGTGGTTGGCAGGAGCTCGGGTTGGGGTTGGGGAGTATTGAGGAGTTTAATGGGTACAGAGTTTTAGTTTTGTGAAGAGGAAGATGTTCTGAAGGTGGATGGTGACCATGGTTGTACACCAGTGTAAATGTACTTAGTGCCACTGAACTGTACACTTAAAAGTGGTCAAATGGTGAACTTTATGTTACGTGCATTTTACTGCAATCAAAAGATAATAAATTTAAAAATGATTTAAAATAACTTTTTTAGAAGTATGAAAATAGAATATTAAGTCCATAGCAGTTTAAGTATAATTAAATAGATGACTGCACACACACCTATACACACACCAACATACACATGCATTTTACAAAATTGTATCACATTGCATATCCAGGTTTTGCATCTTGCACTTCTCTAACATATAAAATCACTATCTTTAACTTCCCCATTTCCAGGTTTGCAATGGTCTGGAGCAGCCAAGGAAGCAGCAGCGCTCTGATCTCAATGGACCTGTTGACAATAACAACATTCCAGAGGTAATTTTTTTCAAGGATGAGAGTTCTGGGCCGAAACGCTCATCTAATGATGGAGTGACCCACTGAGTTGTGGTCTGCTCACTTAGTCCATGATGTTCTCGTCCCACCCAGTGCCTGGGGGAGAGAGAGTCCAGGTCAAGCCAAGTTGGTGTCACCATATGGGGAGGAGGTGACGGCACGCTGGCCTGGGAGGAGGGAGGAGAGGGCCTCCCTGCTGTTAGGACCATGCCATGGAGTGCTCATGTGTTGCCGATGATGTATGTGTGGGGGTGGGGGATCCTTGGTACTTCTTAATTTTATAAAAAGCCATTCTATTCATTGTCTGATAACGATGTTCTAAACTAGGGTTTCTCAACAGTGACACCACTGACATTGAGGCCTAGGTAATTCTTTGTTTTGGAGACTGTCCTGTGTATTGTAGGAGCTGAGCAGCATCCGTGGCCTCAACCCACTAGATCCTTGTACCTACCCCATCCTCACCCCTGATTTGTGGTAACCAAAAATATCTCCAGACATTGCCTAATGTCCCTTTGGGAACAAAAATCATCCCAGTTGAGAGCCACTGTTCTAAATCAACAACAGGTTTTAACAAACGATTTCCTATAAACTAACAGTGCTATGATGGAAGTTACTTCCCCTTTCTCGGTAACGTAGTTTAGATGAGATTGTTTAACTTTGTTGAAATAATGATGGCCACCGATGGAGTGGTATCCAGTCTCCTTTATCTTGCTTTTAAAGACGTGCCCGGATGGCTCTCATGCCCACCGTTGGAGCACCATTGTGTTGGATGGTCTCTAGACTCCCTTCTAGTCAAGATATGCTAGTCTGAGGGTCCCTAAGTTTTAGACGGTGGGCTTTTGGGCCACTCCCCAACATCAGGTTGCCTGCAGCAGACTGGTTTGCTGTATGGAGCTGATATCTTGGGAACACCGTCACTCTGGCGGGGTTTGCTTTTCTCATTATGACACATATCACAGCCCTGCTTAGCCTTCACCTTGTGGGCTACCTACTGACAATTGATATATTTTTCCATTTTTCCTAACAGACAAAGAAGGTGGCATCATTTCCAAGTTTTGTGGCTGGTAAGTGACTTTTAATTTTATCTCTCAAGGGGCAGTTGCATTTTACTTCAAAACAAATGATGCTTTTACTTTCGGCATTCGCCTGCAAAGCTTGTTTACAAAGGGTGCCTACCTACCAGCAAGGTGCTTGGCCATTGGCTGTTTGAACACTGTGTAGGCCCACTTAGTGGCCTGCTTAGTCCAGCTGATCTGCCTGCTTTGATACAAGGAAAGGTAGACCATCTCCTTTCATTACACCCTTGCTAATTGCATCACAGACAACACTGATGACTGAAGAGATTGAGATGTGTCTTTATAAGCAGCTGGTTATAGCTAACACTTCTGATGAGGGTGGCATTCAAATTCAGGCTTTTTTTTTTTTTTTTTTAGATCCTTTGTTTTTCTTTACCGTTCCACCCTTTTTGAGGGGGTTAATAGTGCATTTCAACATTCCATAAAGAATGAAACTGGTCGATATGTTCTGTGTCACTCTTGGGGATGGGGAGCACACCTGCCTGGCTTTGATGGAGCTGAGCATCCAGAGACCTTATGGGGCTCATGTAGGAGATCCCCTGGGTTTGCTTCTAGTGCTCCAACCTCAGAGTAAAGGGCTTTTCAGTAGGATTTCTCTCTTTGCCAGGAGGATGTTTCCTACCCCTGCTAATGTGCTATAATAAACAATGTGAATTTCATTAATTCTTTCAATAAGCTGGTAATTAATTCTTATAAATATTTATGGGAGCAAGGTAAATTAGTCTTCAGAAATAAATGACTTTCAGCCCTTCCCATACTGCTTTTCTTTTTTTTTAGCAAACAACTAAAGCCTGGGGAACTGAAGCCCCCAAATTTGCCTTTAGAGGACTAGTTTGAACCCGGCTAAACCAGTTCCAGTTGGTTGAAACTGGATTAACTGGCTCAAATCAATTTCAACTGTTATAACTGACTTAATGCTGCTCAGATTGGGTGAAAATCTGTTTTAAACCATCAGAATTAATTTCACACTATTCAGATAGACTTGGTTCCATTTTGACCAATTCAGATAGGCTCAAATGGGTTTTGCCCAGCAGTTTACATGTGGTTTTAGGTACATTTTATCTGGTTCAAACGGGCTCATACTGGTTTTCTTCAGGCCACAGCAGGGTTATGATGACTCCCGGAAGAGACCACACTCCCCGCATTCCCGCTCGTAGGGTTTGATTAGGGTTCCTGATGTATAGGAGCTGGCCCCTGATGAGCAGGGAGAATGCAGTACATCACTGTGCCATTTTCCTCGGCGGGCAGAAGCCAGGGTGGGATTGCCAGTCACACTGCTCCCGTGAGGCAGGGTCTCGTGGATCCAAGAAGCTCACTTTTCAGTGTATCATGGTGTCATCTGGACAGAACTCTCACACTAGGAGGTGATTTAGACATTAAATTCCCCAGCCCTTGACAATCTCATATCTGCAGGGAGTGGGATTGCGAGGGATGCCTGGGGTACCTCTGACTCTAGCTCCTGGCATCCCAGAAGACTTGGTTCCCTGCACCACTCAGACTGTTCCAAAGCAAATTCAAACAAGGCCGGATGTCTTAAACCAATTCAGAAGGGCTAAAACTGCTGTGACCAACTGGAACCAATATGGAAAATCTGAATTTATAGTTTCTTCTATAGGAGAGAAGCCCTTTGATTGTTATGAAAACATAGAAAACTTAAGCAAAAGAACATCCCTTACTATTACAGCATTTATATTCAGTGAGGCCTTTATGGACCAAAAATCTTACTCAGCAACAGGAAGAGATCGTTATAATGGTGATGCAGAACCCTAGAATATAATGAATTTGGGAAAAGCGTCTCCAAATTAAACACCTTTATCAGTTTGAATGCATTTGGGTACAAGTATCAAAATCCCCACCTAACATTAGCTTGCACAAATAGGAGGAGTGTGTCTTACATAAAGAAGTCCAGGGCTGGGCGTGGTGGCTCATTGGGAGGCAGAGCACTTTGGGAGGCAGAGCACTTTGGGAGGCAGAGCACTTTGGGAGGCAGAGGTGGGTGGATCAAGAGGTCAAGAGTTCAAGACCGGCCTGACCAATATGGTGAAACCCTATCTCTACTAAAAATACAGAAATTAGCCAGGCATGGTTACGTGCGCCTGTAGTCCCAGCTACTTGGGAGGCTGAGGCAGGAGAATCACTTGAACCCGGGAGGTGGGAGTTGCAGTGAGCCAAGATCGTGCTACTGCACTCCAGCCTGGGTGACGGAGCAAGACTGTGTCTCAAAAAAAAAAAAAAAAAGTTCAGAGGCAAGAGGCCGCCAGTTGAATGGCTCAGTGATGTAAGGACCAGCACTGCTGCGTCTCTTGGCCTCCTCTTCAGGCTTGTCACCTCATCGTCACACAGTGTGTGAGCAGCCCGAGCCATTGCTGCTGCTTCTAGGCAGGAAGAGAAAAGGAAAAGGGCTGAAGTCCACACCAGCTGGACGTCCTCCCCTTGACATTAGGAAAGCAAAGGTTTTCTGTGGGTTAAGAGGTGATGACTTCTCTGCATGAGAATCGGACCGTCTGTTCCCTTTCATAGTGTGCCTGGGTAACCTGAAAGGCAGCGTGTCAGCTGTGTCTCCAGGCAGCATTGCTTATGGTGAGGTGACTCTTTTTGATAAACTGTATCTAGATGGAAAAATTCTAATGCTTGGAGGACGGGGCATCCAGGGCTTTGAGCTTCCCACGGTGGTAACTTTTGTGACTGGGCATGTCTCTTGAGGGTGACCCGGGAAGCTCTGCCCCACCCATGGAGTGATTGTGAGAGAGCATGAGACTCTTAGACCAGATGGGTTGCACGTGCCCCTCTTGGTGGGAGTTTTGTACCTTTGCAGTTGACCCATCCAGGGGCCCATGAGACTAGCTGTGTGGGTACAGCGTGGACTCCCACCGGAGAGTCCAGGAGGCAAACTGGCATCTGCCTTATTTCCTTGGAGTAGACAGCCCTGTGTCTAGCTGAGCCTTAGGACACTGCGGGCCTCTGAATATCTAGTTGAACCTTACTTAACAGACCCAGAAGCCTCTTCAACACACTGCTTATTTCTTCGTGGCCAGAGCTGTGTCACATGACCAGCCTCTCAGATGTTAGTGTGGGCCAGACAATCAAATCCTGGGCCTTCCATGAAGGCAGGGCAGGTCTGGAATCAGCCCTGGGTGCCTGCCGCCACTCCCCATCCCGCTACGGGCCCTTCCAGCTTCCTGGCGTGTCCAGTGCTGAGGCTGAGCGGGTGAGTTCCTGGGAAGCCTCTGAGTAAGGGAGGAGCAGCTCCTCCACCCCATTTGTGTCTGAGAAATTGTCCTGGAGGGAAATGTTCCTGGAGGATTCATGAGTATTTGGTCTCAGCTTCTGCCTTATTTCGTATCAGATAATTATTGGTAATGAGAAATAAAATAGCAGTAACAAAATGATACCATGTGAACCCTCAGAGCTTGGTGTCTCACTCCCTGTGCTGTGTGACATCTCTCTATTTCTTAATTTTTTTTTTTTTTTTTTGAGACGGAGTCTCGCTTTGTCGCCCAGGCTGGAGTGCAGTGGCCGGATCTCAGCTCACTGCAAGCTCCGCCTCCCGGGTTTACGCCATTCTCCTGCCTCAGCCTCCCGAGTAGCTGGGACTACAGGCGCCCGCCATCTCGCCCGGCTAGTTTTTTGTATTTTTTAGTAGAGACGGGGTTTCACCGTGTAGGCCATGATGGTCTCGATCTCCTGACCTCGTGATCCACCCGTCTCGGCCTCCCAAAGTGCTGGGATTACAGGCTTGAGCCACCGCGCCCGGCCAACATCTCTCTATTTCATGTCGCCTGGTCAACCACCACATGAGGAGTAAGTGCTTTCCCCCATTCTATAGGTTAGAAAACTGATGCACAGTGAGGCTGCAGTCACTTGTGTGCGGTGCCATGGCTGTGTTGGGGACAAAGCCTGGACTTGGACCCATGTCTTGGTGCTTGACACATAAACTCTTAGCCGAGGTGATTCCTCCTTACCCACCATGCCTTCGTATACCAGGGATAGGTAAGACCTATCAGGTGCTTGCTTTGAGCCAGGTCCAGATCTAAGTGTTTTAAGTATATCAACTCAACAATCACTGTATCCACAGCTCAGGGAGAGTGAATCCTGGGCTGAAGGTCACCAGGTAGCAAGTGGCAGAGCCAGGATTCAAACCAGTCTGGAATCTGAGCTCATCACCTTCACACTGCACTTCCTGGCGACCCTCAGCACAGAGTGGGTGAGGAAGAGCCTTCACTTAGAGAAGATCTACCATGCAAGTGCCAGAGAGTTCAGTGGAGGGGAACGTTCCAGATGCCAGAGCTGCTGGCCCCTGTCAGTCTTAGGATCACAGCCTTCTCTCAGCAGAGGCATCGTGAGGAAGGGTCTGCCACGATCACTGTCTGTGGAAAGCTCTCGGGGTCTAGCGACCCTCTCAGACTGGGAAGGTTAACACTGCAGAGAAAACCTCCTTGTGAAAGTATGGATTGCGCAGGGGATGCACTGCCTCTCTTGTGGGGAGGAATCTGAAAGCCACCCTCAGGATGTCCCCTCCTGCAGGATGTAGTGGCTGGCAGCAGCTCTAGCCCAAGCTGCTTAGAGGGTCACTGCCTCTGGATGGGTATATGTGAACAACCAGCTTTTCTGTAAAGGTAAACATTTGCTCATTAAAACCAAATGGCTGGTGCTAGTCCCAAGCAATGGGGTCTAACACTGGCAGCTCCAGTACAAAATAACAAAGACTGGTAAATCTTACTTTGCTTTTTGTACTTTGTTCTCCTAATCTAACAACCAAAGCTCAAAGAGGATGTTTTGAAACCCACCACCCCGCCAGCATCTTGAGACTCATGCCAAAATGCTGCCAGGCCTCAGAGTCCTGGGGTCCTTTACAGCCTGTCTGTAGCTCATCAACTTCTCCAGCTCCGTGCGGCTCATGTGGAAGGCATAGAGATTACATTCCCCAGACCTGGAGCTGAGCTCACCTATCACCCCTTCCTTCTCTCAGGGGTCCTCACAGTGGTAAAGCCGCTTTGCTGGTTTCATACAGTGGGCACATGGGATCTGCGACTTAGTTTGCTCTTAAAAGGCAATTGGGGCCGGGCACGGTGACTCACGCCTGTAATCCCAGCACTTTGGGAGGCTGAGGCGGGCGGATCACGAGGAGATCGAGACCATCCTGGCTAACACGGTGAAACTCCGTCTCTACTAAAAATACAAAAAATTAGCCGGGCGAGGTGGCGGGCGCCTGTAGTCCCAGTTACTCAGGAGGCTGAGGCAGGAGAATGATGTGAACCCGGGAGGAGGAGCTTGCAGTGAGCCGAGATTGCACCCCTGCACCCCAGCCTGGGTGACAGAGCAAGACTCCATCTCAAAAAAAAAAAAAAAAAGGCAATTGGGGTGAACCTGTTCAGATAAGACTCTTAAAGTGAAGACATCTCCCACCTCCTCCTGTTTGGTGTATTTGGGTGGGGGATGGACAGGAGGAAGGTCACCCTGTGGGACCAGAAGGGAGGTGGTGCATTCCAGAGAGGGGTTATGAAAACCCAGATGACCTTCCCTTTTTTACAAACAAGATCATGTTTCTCCAGTACTACATGCAGTCAGCAGGAATAGGGATTAGTCATGTTTTAAAATACGAACTTCTATTCGCTAGTAGAAGTAGTTAAAGATTTCTCAGAACAGTGCTTGTGTCAGACCAAGAGCTGCAAGAGTTAAAGGTGAGAAATCCCCACGGTACCTCTTGTTCTGCCTGTACATCCCAGATCCCTAGTCCTTCTGTAGAGTGGAAGCCACTTAAATTTCTTGTGAATTTCTCCAGGAATTTCTTAGACCCTTATCAGCTTATCCATAGGCCGTTTTCCTGAAATAGACGTTGCACTGGCCACATGGATCTGTACTTAGCTTTTTCATTTCTTGCTATATCTTGGAAACAGCAATAGGTCCATCTGATTATTTAAGTGGCAACACAGGATCCGTTTAGTGGATGTGGGATGGGCTATTAACCAGCCCCCTTGGACCGATTGTTAGGAGATTTCCAGTCAGTGCAGCAATGAACAGCCTTGTGGCTATGCCTTTGTGTTTGGGTGTGGGTTCTTTTATAGAGGCAGTTCCTGGCTATGGCAGGGGTACAGGCCAGGAGCATACCAACTCTGATAGACCCGGGCAGAATGCCTTCCCAAGAGGGTCAGTGTACCCTCCTTTTGCTTATGTATGAGAGTTGGTGTATGAGGTTCCCACACTGTCACCAACGCTGCATGACCAGCTGTTTGATATAAGCTCCAGGCCGATGGGTACAAAGAGGTGTCTTGTTAATTTCATGTGTCTTTCATAATAAGTGAAGCCAAACACTATTTCATATGTTCATAAGTGGTTTTTCTTTTCAATGCACTGCCAATTTGTTTCCTGTGCTCATTCCTCTGTTAGACTTTCACCCCCAGCTTTATTGGTATATAATTGACAAATAAGTTTTGTATATTTAAGTCATACGATGTAGTGTATTGATATAAGTTACATGGTGAAATGATTACCACAGTCAAGTGCATTAACATAGCCATCACTTCACATAGCTACCTTTTTGTGTGTGTGGTGAGAACACTTCAGATCGATTGTCTTAGCAGATTACTAGTATACAATACAGGATTATTAACTACAGACATCATGCTACACACTGGATCCCCAGCACTTACTCATCTCATAACTGAAAGTTTGTACCATTTGACCAACATCTCTCCATTTCCCCCACCCCTCAGCCCCTGGCAATCGAGAATTTGGGTGTTTCTTATTATTCTTGATTTGTGTTATTCTTTACATATAAAGGAAATGAATCCTTTGGTTTGTATTGTAAAAGTTTACCCCAGCTTACCATTCTTTTCTTCTTTTTTTGGTGTACTTTTTCCTTTGCTAAACATGTCATTTAGTCAAATAGATCAGTCTTTTTCCTTTGAGCTTACTGAGTTTTTGAGGTTAGTGTGACCATCACACTTCTAAGATTATTTTTAAAGATAAAGTTGTCAGCCGGGCGCAGTGGCTCACGCCTGTAATCCCAGCACTCTGGGAGGTGGGCAGGTCACCTGAGGTCAGGAGTTCAAGACCAGCTTGGGCAACATGGCGAAACTCCGTCTCTACTAACAGTACAAAAAATAAGCTGGGCGCAGCAGCGCGTGCCTGTAATCCCAGCTACTTGGGAGGCTGAGTCAGGAAAATTGCTTGAATCTGGGAGGCAGAGGTTGCAATGAGCTGAGATCGTGCCACTGTGCTCCAGCCTGGGCAACAGAGTGAGACACCATCTCAAAAAATAAATAAATAATAAATAAATAAATAATAAATAGCTGTCTTCCAGAACTTTGATATTATTTTAAATTATTTAAATAATTGATTTATCTGGAATTTATCTTGGTGTATGGATACAGGAAAAGTTACATTTTAGGCATTTTGTCCCAACAGCTAGCCAGTTATGCCAGAGCTATCCAAGGAATCTTTCCCTTGCAGGTTTGAAATGCTGCCTTTACCATCCCCCAATCATCATGTGGGTCTCGGTCTGTTTCTGGATGTGTTACAGGGATGGTCCGTTCAGGTTCCAGACCCAGGCTGCTTTATTTACTGGGGATTTATGGTGCATTTTATTACCTGGTAGGGCTACTTTCAGACCTTGCCACCATCATTCCATTGCAGATTTTTTTCCTGGATATTTTTGCACTTTTATTTTTCCATGGGAACTTTAAAACCAGCTTGTCTAGTTATTCACTGCAAACTCTTTTGTTTGTTTTGTTTTGTTTTGAGACAGAGTCTCACTGTGTCGCCCAGGCTGGAGTGCAATGGTGCGATCTTGGCTCACTGCAAGCTTCGCCTTCTGGGTTCAAGCGATTCTCCTGTCTCAACCTCCTGAGTAGCTGGGATTACAGGGGATGCGCCACCACACCTGACTAATTTTGTATTTTTAGTAGAGACAGGGTTTCTCCATGTTGGTCAGGCTGGTCTTGAACTCCTGACTTCAGGTGATCCGCCCACCTCAGCCTCCCAAAGTGCTGGGATTACAGGCATGAGCCACTGCACCCAGCCCACTACACTCTTACTGGTATCTTTATTAGGCATGCTTAAAGTCTGTCCATTTAGGGGAAAAAATGTCAGCTTTACAACATAGTCTTTCTAGCCAGCAAAGGATTTATCTTTCCATTTATTCAAGCTCATGTATTTTCATCAGTAAAGCTTTTTCATAAAAATTCAACACATATCTTGTCTGCTCCTTGTCGTTTTAGCCATTTTATTGTTTTTCCAAATGCCGACTTTCATTTCATTATTTTTCAACATGTTGCTGTTTGTAGGTACAAAGAAAGCTATCGATTTTTATGTATTAAATTTGAAACCATTGCCTTAGTGAATTCTCTTATTTTTTAAAAATAGATTTTTAGTTGTTTTCTTGAGTTTTTCCTGGCATGCAATCATACCATCTGCAAACAAGAATGATTTTTGCCGCTTCCTTTCTTGTTTTCTGTTACTTCTTCTTGCCTAATCAGATTGGGTAGAACAGCAGTAACAATTTTACATAATAGTAGGATATGGCTTCCTAAAAACAACACCTTTTTGAAAGATCTATACTTTTAATTTTATCATAAAAATATCAGGCATATGAAAAAATAGCTTCAGTATTTACCCATTCATGGCTAGTGGTATTTAATCTATACCCTGACCCTTTCCCAGATTATTCTAAAGCAAATCTCAGATCTTACATCATAGCCTCTTTAAATATTTCATATTGTATCTCTAAAATATAGGAATTCTGTTTTTAAAGATAATTTCAATGCTGTTATCACAACTAAAATAAAGTTAATATTTGTTTATACCATTAAATATTTGTTTGTGTTTGCATTTTCCCAGTTTACAGGGCACTGTTTGAATGGGGACCCAAACAAAATCCATCGATTGAGATTGGTCAATGCATTTCATAATTCTCTTATGTCTCTTATAGGTGGTCCATCCATCTCTTTTTTCTGTCTTACAAATTTTTGTTGGTATTACTGTGGAAGAATCTGTCATTTATCCTGTAGTGTTTCTTGCAGTGTGGATTTTGCTGATTGCATCTTCATGGTGCTGTTTAATGTGTTCCTCTATTTTCTGTGTCCCGTAAAATAGTGGTTGTTTTTAGACATAGAGGCTTGATCAGATTCAGTTTGATTGTTTGGGCAAAATCTTTCATACATATTACTGTGTTGTTCTGTTGGGAGGCACATGATATCTGGTCATCTCTTTTTTGGTGATATTAGCAACCATTGATGATCACTGTCGAGATCTAGTAATTGATTAGAAGTTGCCAAATGGTGGTGTTCTCATTTCTTCATTTCTTCTTCATCAGTTAGCTGGAATTCTATGTAGAGAAACCTTCCCTCAAGTATTTGGTTACCCTGAATATGTTTCTTATAAGAAAAGCAGATTAAATGCTTGATTTTTCTCTTTACTGAAAAATTTAAAAATTAATGAGCTGTCCGGGCGCAGTGGGTCACGCCTGTAATCCCAGCACTTTGGGAGGCCGAGATGAGCAGATTATGAGGTCAGGAGTTCGACCATCCTGGCTAACATGGTGAAACCCTGTCTCTACTAAAAATAAAAAATTAGCTGAGCGTGCTGCAGGCGCCTGTAGTCCCAGCTGCTTGGGAGGCTGAGACAGGAGAATGGCGTGAACCCGGGAGGCAGAGCTTGCAGTGAGCTGAGATCGCGCCACTGCACTCCAGCCTGGGCGATGGAGCAAGACTCCATCCCAAAAAAAAAAAAAAAAAAATGAATGAGTTTCCCCAAGAGCCTTTAAAAGATAACCGGTGAGGTTGTGTATGTTGTTGTTAGCACAGTTGGTGTGTTTTGTGTGTTGTTACCATGATTATTGGTGCTCAAGTTTTCTGTGGCCAATAGGAGCTTCTTTAGGTTGTTTTCCGAGTCCCATCAATGTAAACCCAGTAGTCTTTGGTTGTTTCCTTCCTTTCTGGTGTATTCCAGGATCATCTTAAATATTTCTTGCCCCAGGTCTGGCCAGTTGGTTCTTTCTCCAAGGAGCCCTGTGAAATAACATGTAGAGACTGTAATCTGGGTAGTACGGTTGCTCATTGCTGTAGATTTGGTGAGAGTGTCTATGTCTATGTGGAAGGCAGCCTCCTAAATGGCCCCCGGGGACCCCCGCCTCCTGGTATTCATGGCCATGAGTCCTTCCCTCCCCTTGTGTGGGGGATGGACCTATTACCGTGCTTCTATTGAATAGAATCGGGCAGAAGTGATGGGATATGGCTTCCCAGATCAGGTTACAAGAGATGTGGCTTCTCTCTCAACTTGCCCTTTCTTGTTCTCTCTTACTTGTTCCCTCTGAAGGAACCAAGCTAGCCTGGTGTGGTTGGCAGTTACCCCATCCAGAGGCCCACATGGCACAGGACTGATGTCTTGACCAGTGGCCTGGTACGAGAACTTGGAAGTGGGTGACCCCTCTTCAGGCGTTCAGATGGCTGCAGCACTACTCAGTACCTCGCTGCCTGTGACAGATGAGAGGTCCTGAGTCACAGTCACCCAGCTAAGCCACACCCAGATTCCCGATCCACAGAAACTCTCAGAGAATCCATGGTTGTTTTTTTAAGCCACCAAATTCCCGAGTTATTTGTTATGCAGCCAACAATAACTAATACACAGCGTATTTTTTTAAGATAAAATAACATCATGATTCCTAATGATACTTTGTCGGGTTTATAGGTTCTAACATTTGTAGCTGCTTTTTCCTGTGCCCCAAATTCCTGTTCTCAAGGACACCGGCATAATTTTGCATTGGTTTTATTCCGTTAACCTTACAACAGTCTCAGAATAACAATACCAACACTGCCAAGGACACATGATTGTAGATACAGATTACGGTTTATTTGCATTTACTTTTGTCTTTAGAATACATCCCACAAGGGATGTACAGTCAGACGACTGTGTTTTAAAATATTTTAGAATAGATCACAACTGGATACACTTTTAGATTCATTTATTTCATTTTTCTCTTATTTGGAATTTGCTTTTCCCATTTAATTTTGTTTTGTAATTATATAAAATACTTACATGGTATGAAATTCAAATAAACAACACAGGGTGTATGCAGAGAGGTCAGTTTCTTCCCCTATTTATCCCCCACCTCCCAGTTTCTTCCCTTCCGTAGGTGACCATTTTGAGCATTTTACCTATTTTTATTGTAAGCATATCTTCCCCTTTCTTAGGTAAATGGTAGTGGAGTAGAGCCCCGCACGTCCATCTTGCTTTTTTCACTTCACACTAAACCCTGGCGGTGACGCCACAGCTCTGTGCCGTTCACAGGAGCATGGAGAGGATATTCTGTGGAACTCTACTGTGCGGATAGATGTCTCCTATTCAGGAGCATTTGGGCGGTTTCCAGGGTTTTGCTATTACAGATAGTGCTGCTGCAGTGAAACGCCTATGCGCATGCTTTTTCCTGTTTTTGCCATTAAAAAAAATTATTTATTATGCTTTTTCTGGGAAGTCATCCTCCCAGCTGTAAGGGTTAGGATCTGTCTTGGGCAACTCTGCATTGTCTTGAGCTTGGCTTTGACCTTCCTTCCCTAACTCTCTGTTGTGGCTTCTCTTCCTCCTAGCAGCCAGTGACTTACTCTTGTTCACTGGGAGTCTCAAGTTCAACACCGTGGAACCCCCAAATCTCTTTTATCAGTGACAAAGGCTGTGCCGCAGGCCCAGGTGTGGCCTCTCCCTGGTGAATGTCCATAGGTGTGGTTGTCAGATGGCATCTTCTCTTTCGTATCAGCCTTGTAGGGTCACCTTCTGTGGGGGCTTCTTGAAGCACAGGCCCTGGCAGTAGCGGAGAGTCGGGCCTGGAGGCCACACCTTAGCTCAGCAGCAGAAGGTCTCACTTGAGATGCCAGTTACACGACTGTGATGCTGACCCACTCCTGCCTCCTCTCCCCACTCCAGCCCCAGGGGGCACTCCAGGGGCAGGCTCTCCTGCTGATCTGGTGGCTCGCCTCCCCCCAGTCCTGTCCTGCCCCATTACAGCTGCAGCCCTCTCCTCCCAGTTGAGGCCGGGTCCCATCTACACTTTGGAACCGCACACGATCTGATGTCGTTTGTCTCCTGTCCCTATCACTCGACCCTCCACTGGCTTTTGACTACGTCTGCCCCACCCTGCATCTGTCCACACCCCCGACTCTACCTGCCCCTTTTCCTTCACAGCTGGAATCTGGGAGTGACCATCTCATTGTCTGCACCTCCCCTGCACCTCTCAGCCCCCTTTCTGGCTCCTGCTCCGCCTTTTCTGAAACGGCTCTTTGAGGTCACAGCTGATTTCCTTGACACTGTGCCCAATACACGAGGTCTCCTTGTAGTTGACCTCCTGCTAGCATGGGCGCAGGCGGGCAGGTCTCCCTTTCTAAGGCCCTTCTTTTCCTGGTATTTAGCAGAGCAGAGCCCTGGGGCTGCATTCTGCCCCCTTGCCCATGACCTTCCCTTGCAGACTCATCCGTGCCTGCAGCTTCACTTGGCACCTGCAGGTGGTTCATTCCCAAATCTGTTTTCTAACCAGGACTCCTGAGTACAGCCACCTACTGAACATCCAGGCTCCTGCCAGTAAACTTGCTTAGAGTCCCCAACCCAAGCTCAGTCCTCTTCCAGGCACCCCTTCTCAGTGAGGGGCAGGTCTATCCATCGAGCTGTGCAACCATTGTCTAGCCTCCTCATCCTCTCTCAGACTCCAGTCCAACTTCCCGTCCTGTTGACGGACCCCTAAATCTCCATCTGCTGCTGTTTCTCCCTCATCACCCTGGTCCACACCATCATTGCCACTCACGTGCCGGGATGGTGACAGTAGCCTCTCAGCTGCTCTCCCTTCTGCCTCTCTGCTGCCTGCCCCTCTGCCAGAGTTCATTTCTAAAGGAGTGGTTGGGCCACTTCCCTGATGGATACCCTGGAGTGACAGTCCTTATGGCCTGTCACCCACGGCCCCAGGGTCCTCGCATCTGGCCAGCGCTTCCCCCCTACCCTCGACTTGTCTCAGTGGCTGGCCCACCCCCTGGGCTTCCAGTCCAGACATCCTATAGCTCTTCTAAGGTGCCATTGTCTCTGCACCCTAGGGCCTTTCACCTGCTCCCGCCTCAGCCTGGAAAGCTTTCTCCTCCTTTTGCGTATGGCTTGTTGATTCCTTCTCCTCCAGACCGCAGCTTAAATGGCAGCCACCCCCAAATTCCTCACCAGAGCAGGCTTCCCTGGCCCTTCCTTCCCAGGCCATAGCCTTCCTTCCCAGCATTCACCACGGCCCATCCTGATGCATTTGTTCTGTGGCTGTGGGACTGCTGTCAGCCTCACTGTGTAGCCTGTGAGCTCCATGTTTCTGTCTTGACACCGGTCTTCGCACAGTGGGTTCAGAAATGCTGAGCCCCTGAACTCATGACAGTGAACTTGGGCGCAGCCATGCGACCCACTTAGATGGTCCTTATTTGTAAAATGGGGACCCTGAGATCACTTCATGGGGTGGTTGAGGACCGGGTGGAACTGTACCATTGTTGCACAGAGGTCCTGGGGTGGTTGAGGACCGGGTGGAACTGTACCATTGTTGCACAGAGGTCCTGGGGTGGTTGAGGACCGGGTGGAACTGTACCATTGTTGCACAGAGGTCCTGGGGTGGTTGAGGACCGGGTGGAACTGTACCATTGTTGCACAGAGGTCCTGGGGTGGTTGAGGACCGGGTGGAACTGTACCATTGTTGCACAGAAGTCTGGTGTGTTGGACGTGAGGGCTGCACTCCAAGACTCCCTGCCTTTGCAGAGAGCAGCGGGCCTTGTGGATGTACCCCCATACTCCCACGTACACCTATGATCCAGCTCCACTCAGCCATCCCCTCCCAGACCCCCAGGAGATGCAGAGACAAGTCTTGGAGCTAATGAGACCCCCTGGGGCCACACTGGTGCCTTAGAAGCCTGTCCACCACCCATGTTCAGGGTAATTTTCTCCAAAGGTGGCAGGAGTGGACACCCTCAGGCTTGAAGCTGTGGAACTCCCATCCCCTTCCCTGTCCAGAGGGCCTAGGGTTTTCCTAAGCGGTGTTTCAAACAGAGGCTGCTTCTGGCAGGGGAGAACCTGGAGCACCTTATTCTTCTCCAGTGTGCAGATACACTGTGCAGACGCCTATGTGGGTAAAATATACAGTGTGAAAAGGAGAAATCACTCTCTGGGGAGACAAGATCCTTAAACCTGTGTCTTTATTTTCTTGTCATTTTGTCTCCCTCTGGTGGTCTCAGCTTAGGGTCAGTGCAAGACTTGAGCAAAATAACAGCAATTTCTACCCAAACATGTAGGGCTAGCTGCTTTCATTTTCTAGCGAAGCTGTTGGATTTGGGTTCTGCGTTTCCTGCGGAAGTCGAGAGCCATGCCTGTGAATGTGGTATACTCCCTGCACCGTGCCGCCCCCATTGGACTCTTCTCTGGGTCTGGGTTCTCCTCCCATGATGCATGGGAGTGGGAGGCAGGAGGCTGGGGCCACCGTGGGCTCGACTGTTTCCCACTGAACAGAAGGGCGAGGCAGGCGTGGAAGGCCCCCACGCAGAGGTGGGTGGTGGCTGGAGTTGCAGCAAGGCCCTTGAGTGCTTCACTGGCCTCGTCCTGGAAGCGGGCATCCTGGGTGCCAGTGGTGACCCCCTGCCTGGGATGGGGTACCCTTCACCCTCAGGAGCCTGTGCCCAGATGGGCCCCAGAGCTGGTGACGCTCACTTCAGGGGGAGATGAGGCCAGACTTCCCTAAATCTACTCGAGGACATGGGTGGACACGGAAATGTGAGCCTTAGAAGGGTTTGGTGCGCTGACCAGGGCCACCCTGGGGGCTGGCGAGGGAGAAGCCAGGGGCCAGTGCCTGGGAAGGTAGGAGTCAGATTCCAAAGGGAAGGCTGCCTCCCGGCCTCCCCAGGGCCTGGGGCCAACAGGGTGCCAGGCAGTCCCCGCCACAGAGAGGACATAACGACACTTGCCCAAGGCCCTGGTCACCTGCTGGGGCTGTGAGGCTGGGGTACCTGGGGCGCCTGGAAGAACCAGAGCTTTCCTGCAGAACAAAGTGATGCCATCTTGTGGTCAGTGAGAGCCACTGCATGGGGCGCCGCTGGGAGACGGGCTTCACTGGGGGTGCCTGTTGAGCCATGCTCACTGGGGATGGCGAGGTGGTGTGAGGTAGTAGAAACAGGCCTACCTCAGGCGCCGGGAGCCTTCCCAGCCCCACAGCCGAATGCCATAAAAGGGAGCACGGGGGATGTCTGGCGAGCCTGTGGCAGCCAAGGCTGTCATACGTGCTGGCCAAGACCCCCAGCCAGGCAGACGTGCATACTTCATCCCGAAGAAGCCCCAGGGTAGGGTGGGGGTGCTGCATTGGGATAGATGGTCCTGTTCCCTCTGTGGGGCTGCCTCTGATGCCCCTGGTGACAGGCCCCAGTGTACCCTCTGAGGGACAGGTGGGCAGGGGTTCCTCCCCTGGTGCCACCCCTGAATCCTGCAGACCCCCACATTGGTGCCTGCAACCCTGCCCAGCTGGAAGAAGGTTTATCGGCTCCAGATCAAGGGGTGACTGGAGGATATTTAAAAGCCTTGGGAGGACCCCATTGACAGGACTCAGTTAGGTGCACAGGGGAGGGATAGAGCGGTCCTGTGAGGAGAGACAGCTGGGAACACAGGTGATCCTCTGACCCCAGGGGCACGCAGACCCACTACTGCCCAGGAAAGCAAGAAGGAGGGCCAAGTGGGCTGAGCACCGAGGCAAAGCTTCCCACCTGGTCTGTCTGAGCAGGCGAGGGAGGGGCAGCCAGGAGTTTGAGGCAGTGGAGGAGTCTGGAATAGCTCTTGCACGGAGGAAGAGGCTGACTTCCCAGAGAGATAGATGAGAGTTGTGAGGGTGTTTGGGGGGCATTTGGGGTCAGAAATTTACAATACATTTACCATAGCACTCATTTGCCCTCTTGGGCAGCTTTTTCCAGCCTCAGGTCCAGAAAAAACAGGTTGGAGATTTGCTGAACTCCTGGGGGCAGATACACAGGACTGGGGGCAGATACACAGGACTGGGGTCAGGGAGCTGAAGATACTGGGCAGATGTTGAGGTGGTGGGTGGCGGCACCCAAACTGGGCCAGTCGATGATTTTAGCAACAGAATGAGTTAGAGGTGAGACCAGGGATCAGCTGGCTGAGGGAAGGAAGAGGTTAGGAGGCTGCTGGCAGCGAGGGCTGGGGAAGCGCGGGATGGCTGGGCCCATGATGCTGGAGGGACTCAGGGTGGGGCCAGCTGGAGCAGGAGGGGAGCCAGGAAGCCAGGGCCAAAAGCCCTGACAAAAAGGGCTCTGGCCAGTAGGTGGGCAGCGGGTGGGATAAGGCAGGTGACATGGCCAAAGTGGGTCTGAGAGGACAACCCAGCCATGGTCTAGGATAGCTCAGAGGTTGGCTGACTGCAGCCCCAATGGCAAATCCTCCTGTCCCCCTGATTTTGCATATAAAATGTTCTTGGCACACAGCCACACCTCCTCTTTTATATATTGTCTACGGTTGCCTTTGCACCTCAGGTACAATGGTGAATAGTTGCAACGGAGATCACAAAGCCTAAAAACATACCGTCTCGCCCTTTACAGGAAAGGGTTGCCCACCCCTAGCTGGAGCCATACTGTCTGGCATAGGAGCCACTCAAGATTGGTTTGTGGGCAACGTGGACAGGACTTGGGGGTCGGTTGGATATGGCGCTAACATGTGGCTCTTTATATTTCAATTAATTAAAATTACATACAAAAAAACGGTCCAGTCCCTCAGCTGCAGGAGCCACAGTGCCAATGCTCAAAGCCATATGTGGGTAGTGGCTCCTGTATTGGGCACTGCAGAGACAGAACCTTCCATGGTGGCTGGCAGGAAGTTTTGTTGGGCCACGATGGTCTAGGGGCAGCAGATGGAACAAGGATGATGTTGCCAAGCCTGGGCCTGCAGTGTGATGGGTGTGAGGAGCTACACGGGCGTCCTGAGAGGCTACAGACAGGCAGGAGCCTCGTGGGACAGATGCACAGGGACCGGCCAAGGAGAAGCCCAGGGCATAGTCAGGTCACCAGCATGAGTTCCGGGGCTGCGGGCAAAGCATGGAAAGTGCTGTTGTGTTTGGGATGTGATGCCTTCTGGATTTGCAGCCTGTGACTGTCACTTTGAGTGACAGTCATCTGGAATCCTGGCATTGTCCTCCTGACACCGTTTGTGCAGAGTTTTCTGGTCCACGCGTTGATTTTGTGCAGTTACTTGCAGCACGGGGCAGTAAGGGAAGAGACCGGCCGCCCGTGGCTGGCTACAGATCGCGATAGTTGGGCCCTTCTGTTTTGCCCCGCATCCTGCCAGCCGTGTTCCTTGTGCTATGGCCAGGCATGCAAGCCCTTTGTTCAGGGGACTTCTCCTCTAGGAAGACTCTGACTCTGTGCCCTCCTTCAGTTCCAGGGCCCTGTGAACCAGAAGACCTCATCGATGGGATCATCTTTGCTGCCAATTACCTGGGGTCCACCCAGCTGCTGTCAGAACGGAACCCTTCCAAAAACATCAGAATGATGCAAGCGCAGGAGGCCGTCAGCCGGGTCAAGGTAGAGGTGCTTCCAGGGCCCCTCAGGGATGCCCACACACTTTGGGGGGCACTGGAGGGAGGGAATGTGGCGGGGCTTAGGCCCTCTTCCAGCTCTGACTGCACAGCCCTCGGCACGGGGAGCAGGAGTGACCCAGGTGCCGACGAGGCTGAGGGAGGCTTGCGCCTTGGCCGGGAAGAAGCTGGCTGAGCAGAGGCAACCAGCTCCTTAACAGGAGGCCCACAGAATCCCAGAAATACGACCTTTGAAGATCATCGTTCCAAAGCGTTCTAGTCCTAAACAGTCCCAGACCCCAGTTCCACAGTATGTGTATTTTTAGTGCCATTCGGAGTGCTTCCAGAAAGGGGGGAAAATAAGTCACGTTTTATTTTATTTTATTTTTTTTTTGAGACGGAGTCTCGCTCTGTCGCCCAGGCTGGAGTGCAGTGGCTGGATCTCAGCTCACTGCAAGCTCCGCCTCCCGGGTTCACGCCATTCTCCTGCCTCAGCCTCCCGAGTAGCTGGGACTACAGGTGCCCGCCACCTCGCCCAGCTAATTTTTTTTTTTGTATTTTTTAGTAGAGACGGGGTTTCACCATGTTAGCCAGGATGGTCTCAATCTCCTGACCTAGTGATCTGCCTGTCTCGGCCTCCCAAAGTGCTGGGATTACAGGCTTGAGCCACCGCGCCCGGCCAAATCATGTTTTATTTAAAATCAGGACCTCAAGAAAAACTTTGACCTGCTTGTAGCTCTGAGTGCTCTTTGGATTGTCTGGTTTTTAACACTGGGTGAGCCCGGGCAAGGGGAAGATGAGACCACATCAGCAAAACTAAATGGGGTCGGGGGGAGGGAGCGCAGCCATCTGAGGTCTCTGCTCTCTGAGCAAGACAAGATCTGCAAATGCCCACCAGCCCAGGGGTGAGAAATGGGGGCAGCCTCCTCCCCAGCCCTCACCATATACAACCTTCTCTAACAGAAGCAGAGGAGCACCGTGAGGCCATCCGGGGTGGGCAGGAGGAAGCCAGGGAACCCAGGGCAGTGCTGAGCCCTGCTGGCCAGTGCCCCCTCAGCAGAGGCCCGGCCCTCCCACCCCAGACACTCACCTTGCTCCGCCGCCTGGAGCTCAGCTTGCCTTCCTGCCGGCAGATGGCATCTTTTCTGTCCTCCGTAGATGGGGTGGTTGGCAGTCATTTTTAGCACTCCAGGGACACCTGTGTGGGCTTCTCTTGGTCAATGTGTATGCTTGAAGTGGGCAGTGGCTGTCCACCCGTCCCTGCTGGGCTTTGCCAGGCACCAGGCCTGAGTATGGGGCCGTCAACCACCAGAGTGACATAACCTCACACACCTTCCTTCTCTCCGTGCCAACCTGTTTTTCTTTTCTCTTCCATGCTCTCAGAGGATGCAAAAGGCTGCTAAGATCAAGAAAAAAGCGGTGTGTAGGGCCTTGAGGCCCTGGGGCAGTGTTGTGTGCTTGTGTTCCCATGGCTTGTCCTGGGTGGTGGGGGCCGGGGAGTTGCCCTGGGGATCCAATGTTGCAAAGCAGCTTTTCCTCTTCCCTTGGTGGGTGAATCTTAGATGTTTGTAAATGAAACCACAGAACACTTCATTTTTTTAACCACCCATTTTGGAAGGATTTATTAGTTCCTCTTTCTTAGCATCTCCGATGTTCCTGTTTTACGTGGACATTTGAAATTGAGATGACATTTAGTTGATATGGCAGCGTGGTGGGGCTGGGGCCTGGGCCTCCTGTGCAGTATCACTGAATTGTTCTGATAGCTAAAGATTCCTTGCGCTTCATTTACTAAGTCAGGAGGGTGAGTAGTACACTTTGCCTGTGTGGGGCTTTCTTTATTAGAAATGAGTTTTTGGGCTGGGTGCAGTGGCTCACACCTGTAATCCCAGCACTTTGGGAGACAGAGGCAGGAGGAGCATTTGAGCCTAAGAGTTTGAGACTGGCCTGGGCAACACAGTGAGACCCCTGTCTCCACTTTTTTTTTTTTTTTTAATTAGCCAGACATGGTGGCACATGCCTGAAGTCCCAGCTGCCTGGGAGGCTGAAGTGGGAGGATCACTTGAGCCTGGGAGGTCGAGGTTGCAGTGATCTGTGTTTGCACCACTGCACTCCAGCCCGGGTGACAGAGTGAGACCCTATCTCTTAAAGAAAAAAAAAAGAAAGAAAAAAATGAAAATAAGTGTTGACACACTGGCAGACTTTTAAAAATGGGTTGACATTGAGTCATTTGTTTGTCACCTGGTCATTTAGTAAATGCTAGAGCTTTTCCAATCCTCCTCATACAGAAAATGCCAAAATAGTTGGTGTCACGAGGCTTGTTGTCCACTGTTTTCTTCTGTTTAAACAGCAGGAGATGTAGTTCCCCCTCCCTGCTTTGAAGTAATGCCATCGTCTGGCGCTGTGGCCAGAAGACCCCGTGTGGGGACTCCCTCTTCTGCAGCGAGACTTTGGTCCACCTAGGACGTCTACTTTTTGCCCAGTGCCGTCTCCTTTGATTCTGCTCAGGAGCAGGAGAGGAAGGATCGCGCTCATGCTCCCCTTCCCAGGCGGATTTCCTCCGGGCAAGGCAGGACGTGCCAAACATCGCAGACTTGCAGCTGGGGTGTGCTTTTCCCAAAAAAGAGGAGCCCTCGCTTGCAGCCTCCTGGTCCAGCTGGAGCAGGGAGTCCGTACGGACTGCAGCTGGCTGCTGGGACTTGCAGGTCCAGCAATCCTACAGAGTCACTGCCGACTCTGGGGGGATTGGTACAGGCAGACCCAGCTCAGAAAGCCTTCTGCGGCCAGCCAGGTGGCCGCCCAACTACATTTAATTACGGTTTGTTCTTCCTCTTTGGAAAGTGGGATGCTCAGTGTCATTGTTGAAGGCCCCTTTCCTGAATATAACCTTTACATGCACGCTGATGCTGGATGCAACCAAATTTTTAAAACAAAAAGTTCATCCACGGCCACAGATTGTCAGCTGCACTTCTTTCAACTCCTTTCTCTTTCTAATGAGTTAAAAGCAAAGAAAGCCCAAAAGACCCTTTCCCTTGAAAATTGAGCTAAAATTCACTTTTATTATTACAATACTGAGCCTCTCAACGACTCAGAATGCTTGAGGAATTGTCAGCCGGGAGATTTCTTATTTCAGATTTTCTAGTGAATAATTAAATCATAGTTTTTGCCGTTTTGAAATGGAAGGTAGACCACCCTGGGCTCCCCAGTGACCACGGAGAATTATTCACCTCGGTGGGCAAACTAATAGAAGTTGAAATTCATTGCCACTGTGCAGTGGTAATTAGGATTCTGACAAATGTAAAAACCAGTGAAAGGCTATCCTAGTTTGGGGCAGACCCTGAAGAGTTCACTCAGCTCAGAAGAGCCCATGAAACCTGTCTCACAGCCATATGGCAGGCATGCTGCAGTGGCTACAGGTGATGAATTAGGCCATTTGTGTGGTGCGTCTCTTGGCTTCTCTCTGTCGTTGTGAGGACAGCACTCAGGCCAGCCCCAGGGCTCAGTCCCCCAAGGCTGCTGTGGGGTGGACATGATGGTGACTGTTGAAATCAAAAGGAAAGGCTGCCATTTTCATTCAGCTCCTCTGAAAATGTCTTCCCCATTTCTTAAGGATACTTAGAATCCCAAATCCAGGAAATGTAGCCTGAGTCCATAAATTCCATAGGGGTTGGCCAGAGGGGCCCTGCTTGCCACTGACAGGAGGGGCTGTGGCGACAGACCCAGGCATCCCACCCCATCTCGGTCAAGCTCCCAGCGGCCGACCCTCCTCCCTCCTGGTTGCCTCTTACAGACAGCCTCAAGAACTCACACTTAGCTAGATGACGCGGCCGGTGGCGTGCAGGAGCTAGATGACGCGGCCGGTGGCGTGCAGGAGCTAGATGACGCGGCCGGTGGCGTGCAGGAGCTAGATGACGCGGCCGGTGGCGTGCAGGAGCTAGATGACGCGGCCGGTGGCGTGCAGGCAGATTCCTGATGGCCAGTAGCATTTCCTTCTAGACTCGGGATAAAATTGCTGAGCCTTCCTTTGAGCTATTACTTTTTACATTGACAGATAAAATTGTATTTCCTGTGTACAACATAATATTTTGGAGTATATACACATTGTGAAATGACTACGTCTAGCTAATTCACATGTGCATTACATCACATAGTTATAATTTTTGTAATGAGAACACTACATTCACTATCTTAGCAATTTTTAAGAATATGAAATATTCTTAACAGTAGTCACCACGATGCACAATAGATCTCTGGAACTCGTTTCTCCTGTCTAGCAGGAGCTTTGTGTCTGTGGACCAGTACTTCCCCCTTCACTCCTTTTGCCCAGCCGCTGGTAACCACCATGCAGCTCTCTACTTCTGTGAGATCGACATTTGTGGATTCTACCTGAGTGAGATCGTGCCGTATTTATCTTTCTGTGCCTGGCTGATTTCACTACACAGCATGTCCTCTGGGGTCATCCATGTGTTGGAAATGACATGGCTTTTTCTTTGCGAAGGCTGAGTAGGCCTCCAGTGTGTCTGCCCACCACATTTCTTTATCCATTCCTTGTGAACAGACATTGGGTTGATCCCATGTCTTGGCTGCTGTGGATGGTGCTGCCTTGAGCATGGGAGTGCAGGTGTCTCCTAGACATGCTGATTTCACTTCCTTTGGAAATACGCCCAGCAGTGGGATTGCTGGATCACAGGGTGGTTGTAGCTTGAATTTTTTGAGGAACTGCCGTACTATTCTCCACAGCAGCTGCACTAATTCACACCCTCCCACAGTGTACCAGGGTTCCCTTTCCTCCACCCCACGCCAATGCTGCTTTTTATCTTTTTGATAAAAGCCATTCTGACGGATATCAAATGATATATTGTTGTGGTTTTAATTTGGATTTATCTGGTGATTAGGGATGTTGAGCATTTCGTCATAATGCTATTTGCATGTCCTCTATTCCGAGTTGGTTTTTGGATTTTAACAGTATCCACTGTCCTTTCTTAGAATTCTGAGGGGGACGCCCAGACACTGACGGAAGTGGACCTCTTCATTTCCACCCAGAGGATCAAGGTTTTAAATGCAGACACGCAGGTAAGCGTTAAAGGCAGTTGTTCAAAATCAGGTAAACTCCTAAGTTCAACTCCTTCTTGTCCCATGGTATAGGCCCTGGTTCTCAGCAGCTTCTCTCCTGTGCCTTCTGCTCCCATCAACCCAAAGCCCATAGCTCGGGCTGCAGGAGGAACAAGGAGCGCACAGCAGCTAGCAGTTGTGCTGGCGTCACCCCAGGGCTCTGCAGGCAGGAGGTGGGTGGGAAGACCTGCTGGGCTACGTGGGCCCTCCCCTGCTCCGCACTCCGGGGAGCCTGACCTCTGGAGACAGAGGAGGCAGCAGCCCCCACTGTGTGGCTCACACTGCAGCCCACCACTCCCAACCCCAGCGCTGTGCCCCGACCACCCTCCAGGCCCTCGCACACCCTGATGGAGGCATGGTGGTGCCCTTCCTTGTCACATGGTTGTCCCATGTCCAGGCTTGCGCCTTGTCCCACTGATCTTTGTGTCCTGCACCCCCTTATCCTGGAACCAGCCCCCTCCTGGAGCCTGGCACTTGGTGAAAACTCAGGGAGACAGGTGCCAGGGCTCAGGCACTGGGCTTGCAGCACTTCACAGACTTGGACTTCATTTTCGGATCTTTTGTGGGCAAACCATCTGGACTAGATCCCCCTCCCACCCGCCAAGCCCCACGCCTCATCACCCACCTGTGCTGGGGGGCCCCAAGACCACCCCAGGCTGGCTGGTTTCGGAGGACTGACAGGACTCAGCACACTCACAGCTGAGATTTATTTCAGCAGACAGCTCCAGAGCGGAATCGGCAAAGTGGGTGCAGGCTTCCAGAGCCCTCCCCCCAATCACACAGGACACACTGAACCCCCTGGCAAGGGGCTGTGACAAGAGAGTGAAGTGGTGTCTACCAGGGAAGCTCACAGACACTCAGCCCAAGGTGTTTACTGGGAGCTGGTCACATAGGCACCCTCTGCCTGGCAGCGACGAAAATTCCAGACTCCCAGAGGGAAAAGAGGTGTCCAGCCTAGACCACGTTGTTTGCACAAAGGGTTTAGGCAAAAGGAACCATGTTTGTCAGTTCGGGTGCTGGGAACCCTCCTGAGATCCACGTTCCCAGATGCCAGAGAGGGCCAGCCTTGCAGGCGGGCCTTTCTGGGGACAACTGCTAGGCCGGCCTCGATAACTCTTCTTGCCAGTGTGCATGGAGGGCGGTGCCACACCCAGAGTGGGAGGATGGGCCTAGGGATTGAAGCTGGGCTGCATCCTCTTGAGCCTGTATAGCCTTAAACAAGTTCCTGAACATCTCTGAGCCTCCTCATACCCACAGCCCCAGCTGAAAGAGTAACTCTTCTGATGGATCCTGTAAAGGAGAGATGAGAAACCTCCTAGCTTGGCCCAGTTTAGGGCTCACTCCACTGGCCTCTTCTCCCTTCCCTTCCTTTCCCCTCTGAATCTTTGGATTCTGAACAGGGCATGCACATTAAATCTGTTGGGGCAGAGGAGCTAGAGAGGAGGGAACAGGTGAGAGAGACTGGGAAGGCCAAAGTAGCCAGTCAGGGCAGGAGAGCAGATGCGGCCATGTTGGTAGGCAGCCTCTGTCAGTGAGGAGGAGGAGAGATCTGCCATTGATAGGAGCTGGGGAAGAAACATGTTTCTGACACCTGGGGATTGACGCAGGCATTTATGACAGTGACAGAAATCAGGAGATGCTGAAGAGCCACTCCAGCTGTTTCAGTGTTCCTCCCTGGAAGGTGACTCTTGTGGTTATGAAACACCCTCGTGGCTTTGGCCGGAAAAAACATCAGCTGCAGAGACAAAGGTGAAGCAGCATCCACTGCAAAGTGGATTCTGTGAGGAAGAAATGAGGTCCAGAGGTTACAGAAACACTCAAGTTTCTTTTGTGAACAGAGGACAAAAGCATAAAAGACCAGTGGATTAGTTTTTCTGAGCTTTGTGTGCAGTCTTGTTAGGTATGGGTTGTGGGCAAGATGCTGGCTGGAGATTCCTGTCCAAGGACAAAAGCCATCAGGAGTCATGGGCCTGCCAGAGGCTGAGGGAATTGAAGTCAGGTGGGCTACTTTGGTGTCTCTTGACCCAGGCCCAGGCTGTTTGGGCTCCCTGGGAAGAGCTCATTGAGTGACAAACGTTGGCCTTGATGCTTTCCTCTTCTGCATGGCAGGAAGGCCAGGCCAGGCCACTCCATGGGAGAGCACCTTGTTCAGGAGGGACCCTTCTCCAGAGCCATGAGTGGCTTCTCATCTGGGAGCAAATGGGTTTCACTATATGGCAAGCCCCTGCTCCAGCAGAGACAGCCCGAGAGCTCACCTGACACCACGCCTCCCTGGGTTCCACACAGTCCATTTGGGAAGCTGGGACTGAGATGAGGGCAGAGGGACTTTGACTGTGAACCAGTGCCCTAAAACACTCTGTTAACTAGGGCCGTGGTTCTCAGCCAACATGATTTTTGTCTCCTAGGGGACATTTAGCAATGGCTGGAAATAATTTATGTTCTCACACTTGGGAAGGGGGGGTGCTACTGGCATCTCCTGGGTAGAGGCTTACAATGCTCCTAACACCTTGCAGTGCACGTGACAGCCCTCCACAATAAAGAATGGTCCGGCCCCAAATGTCAGGAGAATCAGGGTTGCAAAACCCGAATAATTGAAGTGCTTTTTTTTTGAGATGGAGTTTTGCTCTTGTTGCCCAGGCTGGAGTGCAGTGGCGCCATCTCGGCTCGAGGCATCCTCTGCCTTCCAGGTTCATGCGATTCTCCTGCCTCAGCCTCCCGAGTAGCTGGGATTACAGACACCTGCCACCACGCCCAACTATTTTTTTTTTTTTTTTTTTAGTAGAGACAGTTTTGCCATGTTGGCCAGGCTGGTCTTGACCTCCTGACCTCAGGTGATCCGCCTGCCTCGGCCTCCCAAAGTGCTAGGATTACAGGCTTGAGCCACCGCACCTGGCCCTGTTGTGATTTTCAATGGCTTGTCCCAGTAGTGTTTCCTGATGTGGCGCTGTCTCCCTCCTGACAGGAAACCATGATGGACCACGCCTTGCGTACCATCTCCTACATCGCCGACATTGGGAACATCGTGGTGCTGATGGCCAGACGCCGCATGCCCCGGTCAGCCTCTCAGGACTGCATCGAGACCACACCCGGGGCCCAGGAAGGCAAGAAGCAGTATAAGATGATCTGCCATGTGTTCGAATCAGAGGATGTAAGTAAGCTCTTGCCAGGGCACTCCCCTCCCAAGGTTCATAGCCCAGGGCGGCTCCAGGATCCAGGCACTGTGGAGACCACCCTCAGGTGGAAACCCTCCGTGCCGTTATTGACGTTTCCAGTGGATGAGTGATCTTTTGCCTACTCTTTGGGTTTGCAAAGATAGTGAACACAGTCTTATTCTACTTCTTGAAACAGGTTCTTCAGGAGCTGTTTATAAATTGAGCCATGGTTAAATATACGAGGGAGCTATTTGAAGAAATCCCTTTACAAAACATTTTCTCTACGCAAAATGAAGTTAATCTTTGCATAACTTTTGTTATTAAAATGCAAATTTTGGCATGGCCCTGGCGTGCTGTATAAAGAAGGCACATCTGCACATGAGGCTTAGTTCTGCCTTTGCGTGTGGTATGTCTTCCGAGCAAGTAAAAAGTGATTCTGAAGTAGAAGATACCAAAGACTCAGGAAAAGATCGCAAGCCCTTTGGCTCCCTTCTTGGGCTGGAGAAGAGCGTTGTTTTTAGCCTGGAGGGGGACAGAGGGACTGAGGAAGGAGCAGCAGGGCCAAGAGGGGAACTCAGAGAGGAACTGTCCTTCCTGGAGGCTGATCTTACTCACAGACCAGCGGCGGGGCTGCTGGTGAGCCAATTTTGTGGCTGTTGCCAGAGTGAAATTTTAAGAAATGATCTATGGCTGGGCACTGTAGCTCATCATGCCTGTAATCCCAACACTTTTGGGATGCCGAGGTGGGTGGATCACCTGAGGTCAGGAGTTCAAAACCAACCTGGCCGACATTGTGAAACCCCGTCTCTACTAAATATACAAAAAATTAGCCAAGCATGGTGGCACGTGCCTGTAATCCCACTTGGGAGGCTGAGGCCAGAGAATTGCTTGAACCTGGGAGGCGGAGGTTGCAGTGAGCTGAGATCGCGCCATTGCACTCCAGCCTGGGCGACAAGAGGGAAACTCTGTCTCAAAAAAAAAAAAAAATCTATCCTTCATGGGCAGTTGGCCAGGGCATTCTTTTTCACATAAGGACTTGAGAGTATCTCAGGACCTGGGCAATAGGGAAGGGTCCCCATATTGTGATGATCCTGACATACAGCATGGAAACTGAAGACAGGGTTCAAACCTGTGGCTGGCGCAGTCATCTGCTTCCTAAGAAGCTGGGTCCACTTGAAATGCTTCAGCGTGATGGCAGATTTACAGGAGGGAGAGGGCATTTCAACAGCGCACTCACACATTCCTTCCACCGCTACACGGAGACCCCTCGAAACCTGGATGGGCATTTCTGTGTGACTGAGGGCTGAGGATGTCTGAGAGACCTGGCACGGGCGTGGGCCACAGGTGCTGGCGGAATGAGGCCGGGGCAGGCCCGGTGGCGAAGGGTGGCAGTCAGTTGGTGAGAGTTTCCGAGGGGCACTGAGAGCCCCCAGGTGCAGCCAATGCGGAGGGTTAAAGCCAGGGGATGCCAGATTGGGTAGATGAGGTGAGGCTGAGAGACGGGGTAGAGGAGGCCCAGGGTGGTCCTGCCTGCACAGCAGCCTCCCCGTCCCCACCTCTCCAGCACCTGCAGGCTCTGCCCACAGCCTACCTGCAGGAGGCCGCTTGAGCCCTTGGGTGGGGCCTGGGCTGGACTCCTGGCCTCACAGCAGTGAACTCCCACAGGCTTGGCTGCGAGCTGGGGCTAGCAGAGCGACCCCTTCTCTGAAGCGCCAGCCGCAGAGCTAGCCCCTTGAACCCCACACCTCCCAGGAGGCAGCCGGACCCGGAATGGAGGCGGCGGCTGGCTGCACACCAGCCGGCCTGATGACGCCTGGAGGAGGCGCAGCCCCGCGGAGCCGGCTCCCCGGGCTTGGAGCTTCCGCGGGGGCGGAGGATGTCGTCCAAGGGGAGGAAGAATGGGGATGGCCCGAGGGAGACCAAGTGGAGTCCAAGAGCCTGTGCGGGGTGGAGCTGGGCTTCCGGGGCTCCCGTGCTCTCAGGCCGCCCTTCCCAGCCAGGTGGCAGCATCAGGCGGAGACAGAAGCAGAGGCTTGGGGGCCGCCCTGCGCCCCGGAACCCTGAGATCCCGGGCGGGTGGGGCAGGACCCCCCGCCGCCCTCCACGTCTCCCGGAGGCCCGACCCTCTCCTGCGCGGGCGCTGCCCCGACCCTCCCGCCGAGCCCCATCAGCTCGTCAACTCCGCAGGCCAGCCCGGCGGCGCCATCTGGCGGTCCCCGGGCGTCGCGCCCCCAGCCGGGTCTGGCAGCGGCAGAGACTCTGGGTGTGGGAACCGGCAAGTCCTGGAAACCGCTTAGGGCCCGTCAGGGAGGGCAGTTCCACGCCTGCTGGGGGGAGGCCGCCTGCTGCGCGCTTCTAATCCTGCCCAGCTTGCCTTTGCCAATGCATACATTCATCTGCTGCGCTTACATCCTGCCACGTGGAGAGTGGGAAGGGAATTGAGGCCAAAGCCCTTGTTTTCACCTGTTTGAGTAGGAGTTTGCTGGGGGCGCCCGTGCAGACGAACCCCCTTGAGGGCAGCTGGGGAGGCAGGTGAGGAGCAGGACAGAGCATAAGGTGGGGCTCACACAGCCCAGAGCCTGGCGGGCGGCCCGCTGTGGGCTGAGACGTCATCGAGGTCGCCAAGAGCCCCACCATGCTCCCATGGCTGCACAACTGCCAGCCTGCTTGGTGACCTCCGGGAACTCAGTACAGCTCTCACCTCCCACGGTCCCCTGTCTGCGCCCTAGCAGGCGACCGACCAGGCCCTGAGTGCTGTTTCAATGTCCAGGCCTCTGCCATGTCAGAGTCGGTGATGTCCACGGAAGCAGCTCAATGGAAGTAGAAAGAAGCCACGTGCTCCGTAGGGCCTGTGTGGAGTCCCAGGTCTCATGTCTTGCAGGCCCGGCCTGGCACAGCCACATGTCCCTAGTGGGCACTGGGTTCTGTTGCTACCAATAAATACATGCAGGGTAGACAACTAGCAGCATGATGCTCCCGGAAAACACACTGAAGGTCCATTTTCGGCATAAGATGAGTGGAAAGGAAATACAGAAGACGCAGGGTGCAGTGGCTCACGCCTGCAATGCCAGCACTTTGAGAGGCCAAGGCAGGAGGATCATGTGTGTCCAGGAGTTTGAGACCAGCCTGGGCAATATGGCGAGACCCCCAACTCTGTAAGAAACAGTTTTTAATTAGCTGGATGTGGTTGTGTTCACCTGCATTCCCACTCGAGTCTGGGCAACAGAGCCAGACCTCATCTCAAAAAAAAAAAAAGCAAAAATATGATATGTAACCAATAATTCATTGTTGTGCTAGACTTTGTTTGAAACAGCTTTGACCTGGAGCATCTGGGCCATGCCACAGCTTAGGCAGGGACAGTCAGGAGCAGACCCTTTGGGGTTCAGGGCAACACTGGGGTTCGCTCACGGTGGGGTGCTGGTGGGAGACAGCCTTCACCAGATGAGGGAGGGCCCCCAGTTTCTTTCTTGTTCTTCTAAGCTGGAACAAGGGCCCCTTGAAGGCTTACGGGTGCATCCTGCACCCAGCCCTGCCGCAGCCCCTGTTGAGGAGGCCGCGGGGAGCCTGTGCTGCATGCCTGTCTCCAGCAGGCCTGCCCTCTGCGCAGGCCCAGCTCATCGCCCAGTCCATCGGCCAGGCCTTCAGCGTGGCCTACCAGGAGTTCCTGCGAGCCAATGGCATCAACCCCGAAGACCTGAGCCAGAAGGAGTACAGCGATATCATCAACACCCAGGAGATGTACAACGACGACCTCATCCACTTCTCCAACTCAGAGAACTGCAAGGAGGTAAGCCACGCCCACCGGCCTCAGGGAGGCCACATTTGCCAGCTTCTGCTCCCTGAGCTCCCGCAGAGCGAGCCTTCCCGGGGTCCTCACCCACACCCTTGCCTTCCATCAGACTCCAGTGCGGCCCGGAATGTGCACCTCACTCCTGCCTTCCAGCTGAGCACTTGCGTGTGAAATGAGGTGTTTGTAACAAAGAAGCTGATTACAGTCGGCTTTAATGACCTTGAAAATGTGCCTTTTAATGCTGCTGTTATCAACCTGGCGCTCAGCACCCGGGAGCTATTTCTGAAAAGCATGTGGCATCTCTAAAGGGAGCTTGGGTGGTCTGGCAGGGGAGGCTAGAAACAGAGGCCTTAGCTGGTCCCAGTGGCTTCCCCCGGGGGACTTTGGAAAGTTCTTGTGGGCAGAGGAGCAAATACCCTGGGGATGGCCCATACCTTGACTGCTTGTTAAATGGCTGAATTATTCTGTCTGCGGTGGGTGAGTGGATGGCCTCTGCTGTTTGTTGAATGGGTGAATGCGTGATCCTGGTTTCTTGCTGAAGACATTCCAGGCAGTTTCCGAGACAGTGACCTTTGAGAGGAAGTAAAAGTAGAAGGACTTTTCCAACAAGAGTGAAGGCCGGGGGCAGGCTATGGGTGCTGGAGTCTGAGAGCATTCCTCTGGCCTCTGTGGGTGTGGTGGGGTGGAAGGAGCAGGAACCAGTACACTGGAGCCCTGCTTGGGGTGGGAAGGTCAGTGTTGGGCATGGGTAGGGATGGAGTCAATGCCGGGCATGGGTGGGGATGGGGGTCTGTACTTCTAGGTTCCCAGGATTGCTGGGTGGACCCCAGGAAGGCATGGGAGCCAGAGTGGGGTAGGCAGGGAGCTCTCCTGGCTGAGATGAGCCAGCCTTGGATCCCATAGCAGGGCGGAATGTGCTGGGACAGGGTCAGCCTCATCCTCCTGTGAGTCCTTGGCAGAGGAGCCAGTCCCTGCTGCCAGCCCCTCTCACACTGCTGATCCCTTTGCAGCTGCAGCTGGAGAAGCACAAGGGTGAGATCCTGGGCGTGGTGGTGGTGGAGTCAGGCTGGGGCTCCATCCTGCCCACGGTGATCCTGGCCAACATGATGAATGGCGGCCCGGCCGCCCGCTCAGGGAAGCTGAGCATCGGGGACCAGATCATGTCCATCAATGGTACCAGCCTGGTGGGGCTGCCGCTCGCTACCTGCCAAGGCATCATCAAGGTGGGTGCCCTGGGACCCTCCGCCCAGGGGTCGCCTCAGCCCTGCCCCACTTGATCCCCACTTTGCTGCAATCTGCACTTCACCCATGGTGAAACTGAGGGCCAGGGAGACCCACCCGGCGACTGGTCGATGATGGCATCAAAATTTGAACTCAAGACTATTCCCCATGTCTGAATCAGAGGTGGACCTGGGCTGCCCTGGGGTGGGAGGGGAGGGGTGGTCTGAGCCCCGTTTCGAGCCATGTGGCCCTGGGCAAGGGCGCAAGGACCAGTGAGTATAGAGTGACCAGCTTATCCTGTTTTGCCTGGGACTTTGCCAGGTTAGCACTGAAAGTCCCGCTTCCGGGAAACCCCTTCAGTGCCCTTGGGCTGGGGAGGTGGGGCACCCTGCATGGGTTGAGTTCTGGGACACAGGTTCCCTTAAGTAAGGAGGCCACCCTGACCATCAGACTCGTGAGCTTGCAGCTTTGGGAGGTGCTGCCTGTCGCTGTGGGGGGTCAGGCGGAAGTTTCACCGGCAGGTGGGGTGGGGACCTTCACACTGACCACTTGCAGAGGAGCGGGCTCTGCCTGCTCTGGCGGCTCCTGTGATCCAGCTGTGGCCTGGCCCCAGCCCTCTGTGGCATGTTCCTCCCCACCCTGCTGTGGTCTTGGTGCTGGAGAGAACACCTTCCTCCTCTTTGTTCAGCGTGAGAGATGAAGGGCATTCCCCAGGCCAGAGCATCCCATAGACTGGCCCTCGGAGCTCGCCTGGCAGGGCTTCTGTCTGATGGGCAGCCACACAGAGAGACATGGGAGAGGCCTCTGCCAGCGAGGTCTCAGCAGCCGAGGTCCCCACTCCCAGGGCTGCAGCTCCCAGGTGGAGGCTTGGGTTCCTCCCCGTGCCTCTTCACCCCCACCGGACCCCAGCGGCCTGGCGCACCCGCTGACAGTTGCGTCCTCACTCAGAGATTCGCTGCGCGATCACTCCCTGCCCTGCAGGAGGTCATCCTTGGAGGGCACTGGGTTTTGAGGAAAGTGTCCCCACATTCTTCCATAGGAAGGTCTCCTGAATGTGGCATGGTAATGGCCCCCTCGACACCCTGAGGGTGAACTGGTGCCAGGCGCATTGGTTCTGCCCAGTGGCACTCAGAGCCTGGGCTCACTCCCGCAGCAGCTCATCTTCTCCAGGGCAGAGGTGCCCTGAGCATGGTGGGAAAGAAGGCGCAGTGCCACCCTGGAAACTTGGCAGCCCTGGGAAGGGCCAGGGCGAGGTTTGTCCTCACTGCATAGAGGGGCTACCGAGGCTGAGAGGGGACTGCCTGCCTCACCCAGTGTGCGTTCTCACTGCCCCTGGCCTCCGCCCTGCCAGCCTCACCCAGTGTGCGTTCTCACTGCCCCCGGCCTCCGCCCTGCCAGCCTCACCCAAGTGTGCATTCTCACTGCCCCCGGCCTCCGCCCTGCCAGCCTCCCCCATCCTGGGTCAGGCTTGATGTCTAAGGCCCAGCCTTTGACTGCTATCCCCGTGCTCTGCAGGGCCTGAAGAACCAGACACAGGTGAAGCTCAACATCGTCAGCTGTCCCCCGGTCACCACGGTCCTCATCAAGCGACCAGACCTCAAGTACCAGCTGGGCTTCAGCGTGCAGAATGGCATTGTGAGTCCCCCCTCCTGCCCTGGGCCGCCACCACTGCTGCAGGGCCCAGGGAGGGACAGCAGCTCCCGTCTGATGGGGCAGGCTATGCCTGGCAGCCTGGCAGGACCTGGCCCATGGGTGCAGCTGCCCACAGCCAGGCCAACCAGGACTGGAACTTTCCACGGCTCTCTGGGAGGTCCTGGGTAGAAGGGAAGGGCCAGGGCATGGCCGTGGATTGGGTCCCTGCAGCCTTTCCCAGGTGCCCTTGTCCCCACAGTGGCTGTCCCCTGCTTTGGAGGGAGGGCAGCCGGCTTCGCCAGCACTGTGGCTTGGACACAACCAGTCGTGGCATCACTTACTGTGCTCAACAAACATGCTCACTCATTCATTCATTCATGTACTCATCATTTACTTGTTCCCTCCGCCGTTCAGCAGACATCTGTGAAGTACCTGCTCTGTGTTAGGCTTTGTGCCAGGCAATGGGAAGGCTGGAGTGCTGCCTGGAGGAGGTGATGCTGGGCTTGAGTGTGGTTCTGGCCAAAAACCTGTGCCAGTTCCCCGGGCCAAAGTTCTTTAGCCCAAAGTTTCCACCCTCTCATTGACCTGCGTTTGGCTGGCCTGAGTTCTCTTTCCTTTGTTTTTCCTCCTGCAAAGGACCCAGAGGGGAGAGATGTGGCCACTAAATGGGATAAAGAAGAAAAGGGCTGGCAATACCCAAATTGTTTAAACCAGCCCTGAGTATGAGGGAGCACAGGAGGAGAGACCTTGCGGGCTGGAGTGGAGTGGTGTGGATGTATGCCCACCCACAGCCACAGAGGCGATGGGGAGGATGTATGCCCACCCACAGCCACAGAGGCGATGGGGAGGATGTATGCCCACCCACAGCCACAGAGGAAAGACAGTGGGAGAACATTCTAGAAGGACTACCAAATCTTCTCCATTGTTTTCTGGTGAAGCAGCATGGAGGGGTATATCCACCATCAGGGTGGAGTCACAGGGCTTGGGCTCAGGGCCCATCTCTGACCCTGCTGTGTTAGAGCAAATTTGCTCCTATAAAAAAAGATTCCACAAGTCTTCATATACTGAGAGCTTACTGCTTATTCGTGCTGCAGTCTAATTTGCAGTGGGGGCGGTGGAGTGAGCTTCACTCCACAGAGCCACTCAGGGGCCCAGGCTCTGCCCTCAGCTGGGCTTCGGCAGCCCCCACTGGGAGCTCCGTGTCTGGCTGGCACTGCAGGAAGAGAGGCAGCTCAGAAGACCTTGTGAAGGTTTTCAGGACCAGGGCAGAAATGGCCCTTGTCATTTCTGCCCACAGCCCACTGGCCAGATAGCTCAGCCACAGACCCATGGGAAGCGGGGGCCAGCCGGCGCCCAGAACGAAGAGGGACAGGGGCATTGCCAGTGTCAGCCCTACCTTCCCGGCTGTGTGACCCTCGGCAAGTCACTTAACACTCACTGGATTCCCCTCAAAAGGTGCTTGTGAAGATCAGCGGAGAAAATCCATAACGTACCCCAAGCTATCCAAGGTGGCCCCGCTGGTCCTAGTCTCTGCCAAGGAGGAAGGCCCGTGGCCCCTGGACCCGGCACAGGTGCCGGGACAAGTTGTCTGCACTCCTCTTGGGACTTCTGTCCAGGACAGTGCGCCTGCCGCAGGAGCTGGCCAGTTGGTGGTCTGGCCTGGTCCGGCTCTGCCTGACTGCTCTGCACACATGTGACCTGGGCACAAGCAGTTGCCCCAGCTAATTTGGAGGCTCTGCAGAAAGTGAGCTGGGGCCCTGTCTGCAGCTGCCGTGAGCACTTGGTGGATGGGCATGGCTGGGCCCCAGGGAGGAGGGCTGGGAGAGCCTTCTGGGCTCCCGCACCCCAACCATCACCAGGCCTTGCCTGTGTGCCTCCCACCCCAGCACTGGGGACAGTGGAGGAAGCTGGGGACTGACAGCCCTGCAGCCCTCACGAGGAGCCCTGCTGTGCAGAGCCGGGGGCGCCGTGTGGTGTCCCCGGGCTGCCCCTGCCTGGCCAAGCCTGGTGACTACACCGTCTTTGCCTCCTGAGTGGCACTGGGGAGCTGCTTGTCCTGTTCCCGCACCCCCTTGCCCAGCCTGGGAGGCAGGTGGGCCTGGGTTGGTGGCCAGTGCCGCCCCCTGACAGCACCGTCACTGTGCGCCCTGCAGGAGAGGCTGGCTTTCCCCACCATGGGGTGGCCTGGGGGCTGCCCACTCTTAGGGCCTGTGACTATAGCCCTGCCCAGGATGAGTTTGATGGCCCCTCAGTCTGCTGGTGTCCCCCAAACTATAACCGCATGAGGAACACAGGAACTGGAGAAGCTGGGGCACACAGAAGTTTAGTGGCTTGCCCCAGGTCACACGGCCATGTGGAGCACTGGTGGGGAGAGGGGAAGAAGAGACAAGGAAGGGGAGGACTCCGGTTTGTGTTTTGTGGGGGCTAGATTAACGTGAATGGGAAAGGAGGGGACAGCCTGGAGCAGCCCAGCCAAGCCCAGGTGCAGGGTTCTGTGCCTTCCTTCCCAGAGAGCCAGAGAGTGCAATGGGTGAGTGTGAAGCCAGGGCGGAGGGCAGTGGATGGAGACCAGGGCTCTCTCCAGCTGCCTTCTGGGGCAGGTGCGGGGAGTCTGGAGAGCTCCCGAAGATGGGGCTGAGTGGGTCCAAGTGGCCAGGAAGCTGAGGGTGGTGGTGTGGATAGGGGCTTCTCAAAAGATTAGAGGGTGCAGGGTTGAGGGCAGCAGCAGACTTGCGGGGCCTGGAGTGAGGAGGGGGTCATGCAATTCCGAAGACAAAATCTCCGGGGTGGCAATATGAAAGGGAGGGTGCCACCCACTGCTTGGTGTCTCTGCCCTGGATCCGGGGTCTGAGTTCCGGAGTGATGGAGGGGCCAAGCATCTGTGAAACTTGGGGGGGTTCTGGGGTCACGACTGGGGACGAGGAGGGTCTGAAGGTCCCAGCCCTGCTCGCGGATGCGCTGTGTTCCACCCTCTGGCCTCTGCCTCCCTGTCTGTGAAATGGGGTCCCACTTCCTTGAAGCCCCAGTGCTCAGGATGCAGGGGAGAGGCTGGCAGCCGAGGGGAGGGCAAATGCTGGCTCTCAGGGGCTTTCTCCAAGATACAGGGCAGCTCACCCTGAGAGTGCCAGGGAGGGCTGGATGAAGCGAATGAACTGGTGTGGTTCTGTCCTGGTTATGATCCATCTCCCCAGTGATCCAGAAAATGGCATGCAGGCGGCCATACAGATCAGTCACCATCTCTGCGTAGCTCGGCTGCCTGGCGGTAAACACCAGGCCCTTCAGGTCCCCAAGTGCGGACCCCACCTTTTGCACCTGCCTCATGAGTGCCCATGGCCATGGTGGGGGTTGAAGGTAGGGGCTGGCTGTCCCTGTTTGGCCCTCTGCGCACCTAGACACAGAGGCTGTCACAGTGGCTGTCACCTGTCCCCCTGCAGGCCAGGACTTACCCACCCCAGGGACTTGTCCAGGCATCTGCCTGGCTGAGGTGCACCAGGGGCTCCAGGGAGCAGTGAGCCTGGGATAACATTCAGGAGACCCGAGGGTGCTGGCTACTCTGGTCTAAGCCACTCGTCCTTCACAGTGTGCTCAGGATGGGACCTGAGCCCAAGGGCCCTGGTCTCCACTTTCAGGAGTCTGGTACCCTGGGTTCCTGCTGCCCCCGACCCTGTAGCAGTGGGGCTTTTCCCTCGGTGTCACCTCTCTGGGCCCCCCTATCCCCACCATGCCTAATGAAGCTCTCACCAGTGTCCTCCTGTCCTTGCCAGGCCCCCCTGCCTGAAGTCCTGGCTCCAGCTGGCCTGGGACAGCCACAGGGCCCCTTGTATCCCAGGAGCCAGTGGGCAGGGACGGGTGGTCCTCTCAGCCTCCACGTGCGCAGCCACCTGGGGAGCACGTGCGGGCGCTGGAGGATGCCTGGCTAGGAAATGGGTCCATCAGCTCCTGCCCCGACCTGCAGCGGCTCTCCCCAGTGACTTCAGAAACATTCCCTGTGGCAGGTGGCAGTGCTTAGCGTGCAGGGTGAGCAGTCAGATGAGATATGGGCCTGCTGCAGAAATCTGGGTGCTAGTGTGGGGGGAGGGGGAGGCCTCCTCCCAGTTGTCTGTGTCTGCACGTGTGTGTGCACGCAGGTGTGTTTGGGAGACGTGAGTCTGCTTCTCCCATCCCAGGCCACTCGCCTCCTGCCACGGCTCAGCACAGCCTCCTTTCTCCAGGGTAAGAGGGTCCCGGGGCGAAGGAGCTGCCTTGCGGTGTGGAATGTGCCTCTCCCCACCCCCTTCTCTTCTAGTCTTAATTCTCCTGGGACATCCATTTTTCTGGTTTTTGTTTTCATTTAAAAAATAACTGTGGTAAAATACATCTATAACATAAAATCGAGCATCGTAACCATTTTGAAGTGCAGAGTTCTGTGGCAGTCCATCTGCGTATCAGGCAGCCATGGCCACTGTGCTCTCCTGCACGACTTCGTCCTACCCAGTGGGAGCTTGGTCCCCACTAAGCACCACCACCCATTCCCCCTTCCCAACCCCTGGCAGCCCCCCATGTCTCCTTTGTCTCTGTGATTCTGACTACCCCAGGTGCCTCATATCAGTGGCATTGCGCACCGTTTGTCCGTGTGCCTGGCCTGTGTCACGCAGCGCAGTGTCCCTGAGGTCTGTCCGTGCTGTAGTGCGCGTCGGACTCTCCTTCCTCTCCAGGGCTGAGTACTGTTTCCCTGTAGGCCTAGAGCACTTTCTGTTTCTCTGCTGGTCCGTGCTGTCACCCTCGGCTATTGTGAACACTGCTGCTGTGAACACGGGTGTGCAGGGCACCTGTTTTCCAGTCTGTCCAGTCTCATGGTCACAGGCGCTCCCAGGCCCTCCTGTCCATCTGTTTGACGTCACTTTTAAGCTGGAAATGGAAACCCCCGCCACTGCACTCCAGCCTGGGTGACAGAATGAGACCCTGTCTCCAAAAAACACAGAACCAGTATGTTTGGCACAAAATGCTCTTATGTCACCTGGTGGGGGGGGATATAGGAATAAAAGTGACTCTTCCCTGCCTATGTAGAGCATTTGGGCATCTGACAAACAGAGCCTTCCCTTGACAGAACAGATGCCCCGCCTTTCTGGTGGCCAGGGGACAGGCTGCCTCTCCTTTCCCACCCACCACCAGCTAAGTGCCTGTCTTCCAGGATGGTAACCAGGCTCAGCTGCAGGAGGCCAGGTGGCGGTGGCCTTGGGCTATGTCACCAGTCTCCAGCCTGACCACAAAGGGAGGGGCCCTGGGGGAGGTGCGGCTGTGGACCGGTTCCACTGTGGGAGTTAGAAAATGTGTTGGTTCCCCACACACCACGGCATTGACTCTCTCGTTTTAAGGAAACACACTCCAGATCATAAGCGCTGCCGTGTGAGTCAGCGAATTGCACGTGCACGTATTCATCACGTGGCGCTTTTCCCTCTGAGTCAGCGAATTGCACGTGCACGTATTCATCACGTGGCGCTTTTCCCTCTGAGTCAGTGAATTGCACGTGCACGTATTCATCACGTGGCGCTTTTCCCTCCACGTGTCCTGTCTTTGGAGACATGGTGGAGCGCCTGTCGGTTGTGGCAGGAACACGTGTGCTGACCTGGCCATGTCTGCTTAGATTTGCAGCCTCATGAGAGGGGGCATTGCCGAGCGAGGGGGCGTCCGCGTTGGCCACCGCATCATCGAGATCAACGGGCAGAGCGTGGTGGCCACAGCCCACGAGAAGATAGTCCAAGCTCTGTCCAACTCGGTCGGAGAGGTAAGGAGGGACTTCGGGTATGCCTGTGCGTGCTGGTTCCCGCCTGCTCCCGCCTGCCCTCCATGAGCCTCACCCGCTCCAGAGGACACAGGGCGTCTGAAGGCCACCCAGGCTGTGCCTCCCACCGGGGCTGCTGTGACAAGGGTGAATGGAGTGGCAGGTGATGCGGGGCCATCCCGGTCTGGCTCTAACTGAGCAGCCAGGAGGGCACAGGCTGCTGGGGGTGCTGCTTGGACACTACTTTTGGGACTGGATCTGTATATCCAGTTCAGAAGTTCTGCAGGGCACGCGGCTCTGGCCACCCTGGCAGGCTTGCCTCTCTGCCCCTGTTGGCCGTCCCCTCCCACAGCCAGGCTGCTCGCCCTGTCCCGCTTCACTGGCTGAACCCCCCCAGTCCAGTTCTTTCTGGCATCGCTTCCACGGCAGTGCGAGGATGGTGTGGGGGAGGCGCCGGTCTTCCTCCAGAGCTCACAAGGCGGCAGGATCATTGGGAGGGAGGATGGTGTGGGGGGGGCGCCGGTCTTCCTCCAGAGCTCACAAGGCGGCAGGATCACTGGGAGGGAGGATGGTGCTGGGGGGGGTGGCCAGCGCGCTGCGGGGCTGTGTGTGTGTGTGTAGTGTGAGTGGGTGTGGGTGTGTGCATGTGGATGTGTGAGCATGAGTGTGTGTGGAATGTGATGTATGAGTGTGGGTGTGAATTTAAGTGTGGGCAGGTGTGGGAAATGAGTGTGTGCGTGCACATGCGGGTGTATAGGGTTGCATGAGTGAGTGGGTGTGTGTGGCTGTGTGAATGTGAGTGTGGAGGAGTGGCTGTGTGGGGGGGTGAGTGTATGTGTGTGGATGTACATGTGTGTGAGACAGCATGGGGTGTGTAGGAGTGCAAGTGTGGGTGTGTGCAGGGGTGTCTGGCTGTGGGTCTGTGAGTGGATGTGGGGCATAGGGGTGTGGAGTGTGAGTGGGTGTGAGTAGGGGTGTGTAGAAGGGGTGTTCAGCACAAAGGGGCTCCAGGCTCTCTGGGAAGCGCGGTGGTCATGTGAGCAGGGAGACTGCGAGCTGAGGAGCCTGGCCTGCAGAGGGGCCTGCTGGGGACCGGGCAGGGAGTTTCGGGCAGGGAGTTTGGGTTGGGGTCTGGGGACAGCAGTGGCAGGCTGGGCGGTCTGTGGCGCTTCCTCCTGGTGGCCCTGTGGGGCTGAGTACGTGGAAACCATCCTTGCAGCTTGTGGGGTGGGTGGGCAGAGGGCCCTCCAGTTCCTGTTCCTCAGATGAGGTCTCCCAGAGCCACGTCGGGACACTCGTATTTTGTGCACTGCAGGGTCTGCTGGGAGCTGGGAGGCCTGTTTTCCCTGTGCTGGTGGAGGGCAGGGGGCTGGCTCAGGAGAGGAGGGGCCAGGCGGACACCAGCCTCCCTTTGATGGCTTCAAAGAAAGGAAAAGCCAGTGTTCCCAAGTAGCTGCTTTGAAGTGGCCGCCCCCACAGCTCTCAGCCCCACACCCGTGAGGGAATCCACCTGTGGAGGAGTGGGCGGGAGCACGGAGAAGAGGCAGGAGGCGGCCGGGGTGTTGGAATCCTTTCAGCCCTGCTGAGGTTATGGTGCCTGTTTCCAGCAGCCCTGAGCCCGCGTGGGACATGAGTCACTGATAAACAAGGCTTGCAGTTGTGAGGGGCCTCGGTGTGGGTTTCCGGTTGAGGAATGCCAGGGAGTGACTGATGGAGGAAGCCCGTGCTGGGGCCAGGAGCAGCAGAAACCTGCACTGGCCACACAGATCCCGGCAGGGAAGGCAGGGTAACACCTCAGAAGCAGAGCTGCACGATGTGCCTTTCTGGGCTGCTCAGCCCAGGACCCGAGACCTGCTTGCCTGAGGAGGGGCATTTGCAGGGCAGCTGCACCCGGTGGGGAGGCCAGCAGCACCTGTGGCAGCCAACCCTGGCAGTGCAAGGGCCCCCATCCCGAGGCCGCAGCCCAGCGCAGTCCCGGGCAGGACAGGGGACAGCGTCATGCTCAGGGGAGGAGAAGTGGGCAGCAGGGCTCCCCTTCTGTTATTGAAGCAGACGTTTAGAGTCTGCTCCTTCCCAGTGTCCCCACAGAAGGATTATGAGGCGTGCCACCCACACGGTTGGTCTCCCTGGGGCGGTCTGAGGCTTTGCTTGTGTACCTAGCCCCTTTGAAGCCAGGGCTCAACGCCAGGCCCCAAAGGGTCATTTGTTGACTGATCCCCAAAGGCTGGGGACCTGAGGTGCCCTGGGCCCCAGCGAGCCTGTTCCCAGCCCCCAGCACACTTGCCTGGCCAGTGTTAGTTCTATAAGAAGGGGTGTGTGTCTTCCCCCATTGGTCTCCTCCTCACTGAAGCAGAGTGCGCCCATTGCAGTTTCTGCTGAGGCCTGGGCACCCCCAGCCAGCCTCAGTGGATGGGTAAACTGCTGTCACCGCTAGAAGTCCAATTTCTTACCCTCTGGGTGTCAGCAGGACTGGAAGCAAAACTAGCACTCCACTGGGTAGACGCCTCTGGAGCCAGGGGCGGGGGCCCGGAATCTCGGTCTGCCGCATCTGGAAGGCATCCTAAGTGCCCCCGGGCCTGGGCAGGCCGGCCTTCCTCCTTCACTCTAGGAGGTGGGCATTGGGAGCAGAACTCGGGGGTGGGGGGTTGTCTCTGTAGTTTGCTTTCACCTGATTGTGGGAGGGGCAGTGGGAGGGCAGCGGCTCAGCCTCCTCTGTCTGTTGGCAGATCCACATGAAGACCATGCCTGCTGCCATGTTCAGGCTCCTCACGGGCCAGGAGACCCCGCTGTACATCTAGGCCCCTCCAGCCTGGCCACGCAGCCTGGACACCGGGCAGGGCCACCCGGGCCCGGAGGAGCTGGGAGCCGGGCCGCAGATTTGACCCCGACGCCACAGCCCAGCCACGGACACTGGCTCCCCAAAGGGCGTGCCCTCACCACCCACTTGGTTTCTTTTGTTTTCATTTTGCCAAAAAGGGGTATGTCTTTATCAAAGGAGAGTCACAGAACAAATGTTTGTAAAGCGTTCGAGTATTTTGCCATGTTCTGGACTGTTTTCTCCCTGCACCAGCCAGGGTGTGTCTCGGTAGCTGTGCGTGGTGTGACCAGCCAGGGTGTGTCTCGGTAGCTGTGCGTGGTGTGACCAGCCAGGGTGTGTCTCGGTAGCTGTGCGTGGTGTGACCAGCCAGGGTGTCTCGGTAGCTGTGCGTGGTGTGACCAGCGTGTGTGTCTTTCCTCTCTGAAGCTGTGTAGAGTGAACTGGCGCCTCCAAGGGAGGCGGCTCCCAGGGCAGGGCAGCCATCACCCCTGCCTCCCGCCCCCTTGGCCGGGATGTCTGGGGTCCTGTGGGGCCCCCGCAGTGGTCCCAAACAGCTGCCTCTGCCACTGACTGCAGTGACACAGGCCGCCCAGCTCCCAGGACATGACTTGTAATGAAAGTGTGGGGACATGTGATTGATTGTAAATAAAGGATGATGGCCACGACACGAAAACTCCCTATTTATTTAGATACTATTACCGTTTGGACTTTTATTTTGGCAGGCTGGTTTTCAGACTCGAGGGTTTTCCAGTGTGACCCATGACCACACCTGCCTCTCCTGTAGTCTCTTCTGGGCACCCTCCCACCCGGCTGCATCCCCGGGCAGGGCTCCCACAGAGACGAGGAGGGCGCAGGCATCTGCCCCCTCTTTAAAGTCGATCTACACACACTCATCCACGCACATGCTCCTTCGAGGAAACAAAAGCTACGCTAGCAAACGCGACCTCGGCCACACCTAAGGCAGCCAGCCGTGAGTGCAGACCCCTCGGCCAGCGTGGCACGGCAGCCCTGAGCAGTAGTGGTGTGTGTGTAGATCAAGTCAGATCTAGTCCAGCTCAGTTCATTAGCGATCCATGTAATCTGACGTCATCTTGTCCCAAAGTCTCTTTTTTTGGCCCAGGCCTTGAAGAATACACTGTGACTTAAGAAGCCTTACCACGCAGTAACTAAAGCTTTAGGATGATTGTATTCGAGGAGTGCCGTGTGTTGCATGCAGCTGCCCGTAGGAAGACTTTACGCATATCACTAATAAACCTGAAGTCGTGATGAAAAGCCGTGTGTGTGACTGCTCTGTTACCTGAGTGGCGGGTGCCACCTGTCCTCTCATTCACAGCTTGGATGCGGCTCTGCAGGTTCGCTATGCGGTGGCGGCCGTGGCTGCTCTGTGCCCCTCCTGGATCCTGAACCTTGGAAGCTATCACTAATGAGGTCGGAGGGTGGGCGCTCTGGGCAGCAGGTGTCAGCTGTGCAATGCCCTGCTGCAACTGGAGGTGCCAGCAATGCTGCCAGATCACGGGGTCAGCGCCAGGTTCTTGACCCACTTGCCCCAGCGGGGAGACACGTCCGCAGAGCACTGACTAATGGAATCAGGGAGCCTTGGGCTTCTTCGGATTTCAGCATGAACGACCCCTGGGAAAGGTGCGCATGCATGTGCGTGTGTAACAGCCGGACCGCCCATCCCAGCACCCTCTCTGCACCTGTGGGTCCTTTGCAGCCTGTCTAGAGTGACAATTCTGAGTGACAAAAGGTAAGTGTGCCAGCACTTACCTTTCTTCATGGCCACCGTTCTGGCATCACCTGGTGTGGGAAAGCCAGGTAGCAGGCATGGGCTTTGGTCAGAGGCAGGGCCTGGGGTCCAGCTGGGTTAGGCTGCGGGCCTTGGATGGGCAGGAGCCCTCCTCTCTGGCCTGCCCACAGCAGAGTGAGCGCCATGCCGTGGGCACCGACCACAGCAGAGTGAGCTCCATGCCGTGGGCACCGACCACAGCAGAGTGAGCTCCATGCTGTGGGCACTGACCACCTTCAGGGCCCAGGATTCTTGGGGAACTGCAGAGTAAGAAGACTTACTGTCACCTGGCTGCCCAGAGGATGTAGGCAAAGGGCTTGCTTCAGCGTGACCTTGGCCATCGGGGGCATGTAAGAGACAGCCTTTCAAGGCGCACTCCAGCTTCATGCCTCCCTCTTCCCCGAAAGTATACATGGTAGAGGCAAAGAAAGCTGTTCCATAGGAAACTGTCCTAGAGAGCTGTGTACATGCTGAAATGTATATGCACTCGCTCTGAATAAATATGCTGAAGAATGAAAAGCAAATACAATTCTTGACGTGGCCAACAAACAAGAATGCCGGGGATGGCCACATCCTTGGGGAATGAAAAGAAATGTCTCCTGAGTCAAAGCTGGAGGGAATGGGATTCCCCTCAGGAGGCCAAGACGGAACATTCCTGCTGTGCCCCAGATGAGGCCGGGAAGCAGGTCCCAGGGAGGAGAGCCCTGGCTAGCTGAGGACATGCGGGCAGGACTCCCACCAAATCGTACACATCTTTTAAAATCCTGCATTTAAGGAAAACGTTGAGCCACGGCCTGCATTCCTCCCAGCAGCCCTTGGAGGCCACATCCATGAGGGGCTGCCATGGCCAGTGTGGGCGGGCCTGTGTGTGTCTCAGCCCTGGCCCTCCGCACTCTGCCCGGGAGTTGATCGTCTCCGGAAGGGTCCTGGAAGCACAGCTGAGTGGCACGGGTATCTCAGGCTCCCCGGCTGGCTGCTGCAAGACCCACTCAGGACCCTGCCCCCGGCCAGTGGTGCACACAGGCTCAGCCTGCCTCTGTCCCCGTTAGACCTCAGAGACACAGAGACCAGAAATACTTTTTATTAAAACACGGATCATTATTAAAACACCTTGAGGTACATTAAATAAATACAACCGTTCCAGTTGTACAAACAAGTCTGGTGGCTTGAAAACAATTTCCTATAAATGCTGCCTTAGCAGCCTCTGAGAGTCAGCATGGGTGGGGAGAAGCATCCGTGTGTAGCGAGCTTTCTGTGGCCTGGTGTGTTATAAGCATTTAATGTGGATCCTCATCTCCAGCCAAGGTTGAGACCTGAAGTTCTTGCGAATGATGCTCCCCCTTCTCCGACCTTGCTTGCCATAGAGTTGGGGTCCAGGTTCTCCCCGCTCAGCATCCTCGTGGCCCCAAGGCTGGGGTCAATGGTGGTGTCACAGCAGATGCCAACCCCCCCTTTGGGTCTCAGGGCAGGGGATGCCCAGGGCCCAGCTGAGCTGGAGGAGCATGTCACCCCCCCCAAAGCAGCCACAGTTGGCCCATTTCAGATCCCAGACAGGGAGCATGATGAGAGCGGGGGAAGGACGCACACGGAGGGGGAAGCAGCCAGCTTTCTCCTTGGCTGTGAGCCAACGTGCAGCCTGGGGCTCGGGCTCTTGCTGCTGGTACCCAGATGCCATGGAGCCAGGGTCAAGGGCACCACAGCTTCTGGGTCAGGTTGCCAGCACATTCCCTAGTCTACCAGCACCTCTGTCTTCTGAGGACCCTCCCAGGAAGCCCAGAGGCTGGCCCCTCCTAGAGTCCATGAGTGGCCTTGAGCAGCTGGGCTTAGTGGGGCACCCCAACCCTGTCCCTGACTGCCTCATTTTGAGGGGGAGAAGGTTCCAGCCCGGCAGCATCAAGGTGGGTACAGTTTCTGTATCCACACAACAGCTGCCACCAGTGCAAACCCAGAGCTGGGTGAGGGTGGGGTGCAGGTGGGGGCCCACAGGGAGGCAGTGCTGGGGCAGCATCCCTATTGGCCACTGGGACCGTGCCCTGCTGCAGAGAAGGGAAGGATGCCGAGCAGCAGGCTGGGTGGTCCAGTGGGCCTCCACCCCAGCTGCATGAGGAAAACAGCCCAGAGGCTGAGTCCACTGGGTGGTTGGTGGTCTTGGCCTCGCTGGAATTGCAGCCATGTCTGAGGACTGCAGCTCTAGCCCACCCAAGGGCTCGGCCCAGGGACAATGCTGTGTGAACCCCCAAGCCCTAGTGTGGACCCCCCAAGCAGGTGAAACCCCTGCGGCGTGGCCCCAGCACACCTCAGACAGTGGAGACTCAGCGGCCAGGGCGTCAGGCGTGGCTGAAGCTCTGCTCCAGGGCGTCCATTCTGAAAATCCACCAATTTCACCTGCAAAGAGACTTGCCTTGAGGGAATTCACAAGCCCCCACTTGAGAAAAATTATAGTTTCCTGTTTTATAGTCTGAATAAAGTGCTCATAAATTCATCTCTAGTACATCTTTCCTGGAAAAGTGCAGGGCGTCGTCTGTTTTCAGCTCTCTATAGCAATCAAAGCCTTTTCAACCCACCACAGCTGGGGCAGTCCCACACCTCAGCCCCCAGGGCGGGGGTAACGGGCTGGAGGAAGGCTCTGGGCACCCAGGCTGGAACCCCACACCCTTCCCGGCTTCCAGTCACACAGAAGCTCCCCAGCACGCTGGCCACAGCGGTGTTGGGGAATTGGGGGAGCTCAAGGACGAGCCCCACAGAGCCAAGAGAAGAGCAGCATGAGCCCCCTGTCCTGGCACGCAGGAGTGGAAGGCACCCTCTGGTCCCCCTGTGCCCCCATGCCAGGCTCACGGGCTCTCCGGGAAGAACTCAGCCTCTAGGCTGCTTTGTTCACTGCAGGGCCCACCCGACGCACCTCAGAGGCTGTTGCAGCTAGTGGCCCTGAACAGGCATTTCCATCACTGCAGAAAGTTCTCGTGGATGGCGCTGTTCCAGGGCCATTGTTTGGAGCAGCTGCCACTGATGCCACCAGAAAACAAGGGGATAGGGGCCAAGGAAGTCCAAGGTCCCCAAGCTGCCCCCAAGCTGGGCATGCCTGCTTCTGCACAAGCAGCATGGTGGGTGTCTCTTCCGTTTCGCGTGGGTTTGTAGGTGGTTGATGATCCTCCTGCGCAGGTGTGTCTGTCTGCTGCCGCCTGCCCAGGGGAAGGTCAGCTCTGGGTCACAGGGATCTGCTTTATCAGAAGGGGCCACTTTCCAGAGGAACCTGCCTCTCTCCCTCAGAACTGGACCCACCGAGCTCAATCAGGTGAGCTCAGACACAAGGGAGACCCCCAAAGGAGCTGGGAATCAGCGCTTATTGTTATGGACCAAACAACTGAATCAGGTCTGTGCCAGGACGGGAGCCTGGAGAAAGGGGGCCCGGGAGGAGGTGGGGGAGGCACCTCATGGAGGGAGGCCGAGCTCGAGGCCCAGGAGATGGTGGGTTCCTCCAACCCTCTGCAACACCGGCCTGTCCCCTGGGGTGGCCAGGCTACGGCAGAGGCCCCCACTGTACGTTTGTTTGCACAGTAGCCCTGTGGACAGAAAGTTGGGCGCAGGCTGCCATCTGTGCTAATGCTACCTATTTCCTTTCATAGGAAATAGGCCAGAGCGTGATGAACGTTTAATGATAGAGCCATCGAGCCACATGAGAAAATGTCTCATGACTCGATGTCACCCTCTGTCCCCTGAACACTAAGTTAAATGAGGGATAGGGAACTCCTGCTTTGGATGGCCCTGATTTTGGAGATACTTCGAGTCTTTAGGTGACCTAAGTGTCGCCTGTTGCTGCATTCACGTTTGTGCAGCGCTGCTCAATTCAAGGCGCTGCACGCCAGATAAAACCAGAGTTCACTGTGGACATGAGAGTCATCTTTCCGAGTTACTGGGCTAGGCAGGAAACGCGATCCACAGGGCGACGACCGCTCGGCAGGAAACGCGATCCACAGGGCGATGACCGCTCGGCTCCCCTCGAGAAAGGGAGTGACCGTTCCCTGCCCATGCCGCCCCCAGATCATCCTGGGTGTCCCCCAACGTGTCCTCAGCCAAGCTGGGCCTGAAGGCCTCTATCAGGCATGATGGCTTCTGGCAAGACCATCTGTGGCGCCAGGCCCATTGGTGTCCACGGTCAGACTCGTGGCTCCTTTATACCTGGTCCAGAACACCAGCGCCTAAGACGGCTTCCTCCTCGGGGCGCTCCTCGTTGGTGACGGCCAAGCGCATGGCACCCACCATGTGCTGTGCCTCGGTGGGGAGGGCACAGTGTGAGTGTTCCAAAAACTTAGCCACCAAAACCCTGGTGTCCGCATAGGCCTTGCTGTCCACTAAAGAGCGTGGCCGCTGTTTGGAGGCTGCCAGGAAGGGCTCTGGTGTTGGCCGTCGGTCAACTTTCCAGGTATCTGGGTCCCCCGCTGGTGAAAGCTGGGCCCAACAGGCAGCCGTGGCAGAGCGAGACATGGAAGCTAAAAATCAAGGGAAAAAATGCAATGTGAAACTCACTGAAAGCAAAGTAAAATCAAGGCAGCCGTTGAAGAAGTTAACTCAAAAGCAAAGGACAGTCTGCCCTCAGGAGGAGACTCCTCCTGGGGTTTCCGTGTTCCCGGGGCTGGCGCTCTGGGCACTCCCTGCCATCCGCATCGCATCTCTCCTCCCCTTCTCAACCCCAAGCTGAGCTAGGGTCAACCTCCAGGGGCTGCAGCCTCCAGGAACGAAGGCCTAGGGGGAAGGGCCGCTGCAGCAGACAGGAACCTGCCTTCCGCCCCTGCTAGAATCCCGAGGGCACAGGGGCTGGTCCTTCCCAGTCTTCTCGGCTCCACGACCTTTGCCCCTTTGGGTCTGATCTCTTGCTGGGGCTGAACCATGGCATCTAGAGACAGGGTCTGCCTTAAGACCAGAGTTGGGGGTGGCAGAGGGAACATGAGACCCCCCTGCCATCATGCCAGGTGCAGGCAGCCACCGCCCAGTGCCCTGCTCCACTGCCTGCCAGGCCAGAGGCTGGGGACCTGGCTCTAGCTCCCCACAGGGTTGACAGCCTCTCTGCATGACCCACAGGCTGGACACTGGGCTGAGGGTCCCTGTGAGAAGGCCAGCTCTGGCAATCAGCGGCGAGGAACGCCAACAAGGTCCAGCGAAGGCCTGGCTTGCCCAGCCTGAGCTTCACGCCAAAGTTGGCACATTCTGGGTGGTCTGTTCTGGGGTCTTGTTTGGTGGCAACTGGCAAGCCTGGCAATTAAACATGAGAAATGAAGAAACTCCCAGGTGGGGCCCATCTGCCCAGATGAAATCTCATCAAGTGGGCTGAGCAGCCACATGCGTGTTAAATTAGTGCTAGCCCTTGAAATAAGCGCAGAGAGAGAGAAAGCAAGAGAAAGGCCCTCAAAGCCAGAGAGTGGGCAGCCCCCATTGCCGGGGATGGGGTGAGGAGCTGCATTTGGAAACAATGTAGCCAAGGACACACCCACACCTGCCCCACCTCCCAGCAGGTGCAGTCACAGCACTTTAGAAAAGAAGCCTCTCACCGCTCCCCGGCACAGCCTCAGACAGTCCCGCTTCCAGGTCCTGGCTACACGGCGGCTTGTGTGAAGAGGCATCGCCTTAACCAGAAGGAGAATTCAGTGAACACATGAAAGGGACAAAGGAATTCCTGAGAAAGCTATCACAACTCGCCTGTGACTAAGACATGTATTTTATATGGTGAGCAAGCAGGAGAAACCTGCTGAGCTGACGGCCACCCAGCGGCAGATCAGACAGGAACCGCCCTGCAGCTGGCCAGGCCTGCTGTGGGTCAAGTGGTGTCCTGGGTCCCACCCCGACACAGTGCAATGGGCCAGTGGCTCAAAGAAAGCCCAGCCCCCTTCACGGGAATACCCACCTGCACCCGAAGAGCTCCAGGCACCCTGGAAGGCCCTGCCTGTGGTGTGCAGATCAGCCTAACCAAGAGGGGACAGCGGCGTCAGGCAGGTGTGTGGGTGCCGAGGTGTGAATTTCACTGAGGGGGGCAGGCCAAACAAAGCCATCAGGGGGCCACAGACTGGACCCATGAGCCCCTCCAAGTACAGGGCATCCTCCTCCAAACCTCAGTGAGTGAATGTGAGCGTGGTGGAGAGAGGCTCTGGAGCTCTGAATAAACCAGCAGAGCGGGGTGTTTCAGAAGGTTCGACGGGACTGTCTCCCTGTGAGCCGGCAATGGGATGCAGGAAAGAGAATGCAGAGAGGACCGCAGCCAGGGAGTCCACACGGGCCAAACCTGGTATCTGCACCAGGAAGGCACCTCCAGGCAACTGGCTACTGCGGGTCCTGGTTCCTTTCAGGGACTCGGTTCGTCCTGGCGCAGCCGAGCTCCAGTAGGGGTCAGCTGGGCAAGACCATCGAGGGGAGACTGAGCCAGACCCGCGGCGCCCTCTTCGGGGTCCCTGCACTTCCCTACCGCAATGGCATGGAGGTCAAAGGTCCACCAGTCTTTATTGGCAGAAACTGAGCCTCCTCTCAAAAGACAGCAATGAGGACTGGGTGTGAATTCTCCAGCCCCGGGGGTGCCCAAGACTTGGGGGGAGTTAGTGTGAAATGCAAATTCCTGGGCTGCTGGCCACAGGGACCCGGTGCCAGGTCCTAGACTCCAGGGCACTGCCCGTGGACACAGTCACCTGGGGTGATTTTCGGAAGCTCTGGGCTGTGTGGAGAGTGCTGCCAAGGTGCCTGGGAAGTGCTTCTGAAAAAGCACCCGTGTCTGCCTGGGGTGGCTCCAGCCGATGACACCCCATACCCAGAGCTATCGTCAGGGGTCATCTGTCCTGTGCAAGACTCTAGGCCTTTTCTGGGCCCTGGAGCACATGTGCAGCACTCACAGCAAATGTCCTGGACTGGCCCCCTGGGCCCCTTGAATCCTTCCTCCCCTGCCAGAGTGGCAGCCTGGTAGGGTGCAGAGGGGCCCTGGCTCAGGGGTCAAGACCACATTCCCAGTGTGGCCCCAGACAGGATTCGCAGGGCCAGGCCTCCACTCTCAGGGATCACTGAGACCTGCAGCATCCAGGGAAAGCCGGCCACTCTGGGGACATGGGTGAGGGGTGAGTCTGGCCACCCTACCTGCCGTGCCAGATGTGCACGAGGTGGGGTCACTGGTAGAGCGGGATACATGCCCGGGACCTGGCTGCACCTGCAAGCCCATGCCAGGATCCTCTGGAGACACGCAGCCAGGGTGAAGGGCAGATTCAGAGGGTGCTGAGGCGTCCACAGGGCCATCGGGGGATGGGCTGGAACCTGGCGTAGCGGTGCCCTCAGACACCAGGAGGCTTGTGCTGTCAGCTGGTACTGCAAGAGAAGGGACATGGCATTAGGGCAGGTGACCGCAGGGGACGCTGGCGTGGGACAAGGTCTGCGTCTCCAACTGCAGACCTAGATGAACTCTGAAACCCTGGGGTGCGGAAACACTGAGTAGGATGGACAAATGCTGCTCTATGCTGTTGAAAGTTGGGGGCACCAGATGAGCTCCCAGAAAGCATTCCAGGAATGGCACGGGTCGGGGACTTAGACCCTTCACACTACACAAGAGACTACAAGTCAGAAATCAGATGCTTTGGTCACCAGACGCTTTGGTCTGGGTGAACAGGGCCGGTGCAGGGGTACATAGCAGCTCCGAGGGACATCAAGCCATCCCCGACAGGTCCCGGTGGGCCTGAGATCTGGCCCACCCATGCAGGGGTGCAGCCCCAGGCCTGCACTGCAGCCAGACAGGGTGGTGCAGGCAGGTGGGACAAATTCCGCCCACAGGACAGTGGCCTTGGCTCTCAGAGTGTGGAGGCCAGGCCAGCAGCCGCAGTAGCCTTGCCCTGGGAACGAGCCGGGAATGCAGACGCTCAGCTGGACCCCAGACCCATGGAAGCAGAGACCCTGGCACTGGGCCCAGCCACCGGGGTTGGAGTGAGCCCTCTAGGGAATTCTGATGCCCTCCAAACTGGAAGAACTACTGCTCTGGACCGGGATGCTGGCCAGGGCTGGGCTCCTGCCCATAACCACTCCACGGCGGCTGGATCGGAGTCTATTTTAATGCCACCTCCACGCGGTGTGCATGCACGTGACAGCGTGATTAACTGCTCCTGCACTCTCCCCTCCAATCACCAGGTGCCCTCAGAGGCCCCTCCCGGCGCTGGAGTGGAGTTGCCTGCATGGGGGACACTTCAGAGATCACAGAAGCCTGAACTCCTCCGGGCGTGGGGCTTCGGGTCTGCTCCTGCCACCCTTTGTTTTCCCTGCGTCTGACAGCTTGCCCGTGGGTGACAGGCTTTTCAGGCACCTCCCACTATTCATCCTCACTGCCCATCTGTTACCCCCACCCCACAGCTGCAGAAATGGGCTTAGACAGGGAAGGGTTGAGGGTCACACAGCCACCAAGATGGTCCTCTACTCAGGAGAGTCCTGAGCCCTGTACCCCAGCAGAAGCCTGGGTTCTGGAGCCTGGGTCAGCTGTAGAGTTCACCACCCAGGTCGCGGGCGGGCGGAAGATCCAGCCCTGCTGAAGTCTGGGCGAGGAGCACCCTGTCTATTTCCACCTGCCCTGAGACAGGATGCAGGAAAGGGCTCCGTCCGGCAGCACAGGCCTCCCTCAGCCCAAACCCCGGAATGCTACAGGTACGGCCGCCCTGTGACAGTGACTGAGATACACTGTACCTGGGGTTGCCCTGGGGAGGTCACTGAACGCCTTCTCGAACAGCCTCTGATGGCTTGCAGCAACCAAAGGAAGGACAAGCTTGCTTCCAAATCCCACAACTGCAAAGACGCTGCGCTCTACAACCCCAGGTGGCCTCCCAGACAGGCAGCCCCTTCCTGTTTCTCTTGGATGTCGAGTGAGTGTTCAGCAGATGACAGAGTGCCCTGGGACCATCATCCTGGCCCTCTGTGGGATCGCATGAGTTATCTAACTTTGTTCTCCAAAGAAGCCAGCCCACGTGACCCCTCGCAGGAGCCTCAAGACGGCGGCTCTCTAGCTGGCCTGGCCTCTGTGCCCTCGTTCCCTCTGCTGTAAAGGACGCTTCTGCTTTCCTGCAGCCTTAGACTACCTCCCCAGCCCCGGCTTTGCACGTGACTCCCACCCTCTGTGTTTGGGGATTTGACTGTTGAACACGTGTCCTTCAATGCCCTCAAGGACATGACTTCCAGCCTGCGCCCTCCTGCCAGCCGCCCAGCCCAGACACCTTCTTCAGAGGGAGGTGCCGTGTGGACATTCGCCCGGTAGGTACAACTTTGGCCCTGGAAAGGGGACCCTAGATGGAGTCATGCTCTTCTTCAAATCCATACCCGTCAAGGGAGAAAGTGGGGCAAAGAGGGACAAGTTCTTCCCGGAGAGTGCGGAGGTCTCCCAGGTATGCTGACTGTAGTGGATGGAGGCACGGGAAGAAATGTGGGGAACATACAGGATATTCAATGGGAAAGGCTGCTGCAAACTCCAGCCCCTTAAAGAGTAAGAAATGGAGGGAGGAGGAAGAAGAGAAGAGAACAAGGACACAAAGAGACATCCTTGAAAACAGGAACATCCCACTTCAGGAGCTGAAAGACATAAGATTACCTGGAGTGCTGAAGCCAGCACTGGTGTTTGGGTCCCCGAAGCTGGACTCGGCCACCTGTTGATCCATACTTGTAACCTACAGTAAGAGACGGAAAGCGTCAAGGCGGGTCGTCCATGGGAACGCAGCACAGCAGCCTCCAGTAGTGCAGGTGCTTCATCTTGTCTCCTGGTGGGAAGTGCTAAGAGACGTTCACCCACAGCTCCACTCCTCTCCTCTACATTTAGGAGGTGGGGTGTGAGGGTTCAAGTCGCCCTTGCCAAAGCCAAAGCCTAGTTTTCTTTTTTCTTTTCTTTGAGGCAGAGTCTTGCTCTGTGGCCCAGGCTGGAGTGCAATGGTACGATCTCGGCTCACTGCAACCTCCACCACCCGGGTTCAAGTGATTCTCCTGCTTCAGCCTCCTGAGTAGCTGGGATGACAGGTGCCCACCACGGTGCCTGGCTAGTTTTTATATTTTTAGTAGAGATGGGGTTTTGCCATCTTGGCCAGGCTGGTATCAAACTCCTGACCTCAGGTGATCTGCCTGCTTCGGCCTCCCAAAGTGCTGGGATTACAAGGCGTGAGTCACTGCGCCTGGCTGAAAGCCTCTTTTTCTGAACGTTTGCCATGAGAGCGCCTGACAGGGCCACAGAGCCACCTGAGCCTGAGTTGCACAGTCATCGAGCTTCTGTGGCTTTCAATTTCTTTTTCTTTATTGATATATTTTAGAGACAGGGGCTCACTCCATGGCCCAGCTTGGAGTGCAGTGGTGCAATCATAGCTCACTGCAGCCTTGAACTCCTGGGCTTAAGCAATTCTCTGGCCTCAGCCTTCTGAGTGGCTGGGATTATAGGCATGAGCTACCACGCCCTGCTTTTTTCAGCTTTCTTCTTGGATATACTGATTCTGCCTGGAGAGGCCTCGGAATAAGGGGAAGGCTACACCCGCTCTGCTCTCTGCCCCATCTTTGTTCTGCCCATTCTGTGTGGGCCATGCTTTCCACCTCGGAGGGCATTAGGGCCTCCTGGATGCGATGTTTGGACGCGATACACACTATACACACGTCACGTGGGCACCCCCGTGCACCCCATGCTACCTCAGAAAACAATTTGTGAATCCGTGTGTTATTTCAGAATTGCTTTGGGGATACACTTGCAAATACTGAGCTCCAGAGGAGACTGGGAAGGTGAGGGGGCTCCTGCGGCTTGGTCTGATTCCAGCTCAGGTAATGACATTTCTGCCTCCCTCATCTCCCGCCACTTCAATCAGATAGCTGGTCTCCTTCATCTCTGCTCTTCAGCCAGGCTGACACCCGGGCGGGGGTTGGGGCTGCAGCCTTCCCACCCGCACAAAGGGTGTGAGCTGCAGCCTTCCCACCCGCACAAAGGGTGTGAGCTGCAGCCTTCCCACCCGCACAAAGGGTGTGTGAACTGCAGCCTTCCCATCCGCACAAAGGGTGTGAGCTGCAGCCTTCCCACCCGCACAAAGGGTGTGAGCTGCAGCCTTCCCACCCGCACAAAGGACCGCCCCGCAGCGTGGCGCTTGAGAGGGGGTTCCGAGACAGAGAAGATGGAGAGCTGCCCAAGTGAGTCCTTTGATCTCACTAAGATGCTTTGGTGTAATGCGGTCCACGCTATTTTTCTTCCTTAGCCCTCTCATTCTGCTGGCAGGGAACCGGTGAGGGGGAGTTCACCCCACCGTCAGCACCCACCTGCTTGTTCACTGAAGTCATGATGTGCCAATAACCAGTTTTGGAAAGCTCTGTCCAGAACCTTCCATGAGTCACAAGAAGCGAACAATGCCCTAACGGTTTCTTTCATCCTGTGTCTCTCCTCCCATATCTAACCCTCTCTCGGACTTGCTTTTCTTTTGGATCATAGATGGGTGGTAACTTAGAACTCCGCTGTCTAAAAGAAAATCTTCTGGTAATAAAGAAATATAAATAAAACAAAAGAAAGAAAATCTACTGTGGGACAAGGTCAGGAGGAAACTGGATTCGCTTCATGTCGTGCAGAAGCGTCACTCACTTCCTCTGGCTCCCGGTCAAATTTGGTCTCCAGAGGAGGCAGCTCCTGGGAGCTATCTATCACCTCTCGCAAGCAGAGTGTCAAGAGTTTAATTTAAATGTGGCCCTTCCCTGATGTCAGAAGCCACCTTGCCACGCTAAGCCATGGGGAAAATGGCTTATGCCATGGGGAAAGGTTCCTTCCATACAGCATTTTCGATGAACTATAACGGCAGTAGAAAAGGGTGGGGAAGAAATATATTTGTGGCATAGAATTTCAGTTGAAATGTGATTTCAGCGAGGAAGCTCATAAACACAGCTCCTTGTAGGAGAGCGGGGAGAGGGCTGTTGACAGGAGATCTGCGGGAATCCCTTCACCTGGATCTTTCTGGTCTGCAGATATGCTATTCTGAACAGTCATGGTAAATGAAAAATCAATTGGCATTTCCACAAATAATTCACATTTTACGAAGCTTGGTGGCTGAGATACTTGCATGGAAATTCTGCCCCATCCTGCGGTTTGTTTCCCACTCCTGGGTGAGGCCAACCATTTAGAACCAGATTTATGAAGAGCTGTTCTTTTGTGGCGATTCCAGCAATCATGGAAAATAGGAGTTAAAATTTTAGGCTGGTGGCTCAAGGCAAATTTTAAAGACACTTTGCTAACAGATTTTATGCCGATCATAAGTTTTAGGACCTGGTGCTGGTCCCGGACTCTGCTGGTCCCGGACTCTGCTGGTCCCTATCCCTTCTCATGACTCCTTGTCTCGTGCTCAGGTTTCCTTCCACCCGGCATGCTGCCACCAAATTAAACTCCTAAAGCACCACTGGGTCACACCCAAGACGCCACTCCTCAAAGGCACTTCTACAGTTTGACATCCAAGGTCATAAAATATCTGCCCAAATGATTTCAGCCCTGGGGTGCTGAAGCTCCCACATTCAGGCTCCAGGCCATCCCGCCATGGGCCTTAGCTGGTGCTCTGACCTTCATCTGCACCACCTCTGCCTCCTTCACACACTGCAGCCCCCCACATCACCTGCCCCTTCACACCCCCCCACATCACCTCCCCCTTCACACACCCCATCCCCACATCACTTCCCCCTCCTTCATACCCCCCAAATCACCTTCCCCTTCTTCACACACCCCACCCCGCCAATCACCTCCCCCTCCTTCACACACCCCACCCCTCCAATCACCTCCCCCTCCTTCACACACCCCAACCCCCAAATCACCTCCCCCTTCTTCACAAACCCCAGCACCCCGACAAGCCCCCCACATCACCTCCCCCTTCACATACCCCATTCCCCACATCACTTCCCCCTCCTTCATACCCAAATCACCTCCCCCTCCTTCATACCCCTTAAATCACCTCCCCCTCCTTCACACACCCCACCCCTCCAATCACCTCTCCCTCCTTCACACACCCCAGCACCCTGACAAGCCCCCCACATCACCTCCCCCTTCACATACCCCATCCCCACATCACTTCCCCCTCCTTCATACCCCCCAAATCACCTTCCCCTTCTTCACACACCCCACCCCGCCAATCACCTCCCCCTCCTTCACACACCCCACCCCTCCAATCACCTCCCCCTCCTTCACACACCCCAACCCCCAAATCACCTCCCCCTTCTTCACAAACCCCAGCACCCCGACAAGCCCCCCACATCACCTCCCCCTTCACATACCCCATTCCCCACATCACTTCCCCCTCCTTCATACCCAAATCACCTCCCCCTCCTTCATACCCCTTAAATCACCTCCCCCTCCTTCACACACCCCACCCCTCCAAATCACCTCTCCCTCCTTCACACACCCCAGCACCCTGACAAGCCCCCCACATCACCTCCCCCTTCACATACCCCATCCCCACATCACTTCCCCCTCCTTCATACCCCCCAAATCACCTTCCCCTTCTTCACACACCCCACCCCGCCAATCACCTCCCCCTCCTTCACACACCCCACCCCTCCAATCACCTCCCCCTCCTTCACACACCCCAACCCCCAAATCACCTCCCCCTTCTTCACAAACCCCAGCACCCCGACAAGCCCCCCACATCACCTCCCCCTTCACATACCCCATTCCCCACATCACTTCCCCCTCCTTCATACCCAAATCACCTCCCCCTCCTTCATACCCCTTAAATCACCTCCCCCTCCTTCACACACCCCACCCCTCCAAATCACCTCTCCCTCCTTCACACACCCCAGCACCCTGACAAGCCCCCCACATCACCTCCCCCTTCACATACCCCATTCCCCACATCACTTCCCCCTCCTTCATACCCCCCAAATCACCTCCCCCTCCTTCATACCCCTCCAAATCACCTCTCCCTCCTTCACACACCCCAGCACCCCGACAAGCCCCCCACATCACCTCCCCCTTCACACACCCCATCCCCCATATCACCTCCCCCTTCACACACTCCACCCCCATCACCTCCCCCTTCACACACTCCATCCCCCACATCACCTCCCCCTTCACACACTCCACCCCCATCACCTCCCCCTTCACACACCCCACCCCCCAGATCACCTCCCCCTTCACACACTCCAGCCCCCCAGATCACCTCCCCCTTCACACACTCCAGCCCCCCAGATCACCTCCCCCTTCACACACTCCAGCACCCCACATCACCTCCCCCTTCACACACTGCAGCACCCCACATCACCTCCCCTTCACACACCCCACCCCCAATCACCTCCCCCTTCTTCACACACCCCAGCACCCCGACAAGCCACCCCACATCACCTCCCCCCCACAACACGCACCCCAGCCTCCCCAGATCACCTCCCCCCCACAACACGCACCCCAGCCTCCCCACATCACCTCCCCCCCACAACACGCACCCCAGCCTCCCCAGATCACCTCCCCCCCACAACACGCACCCCAGCCTCCCCACATCACCTCCCCCCCACAACACGCACCCCAGCCTTCCCAGATCACCAGGCCCGATTCTTCTGCAGAAGCCTCAGAGAAGTTTGTCTCTGTCCAGTCTCCACATGAGAGTGCCGTGACAAGGGGATTCTGTCCTATAGCCCCTGGAGGACCACTGTCATCAGTGGTCCCTGACACATACACTTGCCACCCAGACAGGATCAAACTGGCAATTTCTCAATCACTTTCGTGCTATCAAAAGAAACTCCCTGAACACTGGCTGAAGTGTACAGCCTCGAACCACAGGAAAGAGAATGGCATCTAACCTAATCCTACCCTAATCCGGCCTGTGACCTAAGCCGGAAAGGAAGAGTGCACGGCCCATCAACCAGGCAAGTGCGTATGGAGCCCACCTTGGGGCGGCTGTCAAACCTCTTCCCCAGCGCACCCCCCGCCCCGCCCCAGAGTGGGCTGTTACCCCACAGAGCCCGCCTTCTGCAGCCTCCTCTTTATCCAAACGAGTGCTGAGGGCACTTTCTACGCCATTTGTCCTAACAAGGAGAAGCAACTGACCCCGCCTCGCCCGGGGTGCAGGGTCGTGCTGTGAAGGGGCGCTCCTTGCTGACTAGCCGGGGGGGCTTTGCTGCCTGGGGAGGGGACAGCTGGTGGCGCAGCTGGCGGCATGGCCTTCCCTCTGTGGATGGTAATGGGCTTCTTTGATTTCCAGACTCCCAGACATGGCCGTGAACTAAAAAGTGCTTCCAGGCCACGGGGTCAAAGAGAGTGGGCCCAAGGGCTCTAGCGGCTCCTTCATCACCAGATGCTGCCCTGCTGCCAGGGGGCGCCCAGGGACAGGCCCTGCAGGCGGTCGTGCTGTGCCCCTGCCAGCATGGGGAGCTGGGGGTCTCTGAGCCAACACAAGCTAATTCAAGATCAGCCTCTGACCTTTCAGCTCTTCTCACCAGTTCTGAGAAAGAAATCTCAACTGAAAGAATTCTCCAGAGTTTTGGAGAAGGTCGCATTGGTTTCAGAACCAGCCCCATCCCTTCCGATGTATTCTGTTCTTCAGAGAAAACAGTGAAATTGTGACGCAACAGGAACCCATTCCTTCTGGGTGCCGCTGTGGGGTCACGCACTGAATGGCACACCCAGGTCCAGAAGCTACTTCCGGCAGGCAGGGCCCTTGGGAAGCCAGGGCCTGGGCTCCATGGACAGGGGTTCCTGTCGTCAGGAGGCAGAGGGGTCCGAGGGGCAGAAGGGAGAACAGGGAAGCAGGCTCAGAGTCAGTCCCAGTGCAGAGCTGGAGTTGTGATGGCAGCAGGCAGGGTCGCTGAGCAGAGGTGGTGGAGGGGACAGAGCTGCCCCCTCACCACAAGGCAGCCATGGGGGAACCACACACCTCTGCCACCTTCAGGGGTTTCTGGATCCACCCGCCACCCTGCCCAGTGCCCCTGCTGGCTACAGCGTGGAGCTGCCTGCCCATTGCACCCTCGGTCAGCCTCCCCTCTGCCTTCCCAGGGGCTTCCGTCACGGAGGGCCCTGTCCTGGGCCTGCATCCCCACCATCTAGGTCCTTCCATATCTGCCTGGTGACCTCCTCAAAGGTCCCAGATCCACACTCCCCTCTACCTACCATCCCACCTTCTCTCCTCCTTACCGAGCACCCTGCAAGAGTGATCTGCTCCTGCTCTCCAAGTGGGAGCAGCAGCACGGCTGAGGCTTTGATAGGCACCGAATTCTTAGCCCCAACCCTCCACTTCAACACCCCAATTACTGACTCAGGAGCCCTGGGGGTGGGCCCAGCCATTAGGATTTGATTATCAAGTTCCCCAGGGGGTGACCCACTGGTGTCTGAAAACCACAGCCACACCTGTGCTCCCCTGTGCATGTGCCATCCACTCCTTTACCTGATGTGGTCCAGCCCTGCCCTCCATCCCATCAAAGCTGCTCTGCCAAGGTCACCAGCAGCCCCTCCCTCCACAGTGAGCCACGTGGCCCTGGGGGTTAGCTTCTGGACAGCACCGGGCCCATTGCTTCCTTCCGGAACTGCTGGTTTTGGCACATCCAGGCTCCTGGGAGCCTGCCTCGTGCCCTGTAGCCTGTCGTGTGTGGGGGTGGCATTGCCACCTGCAATGGTGTTGTTCTGGGGGGCTCCCTCTCTCCCATTTTCCAGGCTCCAGTGACAGCGGCAGCTAACTCTGATCACTCTGAACTACAGCTCCAGTCATCTGGTGGACACTCACTCAGAATTCAACCCACCACACCCAGACGGATCACCACCCACGCACACTCATCTGACACTCTTTATGGACGACCTTCTGTTTGGGGGATACGCTGTGCCTGTCCTTCCTTCTGAGCCTTTGCACAGGCTGTTCCCTCTCTCAGGAGCCCTTCCAGCCCCACTCCCTGCACCTCACCTGCCTGATGCCCACCCAGCCTGACCTCCCAGACCCTCCATGGACCCCCATTTGGGCCTGATGTCATGGCAGGTGCCCCACAGTGCACTGGGCTCCCCTCGCAGTGCTGACGAAACTCTTATCACAGCCAACTGTCTCCACTGATAACACTGATTTGAATTATTTTTATCATAAACAGAAAACTAAACAACATTGGGAAGGCAGAGGTCCCAGCTCAGCTTTATAGAAACATCTAAGAACATCTCCATGACTGCACGTGCAGAAATGGGATTTCAGGGCCATGCCCACGTCCTCACTAAAGGGTCCCTCCCCAAAGGCAGCCCCACACATCTGCTTCTAGTATCCACAGTAAAAACGGGGTCCTGGTAAGGGCTCAGGGGTCACTGGCTGCAGCCTGCCTAGCTGCTTTAGGCATTTCAGGGTAGCTGCTCGGGGACTGTCTGCTTGTGTGAGGGTGCACTGGGGGTTCACGGCCAGCCGGAAGCTGAGCTGACCCACCACAAGCCACCCTGAAGGAGGTCCCTGTGGTATATATGAGTGCCCAGGTGCGTAGTGCCTTACAGCGTCTGAATGTGCTGTCCATGTTTCCACAGGGCACAGGGCAGTCGCATCTCCTCCTGTCCTAAGCCCACCCTGCCTGCAATGGTGACCAGTCCTTGCAGGTGTGACGGTCAGCAGGGCTTGTGAGCTTATTCAGCCAACATGGAAATGGCTGCTCCACCCACAGGGGCTCCTCAGGGTCAGCGCTGCCTTGGTCACTGGTTGGGACCAAGGTCACAGGGACCAGCATTGCCACCTGGCTTGCATGCACATGGGCTCTCGGGATCTCAAAGTGACAGGGAGAGCGTTGGGGGTGACATCAAAAGGTCTGAGCCTTGTGCTAGGGTGTCTTTACAGGAGTCAGCAAAGACAGCGGGCAGCCGGCCAGGCCTGATCTGATGCCCTGTACCAGTGCCTGGCCGGTGATCTGGGTAGAGAGAACCATCCGGGGCTCCATGGCTGCTGAGAAGCCCAAAGCGGGTGCAGTTCTGGGCGGGCCTGGACGCCTCTGGTCATGCTGTTGTCTGCTCTCCTCCACTCGCTGCTTGGGCTCAGAATTGGCTTCAGCCCCTACCTCCGCCCCTTCCTGTTGAATCTCCAAGGCTCCCCTGCCCGTGCCCTTTGCTCCAACTCACTGCTGTGTTCCCCAGCCATGTCCCAGTCCCCGAGGCCTCCAGGACCTCCTTGACCACCTGTCAGGGGAGTTCTCTGCATTTCCTAAATTGGACTGTAGGCCTCTCTAGCAGGATTGGGGAAATGTTCACAGATGATATCCTAAAATATGCTTTCCAGTCGCTTGCTTTCTCTCCCTGTATTTCAGGGACGCCAGCGAGCTGTCGATTTGGTCTATTTACATAACCCCATATTCCTCGGAGGGTGGGTCCCTGGAGGGTCCCTTGCACTATGGGCCACGTGACTTTTCCAGATGTCCCCATCTCTCTGCCCTGGCTAGCAGCATTCCACACTGAGTCAGGACAACAACGAGGATGAGGAGGAAAACAACACCCCAAAAGGGTGACTGACTTTTGCTGAATTCAGATCTTACTATGTTCCAAGTCCTGTTGGCTCCATTACAGACAACATCCCATTTCGTCCCATAACCTTGGCACTATTATCACCCCCATTTTACAGATGAGGAAACTGAGGCTCCACGAACACACTGCCTGTCGTGTCAGGCACCATGAGGCTGCGGGAGTGCCTGGCTTGCCCAGCTCAGAGAAGGCCGGAAGGACCGGGTGGCTGAGGCACTTCCCTGGCCCGAAACGTCTCAGCCTCAGGCAGGACCAGGGATCCAGGGCCGCTTTCTCCCCTCCCCAGAGGGTGGTGATGGCAGTGTGGGATCAAGACAGGCTGGGGCACCCTGGGTACTTGGTCCACGGACCCAGCTCCACTCCTGGGGGCTCTCCCCTCGGGTCAGGAGCTGTCCCAGGTCCTTCCGCCCGGATCCCAGACCACCCACCAGCACGAAGCTCAGATGCACCTGGGTTGTGACTGGTGGCTGCAGAAACGGAACTAGGGAGCCAAGGGGAAAAGCATCAACACTGGGTGCCCCAGGCCCAGGCTGGCGTCCCTGCAGGTGCCGCTCTCTGAGCCTGCGGCCTCATCTACAGCACAGGACTAATAAGACCAACATCCCACAGGTTTGCTGAAAGGCTTCGAGAGAGATGCATGTGTCCCGGGGCCTCAGCACAGGGTGCTCATGGGTGTCCACTCCACAGCCAGCTCAGACCTGGCGCGGTGTGAGGTGCCTTCCAAGGGCCGGCCGGGACAGTGTCCCTAGCATTCCATGGGAACTGGCCTTGTCTGGGGCCCTGGGCCTCACCTGGCTGGGAGGAGGCTGGCCCACCACCGCCTCATATGGAGGGGGGAGCTCAGCAGGATAGAGCAGGCCGGGGCTGTTGATGGCCTCGTCATACAAAGTGCTGAATGGAGACGGAGCAAAGTCCAGGTGGAGGCCCCTGAAAAAGACAGAAACATCACATCGTCATTGCCCGAAGAAGGAGGCACAAGTGCTGACGGCTCTCAAAGCAGGGGCGGCCAGGGCTTCCCCTCTCCTAACACTTCCCATCCTTGTGAAATGAAAGCTTCAGTCACAGGGCGATTTATACTTTTGTTTTTTTTTCTGGAATGACATCAACATTTTCAATCAACTCTACTGATCTGTCCATTACAATTCAAATCATCATACAGCCGATTACATCTTTCATTAAACTGTACATGTTACACGAATGACTGTAATGTGACCGCAGCTTTGCATGTCATGAGAATGTAAGGCAGCAACACCTGTCTGCCTCCGGTTTCTTTTGGGTTGCATTACAGGAATGTTCTATGTCTAAGACCCTCTCCTTCCACTGCGCCTCCTCTGTTCTCACCACCATGCCTGCAGGACCACTGCAACTCCCACCTCCCAGACACTGCTGCCGATCTCAGTGGTTTCGAGATGTGGGCAGCCGTGGGAGACCAACCTCTGGGCCTCAGCGGAGGGTGTGCAGGTGTACTCTGGCGGGTAATAGGGTGGAGGCGGGAGTGGGGGGATGAACTCATCGAAATCCAGGGTCTGGTGGAGAACGGTGCCATGAGGAGTCACGCAGGCGGGGTTGGCTGGATGTGACCTCTGTGGAAGGAACTGGAAAACAGAGACAACCAGAGTTATCTGGGACATCTTGTGTGGCTTGTGTCTCATTAAGGTAATTATATGCGAGCTTTAATGATCAGTTTAGAATGCCTGTAATTTCAACTGTCAAGCCATAACTGCTAAGCACACACTTTAAAACGGAGGCTCCAGGAGGAACGCCTCGCATCAGTAATCTCAAAATGCTTTGTTGCCCACGCTGTTATACAGAACGCCTCTTTTTAAAGAAAAAATATGGTCTAGGAAGTCTTTTATGCTGTCCCTACCGCTCCACCTGGCCCCTCTGATGACAGTACTCAAAGACTGCAGTCCAAAGGCTGCCTGACATTCGTGGTTTAAGATGACACTTTGGCTGGGTGTGGTGGCTCACACCTGTAATCCCAGCACTTTGTGAGGCTGAGGCAGGTAGATCACCTGTGGTCAGGAGTTCGAGACCAGCTTGGTCAACATGGCAAAACCCTGTCTCTAGTGAAAATACAAAAAAATTAGCCGGGTGTGGTGGTGCATGCCTGTAATCCCAGCTACTTGGGAGGCTGAGACAGGATAACTGCTTGAACCCGGGAGGTGGAGGTGGCAGTGAGCCGAGATTGTGCCATTGCACTCCAGCCTGGGCAACAGAGTGAGACTCTGTCTCACAAAACAACAATGAAAAAACACGGCATTTCTGGAAGTGTGTTCATGAGAAAACACTAGACCCTCCCCCTTGAGATGTCCCCACCCCACTCCCAGAATTCCTGTGGTGAATCTGTGGGAAATGCCACATGCTCCCTTCTTGGAGTCCTGCATTGAGTATTCATGTATTAAAGTCTCTGAGAAGGGCTGTGCTGAAATACTCATTTAGCTGTTTAATACTTTATCCCAGCATTTCTCAAATATTTCCTAATAGGCCCCATTGGACACAGAGTATCTATTAATATTTTGCAGTTCTCAGGATTTCACACAGTTTGTAAAGCACTGCTCTGAGGAAAGAGAGACAACTTCATGAGTTCCAGAACATTCTATGGGCCAACCTTGAGCACTGAGATGCTGCTTTAACAGCGAGGTGAAATCCCTTTAACAAAAATGAAACCCATTTCTGCCTAGTTTTCCACTTCTGAAGTAACCAACAGCCAACTGCTTTTCTTTCCACCTTCACGTCTCTGCTGCCCAGAGGTCACCTGTGGCGTGAGATGGCTGGGATATTGTTCCAGCTCCAGTCAACGCCGCCCTGTGAGGGTCTACACGGCAAAAAGATACATGCTGCAAAAGCTCTGGGGCAGGGGCCCTCCTGGCGCACGGCAGATGAGGTAAAGAGAGGAAGGGTGTGTGTGTGTGTGTGTGCATGTGTATGTGTGTATGTGCATGTGTGTATGTGTCTGTGGATGTGCATATGTCTGTGTATATATGTCTGTCTGTGTATATATGTGTGTTTGTATGTCTATGTATGCATGTGTGGATGTGCATGTATGTGTCTGTGGATTGTGTGCATATGTCTGTGTATATATGTATGTCTGTGTATATATGTCTGTCTGTGTATATATGTGTGTTTGTATGTCTATGTATGCATGTGTGGATGTGCATGTGTGCACGTATGTGCACGTGTGTATATGTATGCGCATGTATGTGTATGTGCATGTAGATGTGCATTTGTGTGCATAGGTATATGTGTGTCTCTGTGTGTATGTGTGTGTGTGTGTGTGTATGTGTGTGTGTGTGTATGTGTTGAGGGGAAGACAGGGACCCAGAATCACGCCACACAAGCAAGGACAGCTCCATTAGAAAACAGTGAGGTCTCCAAGCACTGTGTGGGGACTGCGGTCCCCAAAGCATTCATGAAGAAGGCATTTGAACGGGTCTTGAAAGATGGGTGGGATTTCATCTAATGGGTGCGCAGGGAGACACTCAGGCTCCAGAACAGTTGAGCCAGGGAAGGATGTGTTTAAGAAAAGCAGATAGATAAGGCTCTGGAAGTCAATTCTTAATTCTGGGGCACTGGGGAGCCGGTAAGGGTGTTGGAGCTGGGGAGCAGGGGGACTGGAGCTGCGTGGTAGGAGGTGCCTTCTGGCAGCAGGGGTAGGGTGGGCTGGAGCTGACAGCCGCCAGGACGTGAAGCACTTTTGCACTGGTAGGGTTGAGGTGACGATTCTGAATGGGGTCAAGCTCTGTAAAATAAGCATGCTCTAGGTTGACGGAGAAAGGCTGGTGGCCGTGTCTAAAGGTGTAACACATCACAGGAAAATGGTCCCGTGGGCCTCCTGACACAGAGCACACTCCTCGCCTCTGGCTAGACCGACCCAAGGCTGCATGTGTTTAGCTGTCCGAAACAGAGGCGAATCGTTGGCTGCGAGCAGGGCGCATGTGCATCTGTCGTCCTCCGCCTTGGAGGCTGTCAGTCCTGATGCCTGCTGCACAGAGCTGAGAGGTAGGGGCGAGGGCAAATGCCCTCAGGTCTAATCAGGAAATAGTTGCAATTCGTCTCTATCAGAAATTAGAAAAAAAATCAATGACATACTCAAGCAAAACTAATGACATGCAGACACCAAAACACTTTCCAATTCAAGGCACCATTCCACCAGGAAGGAGAACAAGCATTTGAAGAGGGGCAGAGCTGCAAGGGACCCTCTCCGCAGGTGCAAAGTTAGCAGAGGCTGCCACACACTGGAGGCTATGTGAAGGTCAAAGGACTGCATCTGCGCTAAGCTCTGGGTCGCCTTTCCGGGGCGTGTTGGCCCCACCTTCCTGGACTCATTTCCCAGGGATCCTTTGACCTTGACTCCTCAGCTCCCCAGCCAGAATCCTGCAAGTGGCGCTTGACGTCTCCCCTCTCTTCCCCACCATCTGTGTGCGTTTAATTAGGTCAGGGTGTGTCTCCCGGCCCAGGGTCGCCAGCTCTGTCCTCTGCTCTGCAGGCTGGGGCTGGAGGTCTGCAGACTACGCTTCCCAGGCTACCGTGCCAGGGCTGCGGGCGGGCGCTGCCTGTAGGGGGCGCCAGAGGGCACCTGGCCGGCGGGCGGGGCGACGAGGGAGCTGCGGGTTTCCCGCGCCTTCCCACTTCTTCCCTTCTGTTCCCCGGCTTTGCGGGCTGAGAGCTGCTCTCTGCAGTTATTTCTCTCTCTGTAACCTCTCAGCACCCTCTTCTGTTCCTTCAGCCTTCCACACCCAAGTAACCGGCTCCCAGTAACTGTGTTGAAATCCTAAGGGCAATTTCTTTTCCTGGCCATCTGAGGCACATCTATTTTACCCCCCTCTGTGTTCCCATCTCGCAGTCGTACACAGCGGGCACTCAGTAAACTTCTGCAGAGGAGACGGGCAGACGCCTCCTTGCGGGGCACCTCCACTCAGCCCCTGTCCACGTCCTCCTCGCGGGAGCTTCTAACCTGTGTGCCTCTCTACCTTGATTTTCTGTCTCTGTAATTTGGTCTCCATCCTGCTAGCAGAGCTGTTTTTAAACCCATCTGATGAGGTCACTGCAGTTGAAAAGACTTTAATGAGACCCTGGCTTACGGAACTCCATCTGGTTTCCAGCTTCCTAACCAACCAGTGCCCCCAAACTCCCCGCTCCTTGAACAAAGTTGCTCTAATCCCAACTATCAAACACGTATTGTTCCTTCTTCCCAGCTCCCTACCTCCCTTTCACCTGGCGCCTCCCAGTCACCTTCAGGACCCGCAGAAATGCCTGTGACCCTGAAAAGCCAGTGGGCAGCCACTCCTCCCCCACCCCGCCCAAGCTCCAGGCTCTGAAACCTCGCCTGCATGTTTACTGCCAGGTATAAAGCTCAACTCTGCACCCGGAGGTGGAGGGCGGAAAAGGGGCTCTGAACAGTCCCTTCTTTCCCAGGTGGTTCTGCTTGCTCTGATCTGTGACTGCCTTCTCTGATCCATGTGGTGACAAAAGGACACCTGTGTCTGGTGCCCAGCTGGGGCTCACGCACCTGACATGAGCATAACTAGTGCCTAGGGCTGTCCCGGCACAATAGGAGTGAGGATTTGACACCCTGCTGGAGAAAAGCCCCTGCTCAGTCTGCTCCGGGGAGAGGGGATCCGAACCCAGGTGTGTCCTGTCCTTCCGGGTGCATGTGGAAGTGATGGAGGATGAGAACTAAGGCTACCTGGCCTTGGGCAGCTTCCCAAAGCCCACTTAACACAGAGCCCGGAACATTTCAGTCTATCCACACAGCCCAGAGTCTGGGATCTGAGGGAGAGCGTGAAGAGGTCAACCTGCCTGGGACGGGGAGCAGACCTCAAGTCAGTTGTCTCTGGGCCCTGCCTGGGCACTGAGGGCCTACAGGATGTGAGCACATTTCTGACCCTGTGAGTCTCAGTCCCCTTCCCTGAGAAGCACCACTGCTCAGTCACAGACCCAGACAGCAGCGCTGTGTGGCTTAAAGGCAGGCTTGGATCATCAGTATGAGCTCGTCCAGCCCATGCCTCCATCTCCTGCCATCAGGAACAGGGAGGGGCAGGGCAGGCATCAGGGGTCTGTGGACAAGGGCTGGGGATTTCCAGGAACACTGTGGAGCTCTGAGCTGCCCGCTCCTCCAGGTTCCAGCCCAGTCTGCTCACCTCCCTTTATATTCAGTGGTTTCCTCCCCAGCACTCACTCTCCCTGCTCCCTCTACCAATGTCCTCGCCACATCCTGGCTCCTGAAGGGAGCATACACACCTCTGAGTTTTTCCAGAAAGACTCAGAATTACAGGGAAGGGACCTCTCCCTCTGCCTTCCTTAGACTTGGTAGAAACACCAGGCTTGTTACTACCAAAGTTTGCTGAATCAACTTCCTCCTGGACAACTCTGCAGATGACCTGGAGCTCCCGCTCTGTGCTCCAGACCCTGGGGAGAGCCCGCCCTGCGGCTCCCTGGTCCTGCCACCACTCCCAGGTAGGTTCCATGCCCACCCAGGGCTCCAGGGTGCCTTACTGCACAGGGTGAGGCCTGTGTTCATTATTACTGTGATTGCATAAGGAAAGAGGGATGCAGACAGGAAGAGCTGCTCGTTCTGTGAAAACTAAGTTGAATGCTTTGGAAAGACTCAATAAAGGAGGGCAGCCAAGCAGAAACCACTGCCAAGTCAAGTCCAGGCAAGGCAGGTCAATGAGCAGAGGAGAATCATAAAAATCTGGGGAAGGTCTATACTCCTGTCGCTTCCCCTGGCTGGCTCCACTTTAGAGGAACTGAATCTAAAAATCAACGATGGTGCCATTTCCATGAACTTTCTCCAAGAAATATGCCCAGACAGGCCAACAGACCCATAACCAAAGGGATGACCACGGCCCCAGATGAGATGACTGGTGGACAGATGCTCATTAGCATATTTAACATTCAAGAGAAACGACCGTGTGTCCACATCATTTTGATGATTGTCTGCATGAGCTGTTTAGATAAGCAGCTGCCCATTGTTCCTGGTCTGATAGATAAGTAGCACCTACTGTCCAGAGACAATCCTGTGGAGCCCAGGCCTCAAGGACCTCAAAGTCACTGTGGGCTCCCGGAGCGCCCTCTCCAGCAGGTGTAGCCAGGGCTGGGGTGAGGCGGAGAGAAGATACTGGGGAACCTGGCGATGCTGTGGCTCCCATGGGGTGGTGTGTCCCTGACCAGCCAGCACCGCTTACCAGCTCCATGGGGAAACCCACAGTTAGCACGCTATGGAAGGCACAGTGCCCCATCTGCTGTCTACAGGAGGTCAACTCTGTCGGGCGGACAGCGACCTAAATGACAATCATGAAAGATGAAGTTAACAAGCGCATGCCTAATGGAGATACATGTCATAGTAGATGATATTCCTGAGGCTGCAGCAGCTGGCAAGGAAGTAAGTGAAGAAGAAAACAATGTAACAGAAAAGTGGAAGAATGAGATAACATTTAAAAACAAACAAACAAAAAGATTACAGAACTTAAGTGATCAAAAATCTTTTCTGCTAAATGATGTCAATCAACCGCATTGTATCATCAGAATGTCTTTTCCCACGATTTCCACACATATTAGAATAGCTCGGTTTCATCAGTTCTGACAATAGGCAGGACGCTTTGCTTCTCATGGATACAAGCATGCATTATGTTAGTTCCGTCGGCAGTTAATGATCCCAAATTGCTGATCCACAGAAATAAGATGGCAGTTTCAGGTTCTTTGGAGGACTTGTTCTTGCTATTCCTAGATTCCCACCAGCACTGGACATGTAGCAAAGCCCATGAGATAACTGCTGACTGACTGAATGAATGAATGAGCGAGCAAAGAAGTGAATAGATCAGTAAACACAAAACTGGGACGCTTCCTGAAAAGCGGTTATGGCTGGAATTTTGATCAATTGTATAAGTTGTCAGAACATCAGTCACAGTAGAAATCACAGCCTGGGTCCTTCCCGCTAACATGGAGGAGCAGGGAGATGGGCTGGGGAAGTGGGGCTGGGACCCGCACAGTGGAGCAGAGTTGCCAGGCTGCAGGGCTGCCTCGGGGGCAAATTGGGAAGAGGTGCTCCTTCCTGTGGGAGGCCAGGGCATGACTGTCATCCCCTCAGCCCAGCACCCCTCTGTAGGGCACAGCACAACAGGGCACCAGAGAAGGGCCGTGGGGGCTGGAGCTGTGGCTGGAGGGGCTTCCCACAGGTTCTTTCTGAGAAAAGAAATGAGTGTCAGCTGATCGGGAAAGGGTGGGCGAACGGCTTACACACACGTGCCCGCAGTGAGCTTCCTCCCTAATGATGCTTCCTTCATAAAGTAGTGCTTCTCACTTTGAAGGTCGCAGATACAAATAAACACCGGAAATGAGGAGTTAGTACAACAAAAGCCACAACTGAATGCAAGAAATGAAAACCCGCTCAGAACAAAGAGGCCAACATAGGGAAGATAAAGAACACGGAAACAGCAGTGAGGAGTAGAGCTTCTATCAAGTTACATCTAAAGGGGTTGTGAAGACGTGATGGGATGCTGTGATTTAAGGGCTCAGGATGAGTGACATAGAAAGGACATCCCAAAGAGCTTACACTCTAACACATTTCACCTGGAACTACATGACTACATACAGGAAAACCCAGAAGCTGGCCACGGTGTGGGAGGAGGAGGGAAGTGACACACTCCAAAGAAATGAAAGGGTAAGAAGAAAGTCACGCTGAGGAAAGCACAAAACACCAATATACACAGATACCAAGAGGCGCCTTCTTCTCGGGGAATAGCGGTTGCCTGGTTATTGAACAAGAAAATTATTTAAAGTGGGGAGTTTCACACACACAGACACACGCAAACATAATACATACATCCTGAACCCATTTTAATTTCACTTAAATCCTGTATACATGGACAAATTCATAGAAAGACACAAATACCAAAACAGACTTCAGAAGAACAGAAAATATGACAAGAGATCGAAGCTTCACTGGTGAACTCTATCGAATAGTTAAAGAAGGGCCGTGCATGGTGGCTCATGCCTGTCATTCAAGCACGTGGGGTGCCGAAGGAGAGAGGGTCACTTGAGCCTACGAGTTCACGACCAGCCTGGGCATCATAGAGGGACCCTGTCTCTACAAAAAAATTAAAAAATTAGCCGGGCATGGTGATGTGTGTCTGCAGTGCGAGCTACTTGAGAGGCTGAAGTGGGAGGATTGCTCGAGCCCAGGAGGTAGAGGCTGCAGTGAACCATGATCGCACCTCCAGCCGGGGGGACAGAGTGAGATCTTGTCTCAGGAAAAACAAACAAACAAACAAACAAACAAACAAACAAACAAAACATTTAGCCGGACATGGTGGCTCCCACCTGTTATCCCTGCACTATGGGAGTCTGAGGCGGGTGGATCACCTAAGGTCAGGAGTCCAACACCAGCCTGCCCAACATGGTGAAACCCCATCTCTACTAAAAATACACACACACACACACACAAATTAGCTGGGTGTGGTGGCACGTGCTTGTAATCCCAGCTACTAAGGAGGATGAGGCAGGAGAATCACTTGAACGTGGGAGGTGGAGGATGCGGTGAGCCGAGACCAATCCACTGCACTCCAGTTTGGGTGACAGAGAGAGACTCCATCTCAAAAAAAAATTAATGAACAATTAATACCAATTCTTCAAAACAATCTTCCAAAAAACAGAAGAGGAAGAAACACTTCCAAACTCTTCTATTACTATAAAAAGGATTACATATCATGACCGAGTGGGATTTATCTCGCGAATACAAGGTTGGCTTAACATCAGAAAAATCAATCTGTATAATTCAACGTATTAATAGAACAGAGGACAAAAACCTCACGGGCGTCTCAACGGATGCAGAAAAAGCATTTGACAACATTCAACTTTCTTTGTTACAAAAAAGACCCCACAAACTAGGAATAGAAGGGAACTTCCTGAATCTGATCAACAGCACCTATGAAAAATCCACAGCTAACATACTGCTTAATGGTGAAAGACTGGATGCTTCCCCTAGATACAAGCCAAGAAAGCCCACTCTCACCGCTTCGATTCAACATCGTAATGGAGGTTCCAGCCAGGGCAATTAGGCAAGAAGACAAAAGACATCCAGAGTGAGGTAAACTGATTTCTATTTGCAGGTGACATGATTTTGCATACAGAAAGAATCCAGAGAAAAACCCAACAACAATAAAGCTCATAATGAGTTCAGCATGGTTTCAGGATATGAGATCAATATAAAAAATCATTTGTATTTCTATATATTAGCAATGAATAATCTGAAATTTTAATTAACATAGTCATTCCATTTATGACAGCATCAAGAAGAATAAGATACTCAGGAATAAATTTAACAAAAAAGCAAAACTTGTACACTGAAAACCACGAATATAACTGAAAGAAATTAAAGAACATCTAAATGAATGGAAGGGCACCTCATGTCCATAGGTTGGAGGACTTACTATTGTTAAGATGACAATACTCCTGAAACTGATCCACAGATTAACACAATCCTTATGTGTGTTAATGGGGAATTGTATGATAGGTGAATTGTATGTCAAGATAGCTGTTACCCGATCCCCCATCTCACAGATCCCTGATAAAAGAAAAAACTATTTATACAGTGTCCCTCTGCCACTGGATACTAAAATCAGTGGAGGGTGAAGTATTTTACATAAAATAGTGTCGTATTTGGACATAACTTACACACATCCTCCCTAGAATCATCTCTAGAATACTTCTAACACCTAATACTACATAAATACTATGGAAATAGTTGTTACACTGTATTTTTTTTTATATTTTTGTTGTTGTTTTATTTTTATAGTGTTTTTTTCTTGAATAGTGTCGATCCACGGTTGGCTCAACAGGGGCTGACTGTACATACATGGACTGACCTTTTTTTGCCTGAGTAAAGCCTCTTCTCAGAGTCAGTCTGCTGTGTGGAATGCCCTGTGGTCTTTCCTGCATAAGCTGCATCCACAAGACATGGATCTAACAACGCTTTTCTGTGTTTTTAAAGTGGGGCTAGAGCTGAAAGGCGCTTGTCAAGCAATGTGTATGTGGATTCCCTCTAGATTTTATTTTATTTTATTTTATTTTTGAGACAGAATCTTGCTCTGTCACCCAGGCTGGAGTGGAGTGGCACAATCTTGGCTCACTGCAACCTCTGCCTCCCAGGTTCAAGCCATTCTCCTGCCTCAGCCTCCTGGGTAGCTAGGATTACTGGCACCACCATGCCCAGCTAATTTTTGTATTTTTCGTAGAGATGGGGTTTCGCCATGTTGACCAGGCTGGTCTCGAACTCTTGACCTCAGGTGATCTGCCGGCCTCCAAGAGTGCTGGGATTACAGGCATGAGCCACCACGCCTGGCTCCTCTAGATTTTTATCAGCATTTATTGCAACCACCATAGTTGTCTCACTTGCATCTAAATGAACAGTAATATATTCAGCAGCACTCTTTCACCGAACCTTTCCAAAGAACTCAACTGTGTTGTACCAGAAACAATTATCTTTCTGCACTCATATTTCATGGCTTTACATAGTACTAGAATATGTAATTACAACAAATATCACTGGCATAAACTAGTTAGGAATAGCTACAACTGTCCCTTGGAAAGCTTATGGCCCAGCTTCTTGGAGCAGAAATGGTGCAGGGGTGAACTGCGGATGCTACGGGTAGGGAATGGTTTGCCCAGCCCGCCTGGCTCAAGCCTCCGGCCCACATGGCAAGAGCCAACCTCCATGTGGGCACCATGTTCCTTCAAATCCCATTCCCACAGATGAACGGACTCATCCCGTAAGCAGCTCTATGAGGACAGCAGGGCACACACTTCATCTTCTTTAGAGCCGAGGAAACGGGGTCCCACAGGCAGTGATGTGCCCAAGATCATGCCAGTCCCACAGGCACCATGGCCACCCACCACCAGCTCTCTTTTGCCTCCCCCATGACTCTGAAGCCCAGCAGCAGAGCCGGGGTCTCACCAGGAGAGCAGAGCCCTGGGCTCCCACGGCACCCGTCACAGAGCGGAAAGGATGTACTGGCAGGAAGCCTGGTATTTCTGCTTCCAAGCCAGGGGTGTGAGGCAAACTCACCCACAAAGTACTCAGTGAGGTAACAACAGGGCTTCTGACGGCAGCCGCTGTCGCCACTGCCTGCCTTTTCCTTGCACAGGACTTTCTGCTGGTAAAGAGCCTCAGCCACCGCGTCTGCAGACATTGCTGCGACATCCCAGTGACAGACTGATACTCCCTGCACGTTTCAAATCAAACAGTTCACATGTATTAGAGATCCCCAAGCCTCCCATTCATCCCACTTCACAGGTGAGGAAACTGAGGCACAGGTAGTTCAGTGACACACCCAGAGTCACCTGCCTCGAATGCAGAAGAGGTGGGACTCAGACCCTGGCGCTCCTGGCTTCAGATGCACGGCTCCACAGCTGTTCACGCCCCACCCATCGCAACTACAGCACGTCTCTGCACACTGCTGCTATAATCGTATATAAACAGAATTTACTTTATTCTTATTTAGTTGGCAATTTTTATTTTGACGCATAAAACCAGGAGATGCAAACTTTCAGCATTTACATGCCTTTAGTTCTGTAAGTTGGTCAAACTGATGTGATATTTACAGATCAATAGTAAAATCTGCTGAGGTGAGGAGAAACCCCTGGTACTTAACCTTTCCTTTACAGAACACGCTGGAGAAAATTGCCAACATGAGGCCCCGATGAACAAGGGCAGAAGTTCATGGTTACTGAATAACTGCTTAATTAGGTACCTTTCAGAAAACTGCAGCCTCCCAGAAAGGGCAGCCTGGCTGTGACAGCTGTGTGGATATACACCGGGAGGGAGAGACTCCCGTGGCATGCAATTAGGACCCATGAATTTTTAACGTCTTGGTAATGATGCTCTCTGGCCTTGTATCTTGATTAACTGATGTTGACTGCCACAGGGTGAATGACAAAGAAGAGAACATAAAAAGTCCCACTATAAGAACCAGCTGCCTTTTCTTGCATAAGATGCATAAAACATTGCGTGGGAAGCAGGGTAGGTCTCAAATGGGCAAATTGAGAGACAGAGAGAGACAGACAGACACACACATACACACATAGATATTCCTACCCTTACGATATTTTTTCATCCATTTCTCTTTGTTGTACTCAGTAGCATTCTGATCAGTAGGCTGTGTTCCATTCACATTGAAAACAGGAAGAGCCTTCACTATTTATGAGATGTGTATTTATAAATGTGTATTAATAACCCACATATTATAACATGTGTTAGTGAACCATGCTCCTGGCCTCCTTGCTGCCCCTGGGAGCGGCAGGTCTTCCTGTGTACGACCCTGGGCAAAGGGCCAAATGATGGCCAGTGACTGGCCGCTGGAGTATGAGCTCAGGGTTCATCAGCAAATCAAAAATGCACAGGTTAGCAATTTTCCAATTGGAAAAGAACTGATCTTCTAACACCCCTAAACTTCCTGGATTAAAAGAGAATTCTGAAGCCCAAGGAAGGCACCTTGCTTTGGAGGTGCTGGGTCCAGGGGATGTCCAGGGCTGCAGGAATTTCACGACGTGGACTCAAGGGCACATGCCAGGGGCCATCCTAGAGAACACGACAGTGGCAGAACCCTGTCAATATGGAGCTCCAACAACACCTAAAATAAATACATCAGCGGCGCCACATGTGCAGATGCTTGGTCTGCCAGAGGGCAACACAAGGCAAACGCCAGGTGCCATGGACTGTCAGGGGCCACTGCTGAAGCCAGAAGTGTCCACTTCTACACTGGTTTCAAACTGGGTAGAGGAGGAGGGGATCAGCCACTCACCATCTGCAGGACGTCAGAGGAGACCATCTGCATACAGCACATGGCTGTGGCCAATGCACACACGATGGTGGACAGGACGTTGAGGGCGCACACGCTGAAGAGGAGATCCTGCGAGGAAAGGGGCAGGAGAATGTCAGCCTCATCCCGAAATCCCAGATGGTAGAATCCTTAGACCTCCTGCCAGGGCCCAGAATGAGCCAGGTCGATTGCCATCCATTTCACAGAGGTTTTGTTTTGTGTGTGTCTGTGTTTTCTTATAATCAAAATTGGCCTTTCATAGAAACACATTTGTCTATTCCGTTACAATGATGATCAAAGTATTCATAATACTCAACAACATGTTTCACAATTTTGATAATTATTAGGTAGTCAGTAACATGTCTAAGAAAATCATAAGGTGGCCAACATTTAAGGAGGTGGGCAGTTTTTATCAATCACAGCCTATAACTCAAGTGAAACTTTTTATCTTGAGATAGTAGTATATTCACATGCAATTGTAAGAAATCCTACAGTGAGATCCGGGGTACCCTTTACTCGTTTTCCCTCAGTGGTAACATCTGGCAAATCTATAGTTCAATATCACAGCCAGATACTGACATTGGTGTAGTCAGGATGCAGAACAGTCCCATCACCACATGGGTCCCCCCATCGTGGGCCTTTTATAGACACACTCACCTCTCTTTCCCTGCTCCCCACTTAACCCCCAGTTCTGATCCCCTGTCAATCACTGGTCTGTTTTCCATTTTTTATAATTTTGTCATTTCAAGAATGTTGCATAAGTGGACTGCACAGCATGTAACCTTTCAGAACTGGCTTCTTCCGCTCAGCAGAATTCCCTTTAGACTCATCTCAGACTTCTAGACTTCAGGACTGTGAGAAGTGACTGTTGTTAGAGCCACCCAGGCTATGGTATTTTTGTAATAGCAGCCTGAACTGACTAAGACTCTATATGAAATATGAAAAGACAAGCTACAGTCTGGGGGAAAATATTTGCAAACCACCTATCTGACAAAGAACTAGTACCTAGAATACATAAAGAACTCTCATAACTCAACAGTACAAAAAAAAAAAAAGCAAACGTTGCAATTAGGAAATGGGCAAAAGACATGAACAGACACTTTACCAAAGAGGATCTCCAGACGGCAAATAAGCCCATGAAAAGATGTTCAACATCATTAGCATCAGGGAAATGCAAATTAAGACCTTTTATAAAGGGGTATCATTACGCACCTGTGAGAATAGCTAAAATACAAACAGTGACATTAAATGTTGGCAATCATGCAGAGAAACCCGATCGCTCATACACTGCTGGTGGGAATTAAAAATTGTTCAGCTACTCTGGAAGGCATTTTTGCAGTTTTTAAAATAAAACTAAACATACAATTACTATACAAATCAGCAGTTGTACTCTTGGACATTTATCTCGGAGAAACAAAAACTTATGTTCACACAAAAACCTATACACAAAGGTTCACAACCTTTGTTGTGAAGTGTTTTATTGATTTCCTTCCATTTTGTTACTTATTATTATTATTATTATTATTATTGCCTTGTAGTGCTAGCTAGAACGTTGAGTATTATAAATAAAAATATAAGATGACTAAGATAATGAAAGCAGACATCTCCATCTTGTGCTCTATCTTAGAGGGTAAACTTCATGGAGTTTTAACAGTCCAAGTGTAATATATCCTTCACCGAGAAGTCTACTCTCAAATCCATGCCAGAAACAGAAAAAAAAAAAGATTTAGAATGATAGTATGTCCTTCAATTAAATCTTTTCATATACAAGTGTACAAAATACTGTACACACTCAAAAACCTATCAAAAGCAAAAAGCTATAGATGAATCTTTCACCACAAAGGGATGGCATTAATCAGATTAGTATTAATTATCTAATCAAGGGGTTGGCAAGTCCTCAAGAGGAGACGGGGAATGCTGCCCTCACTGACATGCCCTGTGCATGCGCTAGGATGTGTGCACGCAGAGTCCAGCAGCATCCTCAGGGCTCGTTCATGTGTACATGAGCCCATGCATTCCAATCTGTAACATCTGCTGGACAGTTCCCTGTTCTAGAGGCATCGCTGTCCCATCCCCTTCCTCAGAATCTGCTCATCAGTTCTCAAGCCCACACTGTGAAACAGTAAAGAAGTGTGATTAGGATATTATGGAAGGTGGTTAACATACAGTATTTAAACACTTTCCCAAGTTTATAGAACCCTGTACACATGTGAAGACAGAAAAATGAGTCCTGAACTTAAGAAGCGTTAGGCAGAACCGGCCGGGCGCGGTGGCTCACGCCTGTAATCCCAGCACTTTCGGAGGCCGAGGCGGGTGGATCACAAGGTCAGGAGATCGAGACCATCCTGGCTAACACAGTGAAACCCTGTCTCTACTAAAAATACAAAAAATTAGCTGGGCGTGGTGGTGGGCACATGTAGTCCCAGCTATTCAGGAGGCTGAGGCAGGAGAATGGCGTGAGCCCGGGAGGCGGAGTTTGCAGTGAGCTGAGATCGCGACACTGCACTCCAGCCTGGGCAACAGAGGGAGACTCAATCTCAAAAAAAGAAAAACAAAACAAAACAAAAAAGAAGCATTAGGCAGAACCAAGGCAAGGCTCAGTCTAGGGCTAACTATTCACCACTTTGGAGGTAAGGCCTATCCGAGTCCCTGAATGATGCAGGAACAGGCGCTGTTCCTGTGTGAGCACCAGGCACTGTTACCACTAAACCTTTCAGGCAGTTCTTCTCCCAGACTCAGGTCGTTTCTCCATATGCAGGTGCTAACCAGCATCCAACTGACAACTCCAGGCAGACCCTCTGAAGACCCCCTTGGTTCTCTCCTGGTGCAGCTCTGCCCTCGCTGGTGCTCTGTCCTGAGAACTCTCATCTCCAGGCCTTGATCCCCCTCAGACTCTCAGCTCTTTAAGCCCACCTCAGGGAGTCTGCAGGGACCCTGCTGAGTTCCCTTTCCAGCACTGAACCTGGAAACTCTCTGAAGGCAGTAAGCCGGGGCAATCACAGGGCTCACCTCGTTTATTGCCCACCCCTCAGGGATCAGGGTCCTTGAATACCTGATAGTGTCTTCCTACACCGTGTCCATTTTGGGGGCTGTTTCAGGCATGAGGTTAAATCCAGTGTCCTGCTACTCCATCTGGGCCAGAGGCTCTCAGTGGCTTTTTTGTTTGCATTTTCTAAGTGTTTGTAGCAGGACTAGGCGGACTGCCTTAGGGATCCTGTGCATGTTACTATAGGCAGCTCCACTGCCCTCCCTGCTCCTGCAGCTGCTAGAGGTAGAGCAGGATGGGGGCTTAGTTGTGGCAAACAGGAGGCACAGGTGGGGCTGGAGGGAGGCTGAGGAGCCTGGATTGTATTTTGCAGGTGATGGAATGCCACCAAAGATGTGTGATGCTGGGAAAGGGGTCATACAACCTGTTTTTTGTTGTTGTTGTTGGTGGTGGTGGTGGTTTTTTTTGAGATGGAGTCTCGCTCTGTCACCCAGGCTGGAGTGCAGTGGCGTGATCTTGGCTCACTGGTAGTGCCCACCACCATGCCTGGCTAATTGTTTTTGTATTTGTATTTTAGTAGAGACGGGGTTTCACCATGTTGGCCAGGCTGGTCTCGAACTCCTGACCTCAAGTGATCCACCCGCCTCGGCCTCCCAAAGTGCTGGGATTACAGGTGCAAGCCACTGTGCCCGGCCCATGCAACCTGTTTTCACAATTGATTGAGAAAGATACCTTTGTAGGAAGGGCCTAGCACAGAACTAGAGATGGAGTAAACATCAGCTGAGATGAGAGACTGGACACAGGGCAGTGACCTGTGAGGAGGTACTGGAGAGGAGTCAAGCAGAGACCAGGAGGAGGCACACAGATGCCGGTCTGAGGGAGACTCTGAAGTTGAGAACAAAAGGGCATGGCTGTTTACTAGGGTAGGGGAGTCCAGGATGAGGGTGCAGATATAGTAGAAAGATGATTCTGGTGAGTGGAAACGTGAGATGCCTGTGCATGGGCGAGGGACTGTGGGAGAGAAGCAGTCTTAAAGAACATCTCAACAGGCTGGGCACAGTGGCTCATGCCTGTAATCCCAGCACTTTAGGAGGCTGAGGCAGGAGGATCACTTGAGGTCAAGAGTTCGAGACCAGCCTGACCAATATGGTGAAACCCCGTCTCCACTAAAAATAAAAAAATTTAGCCGGGAGTGATGGCGCATGCCTGTAATCCCGGCTACTCAGGAGGCTGAGGCAGGAGAATTGGTTGAACCTGGGAGGTGGAGTTGCAGTGAACCAAGATCATGCCACTGTACTCCAGCCTGGCTGACAAAGTGAGACTCTGTCTGGAAGAAGGAAAAAAGAAAAAAAAAGAAAAAAAAAAACACACACACACTTGAAGTGGTCTGGGACATGTGGAGGCTGAGTTAGCAGTGGTCCTGACCCACTGAGATGTTAGCGAGTGGTTGGAAATTTGGGTCTGGGGCTGAGGATGGAGATCAGAACTGGAGGTGTGGACCAGGAGTCATCCCTACAGAGTTCAAATGCGCCTTCACCTTGCAGATGTCCTTGATGTATCTGCGGGCCCCTGTGTGTCCTCATTCCCCTCTCCAGATCCATCAGACTTCAGGGGCCTGGAGGCCTCCGCAGGCTCCCTCCAGAAGAGGGCATTTATTTGATGAAATTACCATTCTCACCTTAAAGATACACCTCAGCATAGTTTTCCTCTAAGTGACATGAATTTTGTGCTGGATTCTAGATAACGGACAGATTTATCCGTGTGCACAGTAGCTGGCTGGGTGCCTTTTCTCTCCTGTGAGGAAGAGCTTCTAAAACGTCTTAAGGCTCAGCCAGAAGCTTTAGCACATTTTTGAGCAGGAAGTTGGACTCACTGTAGTCCTAAAACAATCCTGCTGGTGAATGACGTCATAATTAGAACTCTTTAAGTATATATTTTATGTATCTCAGGAGGGCAATTCAAAGTTATAACTAAAATAGCGACATCTTTTTTTTTTTTTTTGAGATGGAGTCTCGCTCTGTCGCCCAGGCTGGAGTGTGGTGGCATGATCTCGGCTCACTGCAACTTCCACCTCTTGGGTTCAAGTGATTCTCCTGCCTCAGCTTCCCGAGTAGCTGAGATTACAGGCATATGTCACCACGCCCAGCTAATTTTTGTATTTTTAGAAGAGATGAGGGTTCACCATGTTGGCCAGGGTGGTCTCGAACTCCTGACCTCAGGCGATCCACTCGCCTTGGGCTCCCAAAGTGCTGGGATTATAGGTATGAGCCACCGCTCCCGGCCAATAGTGACATCTCTTAATGTACCATTGCTAAAATATAAACAATACCTTTACTTTGTCCTCAGTCTAGAAATTTCAACTTTATTGACCACACAGTCCACTGTTATTTAAATGAATGCCCTTCTAAAATATTAATTTTGCATATGCTACCAAATGAAACTACTCACAGAAACACCAACTCTGACCTTCGTTTGCATAGGCATCATGAGGCAGTCCTGCTTCATGTCTCATGAAAGGTATTCATTTGAAACACGTGCCAGAAAGACTTTTCCCCCCAGCTGTTTCAATGCTTGCTGTTTTTCTAAGTAACTGCAAACCACCTGGTATTGTGTTTGTGTGTTTCTTCAGAATTCTTTTTTGGCTTAAATAATGCCTTTATCTCTGTTTTTTTTGTTTTTTGTTTTTTTGTTTTGTTTTGTTTTGTTTTGAGATGGAGTCTCACTCTGTCACCCAGGCTGGTGTGCAGTGGTGTGATCTTGGCTCACTGCAACTTCTGCCTCCCAGGTTCAAGCGATTCTCCTGCCTCAGCCTCCCGACTAGCCGGACTACAGACACATGCCACCACTCCTGTCTAATTTTTGTATTTTTTTTTAGTAGAGATGGGGTTTCACCGTGTTGGCCAGGCTATCTTTGCTTTTTGAAAGTTTTATCAGAGTCCGTTACAGACACTGACATCCACATTCTATAAAATCCCTTTACAAGGTGATTCAAAATGGCAGATATGTAAAGCAGGCAGGTCTTTCATGGCTGGTATTGAGTTTTGCTGCTGGACATTCTGATGTTATTAGCATTTTGATGTTATTAATGCTAATAAAGTTAAGGAAGTTATGTATATAATGAATGATGTATAGAACAAACACAAGAGGAAAAAATGTTTTAGATACTTAGGCAAAGCTACAAGCGATAAATTATTTCGAAAATCTCTCCAGTTCAAGTAAATTATGGATATTAATAATACGATTAACAGAGAACGGTGACAGCAATGACAATTTATATATGCCTACATGTTAAGAACATTAAGAGTTCAGGACATCCAGCCAGTCGTGGTGGCTCCCGCCTGTAATCCCAACACTTTGGGAGGCTAAGGGCAAATCACCTGAGGTCAGGAGTTCGAGACCAGTCTGGCCAACATGATGAAACCCCGTCTCTACTAAAAATACAAAAATTAGGTAGGTGTGGTGGCAGGCACCTGTAATCCCAGCTACTCAGGAGGCTAAGGCAGGAGAATTGCTTGAACCTGGGAGGCAGAGGTTGCAGTGAGCTGAGATCACAACACCACACTCCAGCCTGGGCGACAGAGTGAGACTCTTGCCTCAGGAAAAAAAAAAAAAAAAAATTTCAGGACATTGATACTTTTGCTTGCTGGACAAAATGAGGACAAACTGTCCTACACCTATTTCTGCTAGTTCATTCAGTAGTTTCTTTCCTATGTCTTCTCTCTTCGAACAAAGAAAGAGGTCCCATGGGAACCCATTATCAGTCAAGATATAATGACAGAAGGTATGATGATAAGGAGAGTTCCACAGCATAAAACAAAAGTGATGAGGAAATATCCAGCAATAGCTGTGTACATGCTAATACTTATAAGGGATGGGGGTTGGGCTTTATCTGAATTATTCTCTTAAATGCCTACACCATTTATTCTTTATGGCCTTGTGATGGTAGACACTGGTCACGGACCTGACGCTCCTCACAGATCTATGTTGGGAGAGGTAGTCTGCCATGGGATCTGAGCATGCCCTCAAGTTCCTGCTAGGTGTGCCAAGAATGTAAGACCTTGACTGCTCTTTGTAGACCCATTTCCCAGGGCTATGTTTGCACCCAGAAACCTTGAGGAAGGAGGTAACGTCTTCCCTAGACAAAGTGTAGGTTCAGTACAAAGGCAGGGATTCCCCAAGCTCAGTGTTCACCACACATGTGCAGGCATCCATGGTGGGCCCTTAGCATCACCTGAGACCCCAGGGCATGGGGAACTGACACACACCAGCCTAGAGCTCTGGCTACTGCTTTTGCCATGAGTAATAAAGTCCCTTGTCTCTGAACCAGGAATCTCATGTCTTTTTGCCAGGAAAGTAACAGTAAACAGTAACAGACTAGTTTGTTAGCTTGAAAGTAGGTTAAAAGTTCAGACCCTGCAGTTCCTGGCAGTTTATTTCCATCTCCATCTTGTGAGAATATCAAGAGCAGAGATCAAGTCTTTTGCTACTCTGTATAGTAGAATATCTCATTCAAAATAGGTGGCTGCTAAATATTTGAAATTTTACAGGCTATCTCATTGTTCTCTTCTGAATTGTAAATTCAGACTTGAAGGAAATTATATGCATAATTTCCAAGTTTCTAACCACACACAGAAAATTCACCCTCACCTTTAAATAAAGTAATGCAGCACCCATAGGATCATGGTGGATGGGAGGCAGGACTAGATTGCAGCTCTGGACACAGCAATGTGCAAGGCTTGCATTGTGAATTTCAGCTCCAGATCGACTGCAAGAACAAACCAGCAACCCTGAGAGGACCTACAGACCTCTGAAGGAACACCCGCCCAAGGAGAGTCTGAGCTCAGATACACCTGGCCCCACCCCCACCTGATGGTCCTTCCCTACCCACTCTGGTAGCAGAAGACAAAGGACAGATAATCTTGGGAGTTCTACATCTCAGCCCACCGCAGGTCCCTCTCCAAACTACTACAGCTGACGCTTTCTGGAAAGCACCACCTCCCAGCAGGAGGCCAACCAGCACAAAAATAGAGCATTAAATCACCAAAGCTAAGAACCCTCACAAAGCCCACTGCACACCCCCCACCACCTCCACTGGAACAGGTGCTGGTATCCACGGCTGAGAGACCCATAGACAGTTCACATCACAGGACTCTGTGCAGACAACCCCCAGAACCAGCCCGGAGCTGGGTAGACTTGCTGAGTGGCCAGACCCAGAAGAGAGGCAGCAATCACTGCAGTTCGGCTCACAGGAAGCCACATCCATAGGAAAATGGGGAGATTACTACATGAAGGAACTCCAAAAGGAATCTTCAAAACCACGCTGATACATGGAAATTAAATAACCTGCTCCTGAATGAGCATTGGGTCAAAAATGAAATCAAGAGAGAAATTAAAAAATTCTTTGACCTGAACAACAATAATGACACAACCTACCAAAACCTCTGGGATAAAAGCAGAGGTGGTTCCAAGAGGAAAGTTCACAGCCCTAAATGCCTATATCAAAAAGACTGAAAGGGCACACACTGACATTCTAAGGTCACACCTCAAGGAACTAGAGAAATGAGGAAAACCAAACCAAGCAGAAGAAAGGAAATCACCAAGATCAGAGCAGAACTAAATGAAATTGAAACAAACAAACAAACAAAATACAAAAGATAAATGAAACAAAAAGATGGTTTTTTAAAAGATAAGTAAAATTTATAGACCATTAGTAAGATTAACCAAGAAAAGAAGAGAGAAAATCCAAATAACCTATTAAGAAATGAAACAGGAGATATTACAGTTGACACCACTGAAATACAAAAGATCATTCAAGGCTACTATGAACACCTTTACAACATAAACTAGAAAACCTAGAAGAGTTAGATAAATTCTGGAAAAATATAACCCTCCTAGCTTAAATCAGGAAGAATTAGATACCCTGAACAGATCAATAACAAGCAGCAAGATTGAAATGGTAATTACAAAATTACCAACAAAAAAAAGTACAGGACCAGACAGGTTCACAGCAGAACTTTACCAGATATTCTAAGAAGAATCCTTTTGACAATATTCCACAAGATAGAGAAGAAGGAACCCTCTCTAATTTATTCTATGAAGCCAGCATCACCCTAATACCAAAACCAGGAAAGGACCTAACCAAAAAATAAAACTACAGACCGATATCCTTGATGAGCACAGATGCTAAGATCCATAACAAAATATTAGCTAACTGAATCCAACAACTTATCAAAAAGACAATACACCATGATCAAGTGAGTTTCATACCAGGAATGCAGGGATGGTTTAACATATGCAAGTCAATAAATGTGACATACCACATAAACATAATTAAAAACAAAATCATCTCAATAGATGCAGAAAAAGCATTTGACAAAATCCAGCATTGCTTTATGATTACGACTCTCAGCAAAATTGGCATACAAGGGACATACCTCGATGTAATAAAAGCCATCTATGATAAAACCACAAGGCAACATAATACTGAATGGGGAAAAGTTGAAAGCATTCCCTCTGAGAACTGAAACAAGACAAGGAAGCCCACTCTCAACACTCCTCTTCAACATACTACTGGAAGTCCTAGCCACAGCAATCAGACAAGAGAAAGAAAGAAAGGGCATCCAAGTTGGGAAAGAGGAAGTCAAACTGTCACTGTTTGCTGACGATATGATCATTTACCTTGAAAACCCTGAAGACTCCTCCAGAAATCTTCTATAGCTGATAAAAGAATTCAGCAAAATTTCCAGATGCAAGATGAATGTACACAAGTCAGCAGCTCTTCTATACACCAAGAGTGACCAAGCAGAGAATCAAGAACTCAACCCTCTTTACAATAGCTGCAAAAAAATAAAATACTTGGGGATATACCTAACCAAGGAGCCAAAAGACATCTACAAGGAAAACTACAAAACACTGCTGAAAGTATTCATAAACAACACAAATAAATTGAAACACATCCCATGCTCGTGGATGGGTAGAATCAATATCGTGAAAATGACCATACTAGCAAAAGCAATCTACAAATGCACTGCAATCCCCATCAAAATACCACCATCATTCTTCACAGAATTAGAAAAAACAATTCTAAAATTCATATGGAACCAAAAAAGAGCCCACATAGCCAAAGCAAGACTAAGTGAAAAGAATAAATCTGGAGGCATCACGCTACCTGATTTCAAACTATACTATAAAGCCAAAGTTGCCAAAACAGCATGGTACTAGTATAAAAACAGGCACATAGACCCATGGAACAGAATAGAGAACCCAGAAATAAATCCAAATACGTAAAGCCAACTGATCTTCGACAAAGCAAAAAAAAAAAAAAAAAAAAAAACATAAAGTGGAAAAGGACACCCTTTTCAACAAATGGTGCTGGGATAATTGGCTAGCCACATGAAGGAGAATGAAACTGGATCCACATCTGTCACCTTATATAAAAATCAACTCAAGATGGATTAAAAGACTTAAATCTAAGACCTGAGGCTATAAAAATTCTAGAAGATAACATTGGAAAAACCCTTCTAGACATTGGCTTAGGCAACGGCTTCATGACCAAGAACCCAAAAGCAAATACAATAAAAACAAAGATCAATAGCTGGGATTGAATTAAACTAAAGAGCTTCTGTGGGGCAAAAGAAACAGTCAGTGGAGTAAACAGACAACTCACAGAGTGACAGAAAATCTTCACAATCTATACATCTGACAAAGGACTAATATCCAGAATCTACAACAAACTCAAACAAATCAATAAGAAAAAAACAAAGAATCTCATCAAAAAGTGGGCTGACATAAACAGACAATTCTCAAAAGAAGATGTACAAATGGCCAACAAACATATGAAAAAATGCTCAACATCTCTAATGATCAGGGAAATGCACATCAAAACTTCAATGTGATACCACCTCACTCCTGCAACAATGGCCATAATCAAAAAAATCAAAAAAATAGTAGCTGTTGCTGTGGATGCTGTGATCAGGGAACACTTCTACACTGCTGGTGGGAATGTAAACTAGCACAGCCACTATGGGAAATAGTGTGGAGATTCCTTAAAGAACTAAAAGTAGAGCTACTATTTGATCCAGTAATCCCACTACTGGCTATCTACCCAGAGGAAAAAGAACTCATTATATGAGAAAGATACTTGCACACGTTTGTTTACAGCAGCAGAATTCACACTTGCAAAATTGTGGAACCAACCCAAACGCCCATCAATCAACGAGTGGATAAAGGACCCGTGGTATATATATATGATGGAATACTACTCAGCCATCAAAAGGAATAAAGTAACAGCATTTGCAGTGACCTGGATAAGACTGGGAGACTCTTATTCTAAGTGAAGTAACTCAGGAATGGAAAACCAAACATCATATGTTCTCACTGATATGTGGGAGCTAAGCTATGAGGATGCAAAGGCATAAGAATGATACAACGTGGGGAATAAGAATGATACAAAGGCCTAAGAATGAAACAATGGGGAGAATAGTGGGAGGCGGGAGAGGGATAAAAGACTACAAATAGGGTGCAGTGTATACTGCTTGGGTGGCGAGTGCACCAAAATCTCACAAAACACCACTAGAGAACTCACTCATGTAACCAAACATCACCTGTACCCCAGTAACTTATGGAAAAAAAGAATTTAAAAAAACCTAGTACACACAGTTACAAGCCCTAAATAAATAAAGTAATGCGGTGCAAGACTCTGTACAAAGACTCTCGGTAGCACAATCAGCGTGTGTGTGTAAAATCTGTAATTTAAATTTTCCATGAAATTTCTAGAGTGACGAGATACTTCCTGGAGCAGATCTAGGACCATTTAATTTGTCTCTGTAGAAAGCAGTTATAGTCTACAGAGGTCTTTGTGGCTGGCTTAAATACTGATCCTACAAAAGGAGCTAAAATTAGGCTATGGAGAAGGAAAGTGATTCATAGAGAAATCTGTGTGAGCTACAATTTCAAGAGGCAAACATCCATTTACAATCCCTAAAAAGGCTGATGGATTTTGGCCTTGCTTTGGCCACGCAGGCACCACCAGTAACACAAGCGCTGCTCCAACAGGGCAGGATTGCTCCCCACATGGTGCCTGCCGTTTGCTCAATGGCACTTTTAACTCTGGGCAAGGACCCAGGAGGGAGTTCACACTCTCTGCAAGGGTTCAGAACTGCACCCTATTCGGTAGTTGAAAACCTGGCTTTTGTCATCTGAAACAATAGCTTTTACCCTTTAGTGGATGGCTGTAAATTGCCTACATGATCATCTGTATAAATAATCATAGACTAATTATCTTACAGTTTTATGAAGTTTTAAGAAGAAAACTATTTGCCATTTTTCTGATATTCAAGGCAAAGTAATGAGGCAAAAAATGTTTCTCTGTGTATATACAAGATAGATTATATACATATATGCATATATACATACAGAAATCTTTCCTATAAATTCTGGATTTCTGAAAACTCACTGTGATCCTAATGAGCCTCTAGCTTTAAAACAATGTTGAACAAAATACCACTTTTAAATATTTGGCTTTACCCTAAATTTATGGGAATGAAAACAACAAGCATTGTCAAGAACATTTTGGGGAAAAAAAGGTTTTGCACACATCAAAATGTACCCTAAATCTACAATAATAGTATAGGGTGGCATCAGTAAAGGGACAGAATAGAGAGTCCAGCTTGAGATCCTGTTACAATAAAACAAGCACACCGTATTACTTGTGTTGGGATAATTGGCTGTCTTTAAAAAACAAATAAGGCAGATCTAGATGTAAAAAGAAGAGAGGAGAATTCTTCCTCGTGAACCTAGATGCAAAAGTCCTAAATAAAATATTGACAAACCAAATATAGCAGCATTTTAAAAAACATTATGACCAAATGTGGTTTATTCCTATATTACAAGGATGTTTTAACATAATGTAATTTATTAATGGAATTCACTACATTAAATGAGAAAAACTATATGACAATCTCACTAGATGCAAAATAGCAATGGTATTTCAACACTAGTGTAAAAGCCTCTAATAAACTTGAAATAGACAGCAGCTCCCTTAACTCAAGGAACCCTACAGCAAACATCTGGAAGGAGATGGGGATTGCTGCCAATATCACTTCTATTCTACACACAAGTCCCAGTCATTGTAAGAAGACAGGCAAAAGAAATACACTGTGTTCAAACTGGGAAGGAAGAAAAACTGTCCAAGATGATACAATTATTCATACAGAAAACGCAATAACATTTCCAAATATTTAGAACTAAATATAATAGTTGTGCAATGTTGCTGCATATAAAATCAATACGCAAAATCCATTCACTACCAACAAACAGCAAGTATAAATTTTTTACAGATATGATTTACAATAGTGAAAAATGTAAAGTAGCCAAGAATAAATACAGAAAAAGATGGAAAAATGTGTTGAGAACAAATAAATAATGAGACACTGTAGTCATGAATAGGAAGATTCAATACTATAAATACGTTAATTCTTTCCAAATCAACTTATAAATCCAATGGAATTCCAACAAAGACCACAACAAGACTTTGTGCGTATGTGTGAGTATGTATGTGTGCATAGTCGGTGACAGGATAATGTTAAATTCCTCATTTCCCTTCTCTCTCCCCTCCTCCCTGCCGCCCGCTGCCCCACACCATGTGAGGACACAGTGAGAAGGCTTCCCTTTGTAAAACAGGAAGAGGGCTTTGATCTCAGACTTGTAGCCTCCTGACTGTGAGAAATAAATGTCTGCTGTTTACACCACCCCATCTAAAGCTTTCTGTTACAGCAACCTGTCTTAGTCTATTTTCTGCTGCTGTAACAGAATAACAGACTGGGTAATTGACAAAGAATATAAGTTTATTTGGCCCACAGTTCTGGAGGCTGGGAAGTGCTAGAGCATGGGGCCAGCATCTGGTGGGGGTCCTCCCGTGGTGGAAGGTGACGGGCAGAAAGTGGAAGTGAGTGTGTGCGACAGAGAGAGAGGCACCAGAGGCCAGACTCCCTTTATAACAACCCACTCTCACCATAACTAACCTCTCCCATGATAATGACAATCCATACATGAGTGCTCCACCCTCATGACCCAATCACCTATTATTAAACTTGACCTCAAACACTGACTGTGGCATTGAGGATTATGTTTCTAACAGATGAACTTTTGGGGTACTACTCAAACCACAGCACAGCCTGAACTGATTAAGAGAGTGGGTTCTTCTATCCTCTATCATTAAAGCATCCAAAACACCATTAGTCCTCTGATTGCAGGTCCAGCTGTCCTGAGCAGTTCAACATTTCATATTTCGAGGAATGCAGGTTCAGCCATAAATAACTCCTGTGACAAAGCCACCGTCACTCACATCCTGGACACTCTACTGTCTGTTCAGCCCTGTGCATTCCAGGATGTAACATGCAAGATGATCCCAAGCCAGGCACAGCTGCAGTGTCTGCTGTGGGATCCTGTCTCCCTCCTCCCCCCAGCAAGAAAACCAAAGAAGGTTGTTTTTTTAAGGTATTGTTTTTTTCCTTCAAGTTTCTAATTTTGGCACAATGAAAACATTGTATTTATACTAGCAATACCCAATTAGCAATTTCATGTAAAGGCGATTAGGTATTTATAAAAGGTCTCACGTACTCCAACTAAATCCGTCACTGGTTAATAACAATGATCCATGAACTGTTTTCTTGGTTTTCATGTGGAATAATTGGCAAGGAACATCATACATGAAAAAAGAAAAAGATCAGCAGCTTTGCAGCTTTAGCCACTATGTGATGTGCTTATCAAAAAGCCACCTAGAATCTTTTTTCGTGAGTTAAAACACTACTGTCATCCATAATCCTGAACGGTAAGGTCTAGAAACCAATATTGACTGAGGTGCGCAAACAGCCCCTCTTGCGGTGCTGTGGGGCACATTTCTTTTAACCTTAATTGACTTCAATTACTGTGCTTCATCTCCCATGGCAAAATAATTCCCCAAAGAAACAAAGCGAAGTAGAGTGTTTTCACTCATGAAACAGCCTGTAATGCACCTCTTTTGCTTAGGAACTGGAAGCCAATTAGATTTGAGCCTGCTTGAAAGAAAATCCCTGGCCGGGCGTGTTGGCTCAAGCCTGTAATCCCAGCACTTTGGGAGGCCGAGACGGGCGGATCACGAGGTCAGGAGATCAAGACCATCCTGGCTAACATGGTGAAACCCTGTCTCTACTAAAAAAAATACAAAAAACTAGCCGGGCGAGGTGGCGGGCGCCTATAGTCCCAGCTACTCTGGAGGCTGAGGCAGGAGAATGGTGTGAACCCGGGAGGTGGAGCTTGCAGTGAGCTGAGATCCGGCCACTGCACTCTAGCCTGGGCGACAGGGTGAGACTCCGTCTCAAAAAAAAAAAAAAAAAAAAAAAAAAAAAAAGAAAGAAAACCCCATCACTGAAGAATCCATTAGTGGGCCCTCCAAAATCCACACAATCTTAAGGCCAGGGACCAACTGGATTTCAGCAATAGGATCAAAAAAGCCAATTACAGCTCCATCATGATGTACCACTTTAGCTTTGATTGTGAAGGACAGTCATTTATTGAGTAATTTATCTTGCTAACCAACGTATTAATCCACTACCCAATCAGCACTTCTCTCATTCATTCCAAGGAGCAGGAGTCCTAGATGGTTGGAAGTGTCAGAAGGGAAGGGAAGAGTGTCTTCTAGTGTCTTGCCCAGTAATTGTATGGGGCTGCACACTCCTGGGGAGGGGGAATGAGGTCTGACTTGGAGCAGGCCAGTGGGGATGGACAGAGAAAAGATTAAGCAGGTGTCCATTGCTGGAGTGCAGTAAGTAGAGCCCAGGGTAATAAGAGGTCTGGCAGAGAAGAGAGAGGAAGGGAGGACAGAGAGAACAATAGGAACACAGGGTCCCCTGCCCTTCATAATGCCCTTGATTCTTGTTGAAGGGAAATGCCATGGATGTGGTTGGTGGAGCCAACATCTCTGCCTCATCCTTGATCATCTCACACACCCCATGTCCAAATTCTCCCTGGTGTGTTGACCCAGCTGCCAACCTCACCTGCAATCCTCCCAGGGCTCCAGCTCCACCTGCCCTGGCTGAACCTCCCCCTCTCACCCGGACTCTGAGGTGGCCTCCCAGCACCTCAGGTCTACTCTTGCCTGTCAGGGCACCTGTTTCAGCGTTAAGTCAACTCCTGTCCCTCCCAGGTTACGGTCTGTGAAGGGAGGCCCGCCCACCACAGTGATAAAATTTCCGCGCCTTCCCCCGTCCCTAGCTGGCGCCCTCTGCAGCCTATTTCTGCCTCATTTCCACAGAGGCTGTGTCCCATTCTCTCTGCAGACCAGCCCCCAAGTAAACATCATGCTACCATAGTTCCACGCTGGTCTAGCTCTCTCTGCTTCCCAGTGCCCCACCCAGGGAAGGGGCTCATTGAACCAGCCTGGGCACGTATCCACTCCCAGGACAGTCCACTGCAGGAATGGGCGGGGCAGGGTGCACAGGAGGGTGCCGTAAGCTGGGCCTGCTTTCTAAGCCAACCTGGGTGATCGGGGACTCAATTCACCATGGGGCCACTGCCTAGCCCCTCTGCTTCTACATGACTATGACAGAAGATGGCACTGAAGCCTTCCCTCTGAGAAAGCTCTCGGATCTTCCTTTGGTCACTTCTGGCTCACACCCCACAAAAGATCCCCTGGACGGAAGCCTCAGCTCTTGTTTCTGGGGATGTGGCTTTGAGGGTTTCCTCATCACTCTGAGCCTTGATCTCATCTGGGAGGGGATGACTGGCTTAGACTTTAAACTGAAGTAGGTGAAGCCCTGGGGCGCTTGGCAAAGGGAAGCCCTCCTGGGAGGATTCCACCAGGGTGTGCAGAGCCGCGTGTCGTAGCGAGTGATCTCATTACTGGGAGGTTCTGAATCGGGGGGAGATGGTCGCCAGCACCTGGGAGGGTTGGGGCACCATCCATTTTCTGATTGGTTATCACATTTGGTTTGATTTCAGTCACCCCAGAGGACCAAAATGACGAAAATAAGTAAGTTATTAATCTATAAACATTATGAAGCATTTTCAGGTATTTAACAGATGTAATAATTACCTATATCTCAGTCACTTTTGAAGGGTAACTAAATTTTAATTGCTTTATAATATGTCATAATCTTTTTATTAGCAATCATATAAGCAATTGATTGTAACTGTCAGTGAAAACTAATATCTTGAGAGCCAAAAAAAAAAAAAAAAAAAGGCCGGGCGCGGTGGCTCAAGCCTGTAATCCCAGCACTTTGGGAGGCCGAGACGGGCGGATCACGAGGTCAGGAGATCGAGACCATCCTGGCTAACACGGTGAAACCCCGTCTCTACTAAAAAATACAAAAAAATTAGCCGGGCGCGGTGGCGGGCGCCTGTAGTCCCAGCTACTCGGGAGGCTGAGGCAGGAGAATGGCGTGAACCCGGGAGGCGGAGCTTGCAGTGAGCTGAGATCTGGCCACAGCACTCCAGCCTGGGCGGCAGGCAGAGCGAGACTCCGTCTCAAAAAAAAAAAAAAAGTCAAAAAATCCCACTCTTTCATTTAGATGACTGGGGAATATTGAAGAGCTGGGGAAACAGCAGGCTCTCTTTTAAGCACTGTTTTAAAGGAAATATAACACAATCTTAACCCTGGGGGGGGACTCCAAAGAGTCCTTGTTATGATGGCGAATTCCTAAGTAAAAGCCATTTACAGATGTGACTTGCTTCCAGGTATTACCCCTGATTTGGGGGACATGTCTCTTCCCTTGATGGGAGATTCCCCCGGGTCACTGCATCCCTTATACATCAAGGTTTCTTTCATGGCAGATGCCACGTCATTTTTCTCTCCATGTATCAGAATGACAACTCATTCCTTGCATGACAACGGAGTGGAAATGCAGGGAGACCTCAATGACATTTTACCCAGCTGACAAGGAAGAGACAAACTGCCTTGTCCCAGGAGTCTATGAAACTAGAAACACGGCCGGGAGCGGCGGCTCACGCCTCTAAGTCCACCACTTTGGGAGGCCGAGGCGGGCGGATCACGAGGTCAGGAGATGGAGACCATCCTGGCTAACACGGTGAAACCCCGTCTCTACTAAAAATACAAAATAATCTCAAGCCTGTAATCCCAGCACTTTGGGAGGCCGAGACGGGCGGATCACGAGGTCAGGAGATCGAGACCATCCTGGCTAACATGGTGAAACCCCGTCTCTACTAAAAATACAAAAAACTAGCCGGGCGAGGTGGCGGGCGCCTGTAGTCCCAGCTACTCAGGAGGCTGAGGCAGGAGAATGGCGTGAACCCGGGAGGCGGAGCTTGCAGTGAGCCGAGATTGCGCCACTGCACTCCAGTCTGGGCGACAGAGCGAGACTCTGCCTCAAAAAAAAAAAAAAAAAAATACAAAATAATTAGCCAGGCGTGGTGGTAGGTGACTGTAGTCCCAGCTACTCGGGAGGCTGAGGCAGGAGAATGGTGCGAACTCAGGAGGCGGAGCTTGCAGTGAGCTGAGATCAGGCCACTGCACTCCAGCCTGGGCAACAGAGAGAGACTCCAAATCAAAAAAAAAAAAAAAAAAAAAAGAAAGAAAACTAGAAACACTTCATACTGGGAACTATAAAGCTTTGCCACTACTTTGTAAAACAAGAACTTCTTCCCTGCCCAAGGTTATCCATTTCATACGTAGAATTCATAACACACTAAAACCTTCAACTTGGCCTGCTTGGTATAGAAAACTTATGCATCACAAAATATTCTGCTCAGAGTATATGCACATATGTAACACATGAATTTGTGGTTTATCAATTTTCAAAGAACCTTTTTAAACATGTTTTGATTTTTGGTAGTTCAGACAGTAATCAGTTTCTTGCTGGGCCTCAGCTTGTTCTGAGCATTCAGGTCCACAGTCCTGAGGCTAAGCCAGGGCTCTGGGTAGCAGCCTGGTGTATGGATCACTGCATATGGCGGTGAGAGCCTGGGCTCCGAAGCCAGACGGCCGGCCTGGGATCCTGGTTCCACCTTTACAATCTGCACGACCTTGTGGCGTGATTAAATGTCACTGTGCCTCAGTATCCTCACCTGTAAAACTGGAATAAATGATACCTATAGTTCACAAGCTTCTTGCAAGGGTAAGATTAGTTCCACAAATGTGCTTCCAGCAATGCTTAGCACACAGCAAGGCTCAATCAACATTAGCTATGACTATCATACACAATCAGTCATCTGACTGTCTGATCAGACTGAAAACACAGGTTCCTGCAGATAAATTCAGCAGAGGACTTTCAGGCCTCGTGCATGAATGCTTAAGGAAAAGAGCCCTAAAGATGATGAGATGCCCATCCAAGAACATCCAAGAATGCGTTCTGCAGTCTAAACTGATTCTCCAGGGTGCTCCTTGTGTTCAGCTGATGGGACAGGAACGCTGACGTTTGTCCATCTTTTTTTTTTTTTTTTTTGAGACGGAGTCTCGCTCTGTCACCCAGGCTGGAGTGCAGTGGCACGATCTCGGCTCACGGCAAGCTCCACCTCCCAGGTTCAAGTGATTCTCCTGCCTCAGCCTCCTGAGTAGCTGGGATTACAGGCACCTGCCACCATGCCCAGCTAATTTCTTTTGTATTTTTTGTAGAGACAGGGTTTCTCCATGTTGGTCAGGCTGGTCTCCCACTCCTGACCTCATGATCCACCCACCTCGGCCTTCAAAGGGCTGGGATAACAGGCTTGAGTCACCACACCCAGCCTGTCCATCTTTCATTGCTCTACTTTCTGGGTCTTGATCGTCCTCTCTTATGACTACTTCTTTTACTCCCATGCAGGTAAAGCGTGAGTGAAAGTAGTTTGATTAAAGCCCAGGCAGATTAAGGACGAAACTAAAAAGAAGGAAGAGACGCTGGTGGGAGATACTGGCTGACATGCAGAAGTAATTTCCACGATCTTATTAGCCTTTCGCCTCTTGAGTACTTGGTTAATGTTCATAACCAGAAGTAATGTCTCCAATCTGCATTTAACTGATATTCTCACTCTTCCTTAAAGATACGGGCACATCTCTTTTCCTCAGGCTTCAGAGACTGGACAATTCTCCTTAAATGCCTGAGGGCCACGGCACATAGGGGACGAGTGGTTGCGGGGGACACGTTCATTTGGCTGGACTGTGGGAAAAGGAGCCCCCACCTTTCCTGATTTATGCAGCCAGTAGTTCTCCGTGTGTGCAGCCGGGTGGGCCTCCAGCACAATCAGTTTGGGGGTCATGAGGGGCAGGCTCTCGTGGATGGTGACAATAATTTTAAGACAGCGGAGGTCAGTACTTGGAAGTGGGAAGAGGCCAGAGGAGAGAAGAGGGTAGAAGAGCAGAGGAGCGTCCCTCCCCATCTCACCAAAGGATAAAATGGAGGAAGGCATAGGACCCTTTGCCAGAGAAGCCCCCAGGCACGTGCAGGGCAGGAGCCACGGGCCCCACTTCATGCCGAGGTCCTTGTCAAGCCCATGGGCCGCAGACCCTGTTGGATGGGGCAGTAACGTGCACCTGGAGGCTGAGGCTGGGCCCAGGAGGCGTTAGATCTCTTTCCCTCCTTCCCTCCAGGTCGCCGGGCTTTGCTAATTTCATCTTCCAAATATTTACCAAGTCAATGTACTCTCCTCCTACTCTGATGTGCCTCTGTAGTTTTGGTCCCATTATCTCTGCCCAGGTTGGTGTCTGTGCCCTCTCTGGGCCTGGCTCTCCGTCCTGTCCCCTGCTGCTGCTGGATGATCTATTTCTGCAATACACCTGGCCACTGCCCTCTCTTCCCTGCTACCCCAAACACCCCAATTCGGTGTATCCACGTTGCCTGCAGCTCTGATACTGCAGGGCCCAGGACTTGCAGAAGGTAGAGCCAAGGGTGGGAGAAGGAGGAGTCAGACGGATGTCCAGCTCTCCGCCTGGGAGCTGAGCAGCCAGGGGTGGTGGTGATACCATTGACAAGGTTGGGAAGAGAAGCAGAAGCTGAGCCAATGGATTCCCTCTGGGAGCAGCTGGTGGAGGATGGCAGGGAGTGATTCGGGGGGTCCCTCTCGTGTATGGGACTCTGGCATGTGAGTACACATGCGATGGCTGGCAATAAAGCAACTGTACGGCAGGATCCTCATCCACGGGAAGGACAGGGCTTCTATTTTAAAACACACTGAACAGCAAGGCTGCATGTGCTTTCTGGAATATAACATGAATGCATCCTATGAATCAAATGTCAGAAAATATGTTGGTGGTTGTTTTCTTGCTTTATTTTGGGATCTCACAGGTGTGCGACTCTCGGGTTCCGGGAATATATTCTTCGCTCAACATGTACCTTCCTCCTGCTCTCTTTCCTTCCTTTCCTGCCTCCAGTGCACACAGATCGAGCCCACAGCGCGGCAAGCACAGAGGTGAAAAGAGGAAGATAGATGGGGGGTCTGTTCCCATGGAACTCGGTCTAGAGGGGCACAGGGATGCCCTGGCCAGCATCTGGACTCATGAGGCTGATGCACCCAGCCAGGGCAGAGCTGCCTGCAAAAGGTGCATAGGGAGCACTCTCAGGGGCCAGAGGAAGGGACATCCAGGCGACACGGAGCGATGAGGCAAGTCAAGGGCGGCGGAGGTAGGTAGGGACAGTGTTACTGGGAGTGGGAAGGCTGAGTGCAGAGGTGGAGGGTAGGGATGGGAGGGGGTAGAAAGCGCTGTGAAGGGAGCTTAGTGGGTGAGGGGAGGCAAGGCGGGGGGGATACAGGGAGAAGGGTGGATGTGCTGCAGGGACACCTGGGTGGTGACAAAATTAAACTGCCTAAAAATACTCAAGGAGAAATGAACTTTGTTAACACAGTTTCTTTAAGAATGTAACATGCCTGTAATCCCAGCACTTAGGGAGGTTGAGGCGGGAGGATCACTTGAGTCCAGGAGTTGGGGACCAGCCTGGGCAACATGGTGAGGCCCTGTTTCTACAAATATAAAAATAAAATTAGCTGTGTATGGTGGTACGTGTCTATCGTCCCACCTACTCCAGAGGCTGAGGCAGGAGGATGGCTTGAGCCTGGGAGGTCAAGGCTGCCATGAGCTGTGATTGTGCCACTGCACTCCAGCCTGAGCAACAGAGCAAGACCCTGTCAAGAAGAAGAAGAAGAAAAAAAGAATTCAATATGCTGGGTGAACCAGTTACCATCTCAATGAATTAGAGAAGACAGAACTAAAGAATATGTATATCCTGCCCAAGTGTTCACAATGCATCTCTCTGTTTTCACAATGCACCTTTCTTACCTTCTTTCTGTTTGTTTTGTCTGGACTAACTGCTAGTCAGACTGCTCTCCTCTCTACAGTCGCCCGAATTCTGCTTGTCCCTGGGGCCCGGGTGAGCACTAGGAAGGAGAATGCGCCAGTAATCAGCTCATCCCACAGTGAGACACATATCCTAGTCATTTTCCTTTGCTCATCCAACTTCCCCTTAAGTTTCTGCTAAGATTCGCTGACCTCCCTACCCTATAAAAGAAAAGCCCTTTTCTGATTGATTTTGAGATGTTCACAATTCTTGAGTTCCAAGGATTCTCCCCTGTTAGTTGCAAGAGTCCTTTTGAATAAACCTTCTCCTTATCTAAGACAAGCTTAGTTTTGCTTGACAATGCGAATGACCAGAGGGACACAGTGAACTAAGAACATTTTTTAAAAGGGAAAGGTCTTGTTGAAATTAAATCTAGACTTAATCAGTATCAGATCTTCTTATATTTGAGACTTCCTATCTTGTGTCTTGAGAAGGGCAAGAAGCAGTCCGGTGATACTGAGCTATAAACTGGAAAGGTTTTGCTATCATCTTTGCAGAACTGAACTATTTATGTGGCCTAAAGACAGGTTTTCTGCAGGATGTTATATTTGTTATATGTTTATGGGAACCATTCTTCTCTCGAAATAAGAGGCTAAATTTGTCATTAGGACATTGAATTTACCCACCAACCTTGTAATAAATACTCTTCAGGCTGGGATGGTAATGGCTTTACTTTGGTCTAACCAGTCTCTAAGTAAATAGCATGAATATTCTTGCTGGTTTGGAACTGCTCCCTGCTCAATTTCATTTTCCTCCTGGACAGTGCCAGAACACTAAACGTGGTGACTATAGGAGTCATGTGCAAATGCACAATGCAAATCCCATTTTTTCCGCAAGAGAAGAGGATGAACATGATAGATATTTAGGAAGAATTAGTGGATAATCGCGCTTGGGAGCAAAGGAGAGAAAAGAGCCATTCCACGGTCTGAGCATGGGAAGCCATTCTCTTCCATGAGAAGCCATTCTCTTCCATGGAAAGCCATTCTCTGAGAGTGGGATGGCTGAAAGGGGCATGGAACTGCCAGGAGCTAAAGGGGTACTGAGGACGAGCTTAGTCTGAGTCATCGGAGTCTGCGTGGTGTTCTGCAGTAACTGCACGGATCAGGGCTGGAGTCTTAAATTCAGGGTGGCCAGTGCAGAGATGGGACTGATGCTATGGAAGCAGATGAATTTGCCCAAGGATGGTGTGCTCAGTACAGAGAGAAGAGAGTTTGGATAAGGACCCAGAATCAGGAGCAGAAAGAAGAGTCTACAGAGAAGATCATGATGAGAATGAGCAGGGAGGAAGATGGAAACCAAGAACAGGAGGATACCTGGACAAACCCACCACAGGAGTGGAGGAACACATTTGTCTCAACGCGTCCAGCAGACAACTAGTTAGTGAGGACAGAGAAAAGCTGAACGTGCCAGATCTAATGGACATGTACCATATATACATTTACCTGTCCTCAAAAAGATATGTAGGACTTACTACAAAACTTCACCACAAAGTTGTGCACAAAGCAAAATCTCAACTAACACCAAAGACTTATTATCAGACACATTGTAATCAGGTTACCTGACTACAGTATAATTAAATTTGCTATAAATAATAAAAAGTAGTCCAGGCGCAGTGGCTCACGCCTGTAATCCCAGCACTTTGGGAGCCGAGGCAGGCAGATCACCTGAGGTCAGGCGTTCAAGACCAGCCTGACCAACATGGTGAAACCTTGTCTCTACTAAAATACAAAAATTAGCTGGGTGCAGGGGCACATGGCTGTGATCCCAGCTACTCAGGAGGCTGAGGCAGGAGAATCACTTAAACCCGGGAGACAGAGGTTGCAGTGAGCCGAGATTGTGCTATTGCACTCCAGCCTGGGCAACAGAGCAAGACTCCATCTCATAAATAAATAAATAAATGTAACTGAAAAACCCTCCATAGATCTTAAAAATACTGTAAAATAACTCAGGGATTGAAAAAGAAATCATAAGGAAAATTAGAGAAGTCTCAGAACTGAATAAAAAAATTACTAGACATAAAAACTTAGCGTATGCAGTTTGCCTGCTTATATGAGGAGGAAAGACTGAATTTAGTAACAGAGCACACATCCAGAGAAGTGAGAAAAGGAAGAAGGAATTTGGAAGGAAGGAAAAACATGGAGAAGAGAGCTGAAATTAATGAAATAAGAAAGCAATGACAAGATCAATAAATATAAAGCTGGTTCTTTGGAAAAAAACTGATAAAAATAGGCAAGTCTCTGGCAGAGGCTGATTAACAAAGAAAAGAAATAAATTAAAATATTAAAAATTAAAAGAGACATAACTAGGCATAGCATACAACGAATTTGAAAACCTAAACAAAATGGACAATTTACTGCAGAAAAGCAAAACATTCTAACATAGTCTCAAGAAGAAGCGGGAACTCCAAGTGACCTATAATCCACTGAATCAGGACTTAACTATCCACTGACCGCAATTACCAAGCCCTGGGGATTTTATAATTTTTACCAAACATTCAATTCAAGAAATAGGTAAGTTTAAACTTCTATAAACTTTGTTTTCAGAGAGAAGAGGAGGGGAACGCCTCCTAGCTCATCTTTCTAGGCTAGTGTAAACTAAAAAATAAAATAAAATTAGGCAATTGCAGTATGAACAGGGGAAAGCTTGATTCATATAATTTATGAATAATGATGAAAAATCCTTAATAAAACAAAACCAAAGTAGATTTTCATAATTATATGAAAATACTGTGCCTAAGTTTTATCCCAGAAATGCAAGAATGTTTCCACATTAGAAATTCATTCTACATGAATCTATATTCACTATAGATTCATGTATATTCACTATATTAATAGAATACAGTTACATATATATGAATACATGTATACATATATACACACACATACATATATATACACATGCATATATACTTATCTCAATAGATGCAGCATTTGCTAAAATTTAAAACTGATGGCAAACTCTTAGCAGATTGGGAACAAAATGGGATTCCCTTCATCTGGCAAATACTGTTTAGTATTAGAAATTTTCAACAAACATTATTATTATTACTATTACTATTATTATTATTATTATTATTATTTTTGAGATGGAGTCTCACTCTGTCGCCCAGGCTGGAGTGCAGTAGCGCGATCTTGGCTCACTGCAAACTCCACCTCCCAGGTTCACGCCATTCTCCTGTCTCAGCCTCCCGAGTAGCTGGGACTACAGGCACCCGCCACCACGTCCGGCTAATTTTTTGTATTTTTAGTAGAGACGGAGTTTCACTGTGTTAGCCAGGATGGCCTTGATCTCCTGACCTCGTGATCCACCCGCCTCAGCCTTCCAAAGTGCTGGGATTACAGGTGTGAGCCACCATGCCTGGCCCAAACATTATTTTTAATTATTAAACTCTTTCCTTTAAAATCGGGAACAAGACAAGGATGGCTACTGGCTCAACTTCCATTCCATTGTGTTGAAAGTCCTAACTAGTGCAGGAAGATGGGAAAAATTAAGAATCAACGTAAAGACTGGAAAAGAAGAAACAAAACTGTCATTATTTCCAGACGACGGAACTCACTAAATAAAAAATCCTAAACAATCTACAGGCAAACTGTTAGAGCACAAAAGTTTTAAAGTAAAAAAAGTTTAAACTCCCTACTTTTCCAATAACAACAAAATGATATGACACCTAGGAATATATTTAACATAAGATGATCAAGACCGTATGTTAAAAATGGTAACATTTTTATTGAAAAACAGAAGGCTAAATAAATGAAAAGATGTACCAAAAATGATAACTCTCCCCAAATTAACCTAAAAATACAATACGGTTACAATGATGGTGTGTGTGTATACATGAGAAAAAAGAAAGAGAGAGAGAGAGAGAGAGAAGGAAGAGAGAGAGACAGAAGGAAGAGAGAAGACAGGTCTCTCTCCATCTCTCTTGGAGGACTCAGAATGGCCAAGACAGTTCTAAAGAGGGGAAGAGTGGGGATTTACCTATTAACTACAAGACAAATACAGAACCAGTATTTCCCATAATGTGGTAATAAGAGACATAAGCCATAGACTAAAAGAAAAGAGCCCTCAGAAATAGACATCTTCAAATACAGAAACACAGATTGGTGCTGTAATAATTGATGACTATCCATACACAAAAAAAATACAACTAGATCCATATCTCACAACACACACAAAATTAAACCCCAGGGGGGTTACTGAGCTCAGTGTGAGAGGCAAGGTTTTAAAACTTCCTTAAAAATACAGAACATTTTTATCACCTGGGGATGGAAAAACAGTTCTTAAAATGCAACACTAAAAGGACACATCCCGGAAATGAATTTGCCTGCGTTAAAACTGAAAAGTTCTCTATGACAAACGATGACCAAAACAACTTTGAGTGACGGGTCACTGATCCTGAGAAGATTTTTATAACGAAGGGAAATGTCTAAAGAGCAAATAACTCAGCAGGAAAAGAAAACAACAGGCAGTTAACAGATCCAAATCAACAGCCATCAGTCACATAGAAAGCCTGAGGACATTGAGAAGCAAAGCTGCCTCTCCCACCGGCCAGGAGAGTGGCGGTCCCTGCCATCGCTGTGGAGTGCGGTGACTAAAGTCCTGCAGATCCACTTCCCCTGGAGGCCGGCACGTCTGCAGGCTGGAGAAAATGCAGCAGGTGCACACACGCTGCCGAGTGCACGTCACTCCGTGTTCTGGCTCTGTTAGAATAATGAGAAACTGGGAACAACTCAGTGTCCACGAACAGGAGATGGAGAAGCCACCTGTGGAATACTCACTCAAGGCAAGATCACGCAGAAGAAATGAAGATGACTAAGGCAACCCTTATCTATATGGATCAATATCACAAACCTGATGGGGGTGAGAATAGAAACTGGCTTATGGTACCAAATGCGTCAAGTTTGATGTAAAGTTTCAGTGAAGCAGACAACTCTGCAGAGGAATGCAAAACTCTCTGAGGCCTCAGGGTAGTGGCTGCTTCTGGACAATCTGTAATTTCAGACACAGGGAGGGAGGGAGAGCCGTGGCAGTGGAGGGGACTCAGTTGGGTCTGGAACAATGTATGATAATATATTTCTTATTTAAAGAAAAAGAGTAGAAGTAAATATTGTAAACATAGTGAGACTGAATAAATCTGGAAGGTATTATAGTATTCTCATACTTTTCTGCATGTTGAACTAGCTAATAACTTTTTTTTTTTGAGACAGAGTCTTGTTCTGTTGCCCAGGCTGGAGCGCAGTGACATCATCTTGGCTTACTGCAGCCTCGACCTCTCAGGCTCAAGTGATCCTCCTGCCTTAGCCTCCCAAGTAGCTGTAACTACAGCCACGCACCACCACATCCAGCTAATTTTTGTATTTTCAGTAGACACGGGGTTTTGCCATGCTGACCAGGCTGGTCTGAAACTCCTGAGCTCAAGCGATCCGCCAAAGTGCTCAGATTACAGGTGTGGACCACCGCACCCAGCCACTGACAACTTTTTTAAGGGTGCAGTGCTCAGCTTTCAGATGTGCCAGGAGATGCACAGAACAAGGACCTGCTGAGGGCACTGCTGGTCATTTGCAGGGAAATGACCCATTGGCTGTCCCCTGCTCTGCTGCGATTCTTCAGACACCACCTAGTCTCTGTCTCCTACTAAGCGGGTCAAGTAGGAAGTGGAGCAAGCAATGGATCTGGCATTAAAGAAGGAAATGTGGATCTACCACAAGTTATGAGTCTGCAGCTCAGTCCCTGCACGTCCTGGGGCCTCTGTTTTCCCATCTCCTCATGGACTTCACTGCGGCCGGAATGGTGGTGGAGAAAACAGCTCAATGGACTTAAAAGGGTTGCATGAACCAGTTCCCAAAGGTTGCCTCTGCAGAGAAACCAGCCTGGAACCAGCACAAAATAATACTAGTAGGTTTTATTTCTCCCATGGACGCTCTGCTCCTTTGTCCAGTGCGCTGTCCTGTGGCCCCTCTCACTTTGGGGGCCATGGGACATGGAGCCTACCTGGAGATCAGAGGTTATTTTTAAAGCATTTAGTTATTTCAGGACCGTAAATGAATATCAGAATGAGAGAGACGAGAAGTATCGAACGGTATGAGACCATGGGTGTGGTGGTGCGTGGCCGTAGTTCCAGCTACTTAGGAGGCTGAGGCAGGAGGATCACTTGAGCCTGAGAGGTCAAGACTGCATGCGGTAAGCCAAGATGATGCCACTGCACTCCAGCCTGGGCAACAGAACAAGACTCTATCTCAAAAAAAAAAAAAAAAAAAAAGAAAGCTATTAGCTAGTTTGACATACAGAAAAGTATGAGAATAATATAATACCTTTCAGATATTGTCCCAGCATGTTGAGCAGGCTGGTCTTGAACTCCCAACCTCAGAATATCAAATCGCTCAGAACAATTTTGCTCCGCTCCCCTGTGATTACAGGATTCCCTCCTCAGGTTCCTGGAACCAGTGCCTATCAGTGTCAGAACCACACCCAATGCCCTCCACACATCTCTGAATTCATGCATTATTCCAGTTCTATCTTTCCTGTCTTTGCTTTTGTCCTTTCGTCTTCCCCTACTCACTTACCTGTCACGAGAACTTCCAACAGTCTCACTGAGGTAAAACTGGCACACAACGAAGGGCACCTATTTGAAGCATGAGTCTGATGAGTTTTCACACAGTACACACTCGGTGCTTCCATTTGCCCTGCCGCCATTTTTAGGTATTCTTGTCTGTAGCCCCTTTGTCCCACGGCCCCTTTATTTTTATTTATTTAGAGGCAGAGTCTCGCTCTGTCCCCCAGGCTGGAGTGCAGTGGTATGATCTCAGCTCATTGCAACCTCTGCCTCCCGGGTTCAAGCGATCGTCTTGCTTCAGCCTCCCGAGTAGCTGGGATTACAGGCCCATGCCACCATGCCCGGCTAATTTTTGTATTTTTAGTAGAGACAGGGTTTCGCCGTGTTGGCCAGGTTGGTCTCAAACTCCTCACCTCAGGTGATCTGTCCACCTTGGCCTCCCAAAATGCTGGGATTACAGGTGTGAGCCATCATGCCTGGTCCCATGGTCGCTTTATTCTTGAGCATCTCATATGGTTCAATATTGCCTTCTCCTCTCTCTCATTCTGATATTCATTTAGAGCCCTGAAATTACCAGACGTTTTAAAAATAACCTCTGATCTCCAGGTAGGCTCCGTGCTGTCCTCTCCTGTTTGTTTACTCATCCATTGGCAGCACTTTCTCCAGTCTGGTGTTTGGCCCCGGAATGGGGCAGTGGAGCTCCTCCTGTGTTTTCTGTTTGGACACTAGAGTGACTAGGGTACTTTAGAGTATGAAAATGGGTCTACTAATATCTATGCTGGACCATCCCGGACCATCTGGTTTGTGCTAACCCTAAACAGAACCCTCTCCTGAGATCCTGAAACCCAGCCTGCGCTGGCATGGCAGAGACCCCGCAGCTGGAAGGAAAGAGGGACTATCTCTCTGTAGTTCCTTTATCTGAACGTGCCCCAAACTGTGGGTCCCTGCATTGGGGGTAGGAGGGAGACCACCTGTGTGGCACAGCCATCTGAGTCCCAGAGTCTCCCAAGAAGCTGCCCTAAATCCTGCCACATCACAGCTGCCAAAAAACTCCGAAGGCAGTGCCTCCCTTAGCGGTGGCTCCAGAATTTCAAATCAGCAGAGGCTATGGGACTGCAGTCTGGAAGGACTGAATGGAGGGGTTCAGAGAGCTTCTGGGTCAGCGAACACATCCCCGTGCCAGGAAGGAGGCGCACACTAGCTCCTCGGGGACAGGGGCTCTTGTGCTCGGGACCCCCGCGACGTCCCAACTTGCATATCTCCACCTGGCTGTGCACCTGCATCCTGCCTCCTATCCTTTATCATCAACAAGGGCATGGAAGTAAAGCCTTTCCCTGGGTTCTGTGAGTCACTGTAGCAATTCAATCAAATCCAAGTAGGAGGTTGTGGAAGCCCCAGTTTATACCAGAAGTACAGGCCAGAAGTACAGGTCACAACCTGGGGCTTGTGATTGGCATGAGAAGTGAGGGTGGTCTTGTGGGGCTGAGCCCTTAACCTGTGGGATCCGACGCTGTCTCCAGGTAAAGAGCGTCAAAATTGAGTTGAACTGAGCACACCCAGTGGGTGTCTGCTGAGGAATGGTTTGGTGTGTGGGGGAAATGAATACAGCTGGTGTCAGAAGTCTCGTGCTGAGTGGTGTGTGAGAGTAGAGCACTGGAAGTTGGAAAAGCAAGCTGAAGGAAGGGAGGCCATGGCCTGGGGGCTGCGATCCTGGAGGTGGCACATAGTTCAAGGAAACCACCAGGTCAGGTGGTTGGGGGTAAGAGCGTGAGATGCTAGGGCTCTGCATGGACCACCTCCCTAGAAAGCCACGTATCTTCCCTGGAAAGAGAGGGGGACTTGGAGGAGAAACCATCGGGGGTGGACGAAGGCAAGGGCCTGGCTCCACAGAAAGCACCCTTCCCCGAGCAGTGAACAGCCCCTCCTAGGCCTGCCCTCTCCACACCTGGGCTTTCACTTTGCCGACTGCAAGGGGAGGGGAGGCATGGTGCACCTGCAGCCTGTGAGCCGGGCCTGGCGGGGCTGGGAACGCTGACAGACAGTCCTGAGAGGCGGACCACACAGGCTGTCCCTGCGGCTCTGCCCACCAGCCTCTCTAAGACTGGGAGAGAATGAGACTGCTATCGATATATCACTCTTAGCTCAACATCTGAAAACCTGGGACCTGGCTTTAACTTAGCAGGTACAGGCAAGTCCCAGCCCCCTTTGGTGGGATCACTGCTCCCCACGACTCTTTCAGAGAGTGCTGCCACACTGACGCTGCACGGCCTTGTGAGTGTGGACATCCAGCCAGACTCCGCATCTCAACCACACAGGGGAACGCAGATACCATTCAGATACGCAGGCTGGAGGCAGGCTTTCAGTGACGCCGGACACCAGGGACACGGTGGAAACATGTCCCACATCAGGAGGGAGCAGCTTTGCCTCAGCTGAGTTGGGTTCAAAGGTCAGCCGAGCCTGGTACTTCTAGGTGCTCCCTTAAATGGGCCCATGGTTGCCAGCGTAACTGGGAGAGCAGATATTTGACACCCTTCTCATCTCTGACCACATCACCCTCGACCCCAGGAACCTGCCACTGCCCCCTTAGAAACCTAGGAGAATGGGAAAGCTGTATTAAAATGTGGTCCACTTGTCATGCCCTGTAGTGTCCATTTCTGAAAGTGGAAAGGTTGCTTCTAGCAGTGGTATGCATGTGAGTGTATGCAGGGGGTGTGGGGTATGTGTGCATGTGTGTGGGGTGTGTGTGTGTGGGGTATGTAGTGTGTGTGGGGTATGTCTGTGGTGTGTGGGGGGTATGTGTGTGGGGCATGTGAGTGTATGCGGGGGGTGTGGGGTATGTGTGCATGTGTGTGGGGTGTGTGTGGGGGGGGTATGTAGTGTGTGTGGGGGTATGTCTGTGGTGTGGGGGGTATGTGTGTGGGGCATGTGAGTGTATGCGGGGGGTGTGGGGTATGTGTGCATGTGTGTGGGGGTGTGTGTGGGGGTATGTAGTGTGTGTGGGGGTATGTCTGTGGTGTGGGGGTTATGTGTGTGGGGCATGTGAGTGTATGCGGGGGGTGTGGGGTATGTGTGCATGTGTGTGGGGTGTGTGTGTGGGGGGTATGTAGTGTGTGTGGGGTATGTCTGTGGTGTGTGGGGGTTATGTGTGTGGGGCATGTGAGTGTATGCGGGGGGTGTGGGGTATGTGTGCATGTGTGTGGTGTGTGTGTGGGGGGGTATGTAGTGTGTGTGGGGTATGTCTGTGGTGTGTGGGATATGTATGTGGTGTGTGTGGTGTATGTGGGGGGGTATGTGTGTGGGGTATGTGTGTGCATGTGTATGGTGTGTGTGGGGGTATGTAGTGTGTGTGGGGTATGTGTGCATGTGTGTGGCGTGGGGTATGTGATGTGTGGGGTGTGTGGCATATGTGTGCATGTGTGTGGTGTTGTGTGGGGGTACATGTGTGGTGTGTGTGGGGTATGTAGTATGTGGGGTATGTGTGTGATGTGGGGGGTATGTGTGTGGGGTATGTGTGTGCGTGTGTATGGTGTGTGTGGGGGTATGTAGTGTGTGTGGGGTGTGTGGTGTGTGGCATATGTGTGCATGTGTGTGGTGTTGTGTGGGGGTACATGTGCAGTGTGTGGGGGGTATGTAGTGTGTGGGGTATGTGTGTGGTGTATGTGGGGGGTATGTGTGTGGGGCATGTGTGTGCATGTGTGGTGTGTGGGGTATGTGTGCATGTGTGTAGTGTGTGTGGTGTATGTGGTGTGTGGCATATGTCTGCAGGTGTGTGGTGTGTGTGGGGGGTACGTGTGGTGTGTGGGGGGTATGTAATGTGTGGGGTATGTGTGTGGTGTGTGTGGTGTATGTGGGGGGTATGTGTGTGGGGTATGTGGGGGGTATGTGTGTGGGGCATGTGTGTGCATGTGTGGTGTGTGTGGGGTATGTGTGCATGTGTGTGGTGTGTGGTGTATGTGGTGTGTGGCATATGTGTGCATGTGTGTGGTGTGTGTGGGGTACGTGTGGTGTGTGTGGGGTATGTGTGTGGGGTATGTGTGCATGTGTGGTGTGGGGGGATTATGAGTAGTGTGTGTGGGGTATGTGTGCATATGTGTGGTGTGGGGGATTATGAGTAGTGTGTGGGGGGTATGTGTGTGCATGTGTGTGGTGTGGGGGGATTATGAGTAGTGTGTGTGGGGTATGTGTGTGCATGTGTGTGGTGTGGGGGATTATGAGTAGTGTGTGTGGGGTATGTGTGCATATTTGTGGTGTGGGGGGATTATGAGTAGTGTGTGTGGGGTATGTGTGCGTGTGTGGTGTGGGGGATTATGAGTAGTGTGGTGGGGTATGTGTGTGCATGTGTGTGGTGTGGGGGGATTATGAGTAGTGTGTGTGGGGTATGTGTGTGCATGTGTGTGGTGTGGGGGGATTATGAGTAGTGTGTGTGGGGTATGTGTGCATGTGTGTGGTGTGGGGGGATTATGAGTAGTGTGTGTGGGGTATGTGTGCATGTGTGTGGTGTGGGGGGATTATTAGTGTGTGTGGGGTATGTGTGCATGTGTGTGGTGTGGGGGGATTATGGGTAGTGTGTGTGGGGTATGTGTGCATGTGTGTGGTGTGGGGGGATTATGAGTAGTGTGTGTGGGGTATGTGTGCATGTGTGTGGTGTGGGGGGATTATGAGTAGTGTGTGTGGGGTGTGTGTGCATGTGTGGTGTGTGTGCATGTGTGGTGTGTGTGCATGTGTGATGCGTGAGCATGTGTGATGTGTGTGCATGTGTGATGTGTGTGCATGTGTGATGCGTGAGCATGTGTGATGCGTGTGCATGTGATGTGTGAGCATGTGTGATGCGTGTGCATGTGAGCATGTGTGATGCATGAGCATGTGTGATGTGTGTGCATGTGATGTGTGAGCATGTGTGATGCGTGAGCATGTGTGATGTGTGTGCATGTGTGATGTGCGTGCATGTGTGATGTGTTGAGCATGTGTGATGTGTGTGCATGTGTGATGTGTGCATGTGTGATGTGTGTGCATGTGTGATGTGTGCATGTGTGGTGTGTGCATGTGTGGTGTGTGTGCATGTGTGATGTGTGTGTATGTGTGATGTGTTGAGCATGTGTGATGTGAGCATGTGTGATGTGAGGATGTGTGATGTGTGTGCATGTGTGATGTGTGCATGTGTGATGTGTGCATGTGTGATGTGTGTGCATGTGTGATGTGTGCATGTGTGATGTGTGTGCATGTGTGATGTGTGTGCATGTGATGTGTGTGCATGTGTGATGTGTGTGCATGTGATGTGTGAGCATGTGTGATGTGTGAGCATGTGTGATGTGTGTGCATGTGTGATGTGTGAGCATGTGTGATGTGTGCATGTGTGATGTTTGCATGTGTGATGCGTGAGCATGTGTGATGCGTGTGCATGTGTGATGTGTGCATGTGTGATGCGTGTGCATGTGTGATGCGTGTGCATGTGTGATGTCTGCATGTGTGATGCGTGTGCATGTGATGCGTGTGCATGTGTGATGCGTGTGCATGTGTGATGCGTGCATGTGTGATGCGTGTGCATGTGTGATGCGTGTGCATGTGTGATGCGTGCATGTGTGATGCGTGTGCATGTGTGATGCGTGCATGTGTGATGCGTGTGCATGTGTGATGCGTGTGCATGTGTGATGTGTGCATGTGTGATGCGTGTGCATGTGTGATGTGTGTGCGTGTGTGATGCGTGTGCATGTGTGATGTGTGTGCGTGTGTGATGCGTGTGCATGTGTGATGTGTGAGCGTGTGTGATGCATGTGCATGTGTGATGCGTGTGCATGTGTGATGTGTGTGCATGTGTGATGTGTGAACATGTGGTGTTTCATAAAGCCAGTCAATGCTGCAAGTTTCATCACAAAATATTGACCATTCATTTATTCTCAAAATCATTTTTATTTCTTTAGCATGGGTAGGACTTAAGATTAAAGGATGAATTTATTTTTCAGGTCTCTAGGTTTTTTAAGAAATTGGCCTTTTTTTTTTTTAACTTTCTTAGAGACAAAGATAAGAAGGCACATAAACTCAATAACTGATTGATTTCTTGGGAAACTTTTATCTCCTTGTCCATTGATAAGGTTTCTCTGGGTAATCTGGTTTATTGTGGCTCAGTAAATGAAACCAGGTACATGAAAGAAGAATAAGATCTTTTTTTTTTTTTTTTTTTTTTGAGATGGAGTCTTGCTCTGTGGTCCAGGCTGGAGTGCAGTGGCTGGATCTCAGCTCACTGCAAGCTCTGCCTCCCGGGTTTACGCCACTCTCCTGTCTCAGCCTCCAGAGTAGCTGGGACTACAGGCACCCGCCACCTCGCCCGGCTAGTTTTTTGTATTTTTTAGTCGAGACGGGGTTTCACCGTGTTAGCCAGGATGGTCTCGATCTCCTGACCTCGTGATCCGCCCGTCTCGGCCTCCCAAAGTGCTGGGATTACAGGCTTGAGCTACGCCTGGCCAAGAATAAGATCTTTAACTCCGATTTGAATTAGGTCACTATGATAAAACTGTAAGGACATTGTTGAATATAGCAACGCATTCAAGGTGGCTAGATGCAGTGTCAGCATGTTATGAAGCACATTTCACCAGTTAACAGTTCTGATTTTTGTGACTTAAAAAAATTCTGTGAATACCATTCCAAAAATATGTCACAGTCTTGTGCTGGGTTTGACTTGGCAAAAATGGCCATCAATCTACCTAAGCATCTTTTCATTGTTTAAGCATATTTATTCTGTCATCCTTTGTTACAGAAGCCGAGACACTGTTTCAGCAGGAACGGCGGTCTGCAGCCTTGCTTTTACAGTAGCACTTGTCCACCACTGTCAAAGGCTTTCAAAAAGCAAATACTGAAATCCTAATTTTTAGACCCTATTTCCTGACTATTCATAATGAGATGCCCAGAGGCAGGCCCTGTCATCAGGGAGGAGGGACATGGGTCCAGGAGCGCTGAGACCCTTGGAGGGGCCCTGCCCTCCACCAGGACCTGCTCAGGGACCCATGAGGAGCCACCTGCCTCCCTTGGGGCTGCAGCCTTCACACCGCACCATTGGTGAATGGATACCACGATGCACCCTCCCTCTGGCTCTACAGTTCTGTGAATTCCTGTGCGCTGTGGTGGGGTTCCAGGTTCCCTGTGTGCCCTCTGCCCTGCTCTTCGGTCACCCCTGGAAGGAGGTAAGAAACCATCAATATCCTCAAGAGAGAGGCTTGTTGGCCCCCAGGGGTGCTCTGCTAAAAAAACAAAAACAAACAAACAAACAAAAAAAACAAGAGAATCCAGGAGCAGGGCCAGTCAGGAAGGGCAGAACAGAGATCAAGGAGTTTCGGTGCCTCCAAACCAACAAAACCAACAAAAGACAATCCGAGGGATGAGCAATATCGGCATGCGCTTCTGGATGCCAAATTTACTCCTCCTTGGCCATGAAGAAAGCTGGTTTCTGCTTTTTTCCCTGAGGGATGGGTTGTGCCTGTATAGCCTTCCAGGTATGGGAGGGGAGGAAGGAGGGAGGGTGGCCTGACAGGGAGCAAGCAGTTGGATAAATCTCATTAAGTCAGTATCAGTTAATTCAAACACAACTAAAATCAAAGTGCTTTGATTCCCAAGCCAATTATATAGGATTTCCCCCGCATAAATTGAGTTCATTACATACTAAGTATAGATAATCCATAATTTAATATGGAAAATTCAGACATAGAGTGTTACTAATCAGATACACAGAGCCTCAAATTAGACTACGGAAAAGATCAATGGACCTGCTTTAATTGCCAACCAAAAAGGAGCAAGCAAAAGGGCAACTAATCAAAGGAACATTCTCCTTTGCGCCTTCTTTAGCGAAGCGTCGAGAACATTTTGCAGGTGATAGGAAGGGGCTCTCACGGACATCTGTGCAAAAGAGTAGAGCAGCCTCTTCCCAGAGTGGCTCCATTTCCAGTGGCCCTGATTTGTTTGGCTGCCCAAGAGTTTTAATAAAGCAACACCGGGTCCCTGCAGAAGATCCTTTCACTGCAGTGAAAGTCATCAGGCGCAGCTTGGTTTGGATGACTTTTCAAGAGTAAGGATTATATTAAAAATGCACCACTAATTATGAGAAAACTAGATAATGTGGCACATGACTCTCAAAGGAAGAAGTATCTCTAATTATGGGAAGGAAGTACAACATCTTAATTATGCTGACTATTTAAATAGAGCATAATGCTTGAGATAGAATTTAAGGGTTAGGAATCTGCCTTAGTGCTTTGAAGTATCCATAAACTTCAGAAAAGGGATCTGAAAAAGATCTGAAATACACTGAAAAATTCACTGTAATTAACTAGCTAGAGACATCCATGGGTGCAACCCGTAACCAAGGAGAGAAGAAGGCTGCTGCCATCTCAGAGATAAAACCAAAGACACAAGGGCTCGTGGGAAAAAAAGATAAAGACAGAAGGAGCTGAGGAGGGAGTTGCCAAGACTCAAGATCACATTGCAAGCAGAGGAAAAAGGTAATGCCTGCTGCAGAAAACAGCTAGGAAGAGAAGCTTTACAAAAACCCAACAGGGATAGGGGCAGTGGCTCATGCCCATAATCCCAGCACTTTGGGAGTTCAAGGCAGGAGGATCACATGAGCCCAGGAGTTCAACACCAGCCTGGGCCAGTGAGACCCTGTCTCTACAAACAATAAAAAAATTAGCTGGGCATGGTGGCATATGCCTACAGTCCCAGCTACTTGGGAGGCTAAGGTGAGAAGATCTCTTAAGTCCGAGAGGCTGAGGCTGCAGTGAGCCATGATTATGCCACTGCACTTAACCTGGGCAAAAGACTGAGACCCTGTCTCAAAAGAGTTTGTTAGTCATTCATGCTACATTTCCAGTGTGGGTAAGGTGCAGGGGGCTCTGCTCACTGTAGTGACCCAGGCTAATGGCGCTGCCACCACCTTTTCTCTGCCAATTACTGTGCCAGTGGGAAAGAGAGCTCTGGAAGACCTCACACCACATTTAAACACTCTGACTTGAAAATGGTACATATAAGTTTTGCTTACATGGCCCCCAGCAACCACGAGGGGACAGGGAAGTACAATCTTACCATGTAAAAGGAAATTGGAGAGCTAGACATATTTTAAAACAGCATTAATGACCATCACACACCTAAAGGAGAGAAAGCATTTGGCTGACTTTAAGATTTTTCCCTGTATAGATATTCAATGCAAAAGAGAATAACATATCATTTAAAAACCCCTAAGCGGGAAAAAGTTTCCTGAAGAATTCTGCACCCAGGGGGAACAAAGATGTAGAACGTGATTCCAGATTCTGCTGAGGATAGAGAAAGCTGGAAAGAACATTGCCCCACTGTTACAACAAGAAGACATTGGGTTCTACAAATGTCCAGCTTAAGTTGAACCCATCAGACAGCTGAGGTCACAGGGCAGCAAATTCTTTTTTTTTTTTTTTTTTTTTTTTTTTGAGGCGGAGTCTCGCTCTGTCGCCAGGACTGGAGTGCAGTGGCCAGATCTCAGCTCACTGCAAGCTCCGCCTCCTGGGTTCACGCCATTCTCCTGCCTCAGCCTCCCGAGTAGCTGAGACTACAGGCAGCAAATTCTAAGGAAAAGACAGAGTCTCCAAGGAGAGACACGAGCACTTACCTAGGGTGGATGCAGTCAGACACCACCAGCTCCAGTGGAAAAGGCAGGCAAGATGCAAGATCACCAAGGTAAGGTAGCAGAGAGATGGTAGCAATGAGGAGGAGTCAAATGCAAATACTAGGAATGAAAAACAGGCACAGAGATGAAGAATGCCTTTGATAGACCAGGTCAGCAATGGACTGGAAACAGTAGAGGAAAAAATGACCAAGTGGGATTTATCTTGGGAATGCAAGGCTGACTTACCACTCAAAAGTCAATGTTATTCACCATTTGAGTGGACTCAAGAAGATAATGTACAGGAACATCTAAGCAGATGCAGTAAAAGACTGATAAAATTCAATGGCCATTAGTGGTAAAAACAAAAAACAAAAAACACTCACAGCAAACTAAGATTAGGAGGGCACTTCTACAACCTGATAATAAACATCTACGAAAAACTTAGAGCTAACATTATACTTAATCCCTAAAAGCAGGAACAAGACAAGGACATCTGTTCTCACCACATCTATGTAACACTGTACAGGGCAGTCTAGTCAGTGCAATAAAACAGGGAAAAGAAGAAAGAGGCATCTGGATTGCAATGTGTGCTGGTTTGTTTTAGGTGTCAACTTGACTGGATGAAGGATACTCGAGAACTAGCAAAGCATTATTTCTGGGTGTGTCTGTGCGGGCGTTTCCAGAGGAGATTGGTGTGTGAGTCTGTGGACTGAGTGGGGAAGACCCACCCTCAGTGCTGGGGGGCACCATCTGATCAGCGGGGGGCCTGGATAGAACAAAAAGGCAGAGGAAAAGTGAATTATTTTCTTTTTCTCTTCTGGAGCTGAGCCACCCTGTCCTGCCCTTGGATATCAGAACTCCAGGCTCTCTGGCCTTTGGACCCTGGGACTCACACTGGCGCGACCCCTTCCCCCGGGTTCTTGGCCTTGGACTGAGAGTTCCACCATTGGTTTCCCTGGTTCTGAGGCCTTTGGACTTAGACTGAGCCAAACCCCCAGCTTTCCAGGGTCTCCAGCTTGCAGATGGGCTGTCATAGGACTTCTTAGTCTCCATGGTTATGTGAGCAATTCTTTCAATAAATTCCCTCTCACCTATCCACATCTGTCCTATTGGCTCTGTTTGTCTGGAGAATGGAAGATGTAAAATTGCCTCTCTTTGCATAGCACATGACTGTCTACATAAGAAAATCCAAAGAATCTGCAAAACAGCTACCAGAACTAAGTGAGTTTAGCAAGACCACAGGATACAAGATTGGTAACAAAAATCAAATTTCTATATGCTAGCAGTGAATAAGAGACCATTAAAAAATACCATTAGGATAGCACCCATAAATGTGGAGTACTTTAAGCATAAGTATTACAAAATATGTTAAGATCTATATAATGAAATTTACACAAGGCTGATGAAGAAAAGATACACTAGAGAAATGAAGTATGACTTAAATAAATGAAGAACTATATCATGAATACATCCAGTCTCTTCAAAGTGATGTGTGGATTCCATGCAATCTCAATTAAAATCCCAGCAGGATTCTAGTAGAAAATGAATAAGCGGATTCTAAAATTTATATGGAATTACAAAGGAAATGATAGCCAAGACAATTTTGAAAAGCAACAAAGTTGGACGACAGCAATAAACAGATACCCACTTCCAATAGTCCCTGGTCCTCTTGATCTCAGATGAAAGTCATTCCCTGCCAAGGCCATTGCTCCTTGCACAGGTCCTCAGGTAGGGGACAGGGGCAGGCTGTCTCTTCACTTACCACCTAAGCCACTGCTGCCACTTCCAGACCATTGGCCTCGCACCTTGATCACAACTCCTGCCTCCTTTGAGCCTCCTGCCACCAGTTTCGATAGTTCCTACCTCTAGGTAGGCTTTGTACATAAATTCATTAAGGAGTTTAAAATGGTGTGGTTTTTCTTTTGCTATCAACTCTTATCAGTGTCCCAGGCAATTTGAATACCCACGGGGATGTGCCATGCATTCAGCTAGGCTCCCAGCCTTCCCTGAACTTCTTGACTTCAGTGGCCTTTACTCCACGCCGTTTTTGCCACCTCATACCAAGGGCTTTTCTCACCAATGTACCAGAACAGTGGATAAGAGTGAGACTGCAATGTCACCAGCTCCCACTAGACCTGAGACTGCATTCTTAGAGACAGTGTTGCTTTTTTACCAGCATTACCTTTCAAGTCGTAGTCACCACTGCAGGGGCTGGAGAGTCATGAAAACTGGGTCCTACATCCCACGAGTGAAGGCCTTCAAGGGGAATGCCAGGACCTTAGAAGAGCAGACTGAACACCCCGACCAGCCAGCTGAGGACCGGGAGGTAACATGAGGCCCAAATGCATCTTCATACTCAAGAAGATATCTCCAGGTTGAAGAAGAGACTTAGCAGTTGTCAGAATGAGATCGCAGAGTGAGCAATGGCTGCCCGTGTCCCCTTCCAGGAGGGCTGTGAAAGGCCACAGCAGACCTCAGGCACTGACCCAGGCAGGCCCCAGGATGCAGTGAGGTAGAAATGTGGGCGCAGGTAATGTGGGCATGATGAAATACCTGGTCCCGTGATGGGATGGGCTCTGCGGTGCTGCAGTTCTGGTTTCCTCCAACCCCGCTGCATCTGTCACTCTGGTGAGCTGCTGGGACCACTCACCTTGGACCATTCCTCCGTGCAAACATGGCAGGTGCTGTGAGCCAGGTGCAGTCCTACCACAGAGAGGAGCTGCATCCTCTCTCTCTGTACATCTTTGTTTGTCTACCAGCTGGTGACCACCCATGGAAGACTAATCACAGGCACTCAAGGTCAACGCTTTCCTCGTCTCCCCAGATCCAAGGTGGCTCTCTGCAGTTTCCCATCCCCTGCATACTGCGTTCCCTACACACATGCTAGAACCCCCTCCATACTGCAAACACAATTTTACCACCAACTGAGAGTTCCTTGGACTGTGCCACATATTTTTATACTTATTTATCCTTTTTTTTTCTTTGAGACAAAGTCTTGTTCTGTCACCAGGCTGGAGTGCAGTGGCTCAATCTCGGCTCACTGCAACCTCTGCCTCCCAAGTTCAAATGATTCTCCTGCCTCAGCCTCCCAAGTAGCCTGGCTAATTTTTGTATTTTTAGTAGGGGGGGGAGGGCTTCACCATGTTGGCCAGACTGGTCTCGAACTCCTGACCTCAAGTGATCCGCCCGCCTCAGCCTCCCAAAGTGCTGGGATTACAGGCGTAAGCCACTGCACCTGGACTGTGCCACATCTTTTTAAAAAGTTGTGGCACAGTTTTATTCAGGGGAAACAGAAGAATTGGGTTCACTCTTCTTATGTATTTTTAAGTAGCCAATTTTGCCTTTCAGAATAAAACACTTGGAAGAAAAAATAAAATAATATAAACAATTTTTCCAAATCACTTTTTTAAAAAGATCAGATGCTACACAAGATAACAGACTGTACGGGAGATTGTCTGATTTTTTTTTTCCTCCAAAAATCTTTTAAAAAGCAAAATAAATCCCTATTTGTTCCCTGATGGTTTAACAGCCAAAAATGTCAGAAAAGCCGTAGAATGCCTCCCATCAGCATTTGTAAAGACCTCTTTCAATCATTTGCATCCGACTTTGCACATGTCAGAGGTAGGACAATGAAATGTTAAAAATGCAAAGTGAGATCCAGAAAGCAACATCTTCAAAATCAAAATCTGTAATCCTTTCAAATGTTCTCTGGAAAGATACTCCCTCTTGCACTGAACCTACCCCAGGAAGTTAAGAGCTGAAAGGAATCTATATGTTAACAAGGCTTCCTAAACTGTCTGTAAGGCATGGGATGAAATGCATGCACAAGCAGCGCCCAGCGGGGTCACCTTCAAGGTCAGCCTCACAGCGTTGCAGTTCTCCTGCAGCGGGTTCAGCTTCAGCGTCTCCCCGAGGTTGCTGCAGCCGGACGACTGGTGCTGCAGCTCACAGCAGACACACACCTCCACACTGTCAAACTTAATCTAGACAGAGGAACACAGACAGACCTCACCGTTAACAGGCATTCAGCCCCTAAGGGTACACGTGAGTGACACAATTCAGAACACAGGAAAATGGCTCAGTTCAAAAGAGCCTGTTTTGGTGCGTTTAAGTAGTAAAGCAAAAACAATTTCTGTTGCCTCAGGCCATTAGGAGGACTTCAAATTCCTATTTAAAAAAGCTATGTATAAAAAAGCGAAAGTACATTTGAAGAAACTTAAGCTATACATTAGAGAAAATGGCAGGTGGACTGCAAAATGAGATAAAGGTCAATAAACTGAAAATCACTCACGCTGATGTATGCACTGAGATGTGTTATCCTAGCTCTGTGCCTTGGCTCATTCTCCTTCCATAGTCAGAAATTTCCTGCCTCACTTCATGGCCTATCAAACTCCTGCTCATCCATCAAGACCCAACTCCAGTGCCACCCTCGAGGCCTTGTCTGGTTTTCCTGCCTCACTGCTACTGAAGACTGACTTTATCCAGCTACAGGTGCATCTTATCACCATAGTATTGACAATGGCAGTAAGTTGTAGGCGTTCAATAAATGTTGAATGAATAAAAATGGCTTGGAAAAAGGAAAACCATGGAAAGAAAAAACAATGCATTTCAAGTATTTTACAAAGCAGTGTTAGATGAAAACAGAGTATGAGAGTCTCAGTGAGAAGGAAGGGAACAGAGTTACCAGTGCCTAGGAGAAAAGTAGCTTAAAAAAGTCAAGTCCTAGCCAGGTGTGGTGGTATACCACCTGCATTCACAGCAACTCAGCAGGCCAGGGCAGGAGGATCGCTTCAGAGGAGTTTGAGACCAGCCTGCCTAGGCAACATATTGAGACCCTGTCTCAAAAATACATAGATAAAAAATAATAAAGTCCTAGATGTAAAACTACTAAAAAAGAAGATCAGGCCAGGTGTGGTGGCTCACACCTGTAATCCCAGCAGTTTGGGAGGCTGAGGCAGCCAGATCACGAGGTCAGGAGTTCAAGACCAGTCTGATCAACACAGTGAAACCCCGTCTCTACTAAAAATACAAAAACTAGTCAGGCATGGTGGTGGGCACCTGTAATCCCAGCTACTCAGGAGGCTGAGGCAGGAGAATTGCTTGAACCCAGGAGGTGAAGGTTGCAGTAAGCTGAGATCGTGCCACTGCACTCCAGCCTGGGTGACAGAGCGAGACTACATCTCAAACAAAAAAAAATCAGTAAAATCTATGCAATTTTATTCAAAATAACACTGAACATGAAACAAGTTATTTTCCTTAGACTAAGAAGTGCCCTACTTTCCAACAGATAATATGTTTACAGCAGCCAACTCAAAGTACAAATACTTTTCAGACAAATATTGGCCATTTATAACTGTAACAAATAATTTTTCATTGCATGAAGTATTACTGAGGCTGAGGCAATACTTATAAAACCTCCAGGTATCAATGTGTCTGCCTCTCCTAAATACTGGAGGAGGGGTAATGCAGCATCCTCAGAGCCAAGAAATGTGCTGATATTCACCGGAGGAGGTCAGCTTTCATTTTCTCCGGTTAGCTTAAGACTTAGCCCCGCCACCCCCTGCCACCCCCTGCCCCATGTCAGGTGGGCTTTGCAACTGGCTTTCAGCAGTAGAATATGGGTAGAAGTGATAGCTTGCAGGTTCTGAACTTAAGACCTCAACAGGCTTCGTGTTTCTGCACCCTCTCCCTGGAACTTCCAATATACAGCAGGAAAAGAACAGGTTCCAGGGAGCTGCCAGCTCTCCAGCCCCAGGAGCAGACCCATGGAGCAAGCCCACAGAACTGTTCTGCCTATGGTACACGCACACACAGCATTACTAGGTAAGATCAAACCACGTCTTAAATAACTCAAACAAATGATACTCCCACCAACAGGGTGTGAATTCAGGCTAATCCACATGCTCACCAATGCTTGCTAATGTTGGACTTAAGACATTTCTGTCCATGCAGTAGCTAATAGCTAATAATATAGCTAATAATAATAGTAGCTAATATAATAGCTAATAACATAATGCAGTAGCTAATCTAATTTGGGGGTGGGTGGGTTTGTTTTCACCTTTGCTCATTTTCTTAACCATTCACATTGCGAAACCTAACACACATACAAAAAAAGTGCACAAAGCAAACAGATTCAGTTCAATGATTTACCATTAACCAAGCACCCATGGGCCCATGGCCATGTTCCTAGAAGGCCTTCCATGCCTCATTCCCTATCATTCCTCCCCCTCGCTGCTCACCACATTCCTTGCTTTTAAAATAATCACTTATAGGCTTCCACCTTGATACATTTACCACTATAGTTTAGTTTCACCTGGTTTTCTAACTTAATATAAACGGAATCATACAATATTTTTAGTATTTGGCTTCTTTCATTCAAAATTATAAGAGTCATCTACCATACTGCATATAAATATAGTTGATCGTGTTCACTGTTGTATATTACATTGCGTGAATATGCTGCCATTTATATATCTATTCTCTTGCCAACGGACATTTGGATTGTTACTAATTTTTTTTGCAGTAAGATTAATGCTGCTTTGATATTCTGTACGGTCTGCTGGTACATACATCTGCATATTTCTTTTGGGTACAAAATATCTACTAGTCAGAGCTGCTGGGTCCCTGGGAATTTGCAGCTTTAGCAGAGAATACAAAGTCACTTTCCAAAGTGGCTGTTCCCATTTACGCACTCACCAGCACCCTTTGAGGGTTCCCATGACTCCACATCCTGGCTTGGGTTTGTTTTAGTCTTTTTAATTTTAGCCAAGAAAGTACCGGAAGAGGTACTTCCTCCCTGAAATGAGGGAGTAAGCCAAGGAAAAAAGAGAAGATGGGATCTAACACAGAAAAGAGAAAGAGGAAGTTCTAAGAAAATGGGAAAAGGATGTCCTCGCATGGTAAATACACAGACTGCCTATAGGCTGACTTGTCCAGACTGAAGCAGGAAACAGAGGCTCAATGGAAACGTCTCTAAGAAAATGAAGCTGACAGAAAGCTTGCTGGGTAGGATTGTATTCAGAGGAGATTTTCAGTTCTCCTGGGAAGTTTGAGAGTAAATCAGAACAGAGACACTACACAAATAATAAAACAATTTTAGCTCAGCATAAAAGACAAATCATATATAGTCCATGGTTTTGTTACGTATGTGGCTTGTAAATATTTTCTCAGGGTCTACAGTTAATCTTTTTATCCTCTCAAAAGGATCATTCATAGAGTAAAATTTTAAATTTTGATGAAGTCCAATTCATGTATTTTTGCTCCTACACTTTTGGTGTTGATCTAAAAACTCTGCCTAGTCCTAGATCTTTCTCCTATGTTTTTTCTAAATGTTTTATAATTTTAATTTTACATTTGATTGCATGACCCATTTTCAGTCACTTTTAGTGTAAGATATGAGACTTGGGATGAGGTTGATTATTTTTGCCTATAGATGTCCAATTGTTCCAACATTTGTTGAAAAAGCTATCTTTCCTTCGCTGAATTCCTTTTGACTTTTGTCAAAAATTAGTCGGGCATGTTTGTGTATCTATATCTGGATTCTCTCTTTATTCCATTGATCTATCTTTCCACCAATCACCAAGTCCTGATTATTGTGGCTTTAAGTCTGGAAATCAAAAAATTGATTCCTCCCATTTAATTCTTATTTTTCAAAATTATTTCTCTTTCCATATACATTGTTTTTTTGTTTTTTTTGGGTTTTTTTTGAGACAGGTCTTGCTCTGTCACCCAGGCTGGAGCACAGTGGCATGATCTTGGCTCACTGCAACTTCCGCTTCCCAGGTTCAAGTGATTCCCATGGCTCATCCTCCCAGATAGCTGGGATTACAGGCGCACGCCACCATGCCTGGCTAATTTTTGTATTTTTAGTAGAGACAAGGTTTTGACATGTTGGCCAGGCTGGTCTTGAATTCCTGGCCTCAAGTGATCCTCCCACCTCAGCCTTTCAGCCTTCCAAAGTGCTGGGTGTACAGTCATGAGCCATCACACCTGGTCTCCATACACATTTTAGAATAAGACTGTCATTGTCTACAAAAAACATGTTGCTGGGATTTTGATAGGAATTGAATCAAACCCACATTTTTTTCTTCTTTCTTTTTGAGATGAAATTTTCGCTCTCGTTGTCCAGGCTGGAGTGTAATTGCGTGATCTCAGCTCACTGAAACTTCTGCCTTCCGGGTTCAAGCAATTCTCCTGCCTCAGCCTCCTGAGTAGCTGGGATTACAGGTGCCCCCCCACCATGCCCAGCTAATGTTTTTTTTTTTTTATTTTTAGTAGAGATGGGGTTTCACCACGCTGGCCAAGCTGGTCTTGAACTCCTCACCTCAGGTGATCTGCCCACCTTGGCTTCCCGAAGTGCTGGGATTACAGGCGTGAGGCACTGCGCCCGGCCCAAACCCACATATTAACTGGGGGAAAATTGACACATTTACTACATTGAATTTTCCAATTTATTTATTTATTTCATCATTGTTAAGTAGTTTTCAGTGTATGTTTTGTTAGATTTACACTTATGTATCTTTTTAAGCAATTTTTAATTTCAGTGTCCATATGCTCGCTGTTAATATGCAGTATTACTGTTACTATATAGCTCACTATTAATACACAAGAAATACAACTGAATTTTGTATGTTTATCTTGTATCCTACAACCTTGCTGAACTCACTTATTAATTCTAAGAGGCTTGTTTTATTCCATTTATTTTTTAAAGATTCTTTGAGTTTTCTACATAGATACTCATGTCATCCACAAACAGGGTTAGTTATATTTCTTCCTTTCTAATCTGTATGCCTTTTATTTTATTTTCTTGCTATACTGCATTGGCTTGAAATTACATCATTATGTTCTATGTTGAAAAAAATGGTATGAATGAGCATGCTTGCCTTGTTCCCGAGCTTAGGAGAAAAGCATTCAGTCTCCATTAAGTGTGTTGGCTGTAGGTCTTTTGTAGATGCTCTTTTTCACGTTGGAAAGTTCTCTATGCCTATTTTTCTAAGTTTACTTTTTAGTTATGAAAAGGTGTGTGATTTTGCCAAATGCTTTTTCTGCATCAATTGATATAACCATATGGTTTCTCTTCTTTAGCCTGCTGATATGATAGAATAAATTGACTGATTTTTGAATATCGAACCAGCCTTGAATCCCTGGAATAAATCCCTCTTGGCAGTGATGTATAATTCCTTTCAGACATGTTGAATTTTATTCATTATTATTTTGTTAAGGATTTTTGTATTTCCATTACATTAATAATGGATATTGGTCTGTAGTTTTATTTTTCTATACTGTCTTTGTCTGGTTTTTGATAGCATGGCAATATTACCTTCACAAAAATCAATCTGGAAGTGTTCCTTCTATTTTCTCAGAGAAATTGTTTAGAAATGGTATTAATTCTATAAATGCTTAACAGAATTCTCCAGTGAAACCATCTGGACCTGGAGATTTTGTTTTTGGAAGTTTTAGAATTATAAATTCAATTTCCTTAATAATTATAGGACTATTCAAATTCTCTATTTTATATTGTATGAATTATGTTAGTTTGTGTTTTCCAAGAAATTGATCTATTTCATCTAAGTTGTGAAGTTCATTTGTGTAAAGCCGTTCCTATTATTCCCTTATCATCCTTTTGATGTCTGCTGGGTCTGTAGTTCTATACCGGTTTCTTCCCAGATATTAGGAATTTGTGTCTTCTAACTTTTTTCTTGCTAGAGTTTTGTCACTGCTGTTGATGCTGTCAAAGTCTCAGCTCCTTTTTCATTGTTTTTTCTCCATTGGTTTTCTGTTGTCTATTTCATTGATTTCTGCTCTTTCATTTATGATTTCCTGCCACCTACTTGCTTTGGGTTGATTATGCTGCTGTTTATCTAGTTTCTGTTTTAATTTTATTTTTAATTGAGAAATAATTCTATACTACATATTTATGGGGTACAATGTGATGTCTTAGTAACGTTTACATTGCAGAATGATTGAATCAAGCTAATTCACAAATCACCTCACATTTTTTTTTTTTTTTTTTTTTTGAGGCGGAGTCTCGCTCTGTCGCCCGAACTGGAGTGCAGTGGCCGGATCTCAGCTCACTGCAAGCTCCGCCTCCCGGGTTTACCCCATTCTCCTGCCTCAGCCTCCCGAGTAGCTGGGACTACAGGCACCCGCCACCTCACCCGGCTAGTTTTTGTATCTTTAGTAGAGACGGAGTTTCACCGTGTTAGCCAGGATGGTCTCGATCTCCTGACATCGTGATCCGCCCGTCTCGGCCTCCCAAAGTGCTGGGATTACAGGCTTGAGCCACCGCGCCCGGCCATCACCTCACATTTTTAAAACAATTTTCATTTTACTTTAAGTTCTGGGATACAGGTGCAGAATGTGCAGGTTTGTTACACAGGTATATATGTGCCATAGTGGTCTGCTGCACCCGTCAACCCATCATCTAGGTTTTAAGTGCCCCATGCATTAGGTATTTATCCTAATGTTCTCCCTCCCCTTGCCCCCACCCCCTGACAGGCCCCGGTGTGTGATGTGCCCCTCCCTGTGTTCATGTGTTCTCACTGTTCTACTCCTACTTATGATTGAGAACATGCAGTGTTTGGTTTTCTGTTCCTGTGTTAGTTTGCCGAGAATGGTGGCTTCCAGCTTCATCCATGTCCCTGCAAAAGGCATGAACTCATTCTCTTTTATGGCTGCATAGTATTCCATGGTGTATATGTGCTACATTTTCTTTATCCAGTCTATCATTGATGGGCATTTGGGTTGGTTCCAAGTCTTTGCTATTGTAAATAGTGCTGCAATAAACATACATGTGCATGTGTCTTTGTGGTAGAATGATTTACAACCCTTTGGGTATATGCCCAGTAATGGGATTGCTGGGTCAAATGGTATTTCTGGTCCTAGATCCTTGAGGAATCACCACACTGTCTTCCACAATGGTTGAACTAATTTACACTCCCATCAACAGTGTAAAACCATTCCCAGGGCCGGGCGCGATAGCTCATGCCTGTAATCCCAGTACTTTGGGAGGCCGAGGCAGGCGGATCACGAGGACAGGAGATTGAGACCATCCTGGCTAACATGGTGAAACCCTGTCTCTACTAAAATACAAAAAAAATTAGCCGAGCATGGTGGTGGGCGCCTGTAGTCCCAGCTACTCGGGAGGCTGAGGCAGGAGAATGGCGTGAACCCAGGAGGCGGAGCCTGCAGTGAGCCGAGATCACGCCACCGCACTCCAGCCTGGGTGACAGAGCAAGACTCCATCTCAATATAACAACAACAACAGCAACAACAAAAACCGTTCCTATTTCTCCACAGCCTCACCAGCATCTGTTGTTTCCTGCCTTTTTCATAATTGCCATTCGAACTAGTGTGAGATGGTATCTCATTGTGGTTTTGATTTGCATTTGTCTAATGACCAGTGATGATGAGCTTTTTTTTCATATGCTTTTTGGCCGACATATTTATCTTTTTTGTGGTGAAAACATTTAAAATCTACTCTTAAGCAATTTTGAAATATACGATGCATTATTTATTTATTATAGTCACTATCCTGTGAAACAGATCACTAAAACTTACTCCAATCTAACTGAAATTTTGTACTCTTTGATCTATATCTTCTTTGGCTTCAACTCTTTTCCTTTGCTGTGAAAAACTGGACAGGAGTCCAGCTCTCCTGAAACAGTTCACTCTCCCGCATCTCAAAAACATGCAAGGAATTATTTCAGAGGATCACATCTCTAGGCTAGGCAGTAAGATTGAAGTAGCTATCATAAACAGCAAGACATTTTCCTCAGTCTGAAGGATCTTCCAGGGAAAGGGAGGGAGGATCAGCTTGGCTGGAAAGCACGATTTATCAAATAAAATAACCCTTCAATGACCCCAGGGAATAGACATCCAAATAAATCTTTTCCATCAGTTATTTCACTGAGTTTGTGATTAATTCTTAGAAAAATTCTGAAAACCTCCTGATGAGTTCTCTGACCTCGACATCTGGGTGTGCAAGTGGCTGACAGATTTATTTCAGGAGTACCCCTCAGTGTTCGGGTCATTGGGAACGACACCGCAGAGCTTTGCAAATGAGGCCACAGAAATTTTTCACAAATCTCTTTGAGGCACTTACCAGCTAGCCTGCCCCCTTTATTTACGGTCTATCAGCCTGTCTGGGAGCAGAAAGGGCTTATGCAACAGAAAGAGGGGGATACCCCCATGATTCTCTTACAGAAGTACAAATGGGATGGGTATGTGACCTTCAGATATTCTCAAAGGTAAGGCAGTGTGGGAAGGCTGAGCCTGCAGGCAGAGCAGGGCAGAGGGCTGGGAAGAGGCTGGCATGCATCAAGCCCAAGAACCCACAGTGGGCACAGCAAGGCCAGTATCCTTGGATGTGAGGAGACTGCTTCGAGGAGGAAAGAGGCGCAGCACAAGCGACAGAGTCAGACTACTCACAGTCCTAACTGCCATGGAGTGACCCACGACAAGCCATGTGACCTCTCTGGGCTTCAGGTTCCCAGGCCCCAGTGAGAATCAAATGAGATCAGAAAGGTAAAAATGCAAAGTGCCAACGTTATTTGCTGGTGTTATTGGTGTTATTATTTTCATTAAAGAATAGATTTGTATAAACTAGACCCTAATTTTTTTTCCCCAAAGGTTCAAACAAAGCTACAAAAACTAGACCATAATTTTTAAATTGTGGTAAAATACACACAACATAAAATTTACCATCTTCACCATTTGTCGGCACACAGTTCAGTGGCATGAAGCACATTCACTTCGCTGCGCTGCCATCATCCCATCACCACCATCCACCTCCACAACATTTTCATCTTTCCGAACTGAAACTCTGTCCCCACTAAACAAACCCCGTTCTCTCTCCCACTGGCCCCCAACAATCCCCATTCTACTTTCTTCCTCTGTGGATTCCATACTCCAGGTACCTCCTGCAAGTGGAATCAGGCAGTATTCGTCCTTTTGTGGCTGGTGCATTTCACTCAGCATGTCTTTAAAGTTCATCCATTGTAGCACATGCGGGGATTTCCTTCCTTTTTAGGGCTGAAGAATGTTCTATCAGATGCATCTACCATATTTTCTTGATCCACTCATCTGTAGATGGACACCTGGGTTGTTTTCAGCTCTTGGCTGCTGTGAATAATGCTGCCATGAACATGGGTGTGCAAAGTATCTATTTGAGTCCCTGCTTTCAATTCTTTGGGTAAATTCCCAGAAGTGGAATTGCTGGATCATGTGGCAATTCTGTTTAATGTTTTTTTTTTTTTTTTCCGAGACGGAGTCTCGCTCTGTCGCCCAGGCTGGAGTGCAGTGGCCGGATCTCAGCTCACTGCAAGCTCCGCCTCCCGGGTTCACGCCATTCTCCTGCCTCAGCCTCCCGAGTATCTGGGACTACAGGCGCCCGCCACCTCGCCCGGCTAGTTTTTTGTATTTTTAGTAGAGACAGGGTTTCACCGTGTTAGCCAGGATGGTCTTGATCTCCTGACCTCGTGATCCGCCCGTCTCGGCCTCCCAAAGTGCTGGGATTACAGGCTTGAGCCACCGCGCCCGGCCTCTGTTTAATGTTTTAAGAAAATGTCATCATGTTTTCCACAGAAGTCGTACCGTTTTATGTTCCACCAAGTGTGTACAAGGCTTCCAGCTTCTCTACATCCTCACCAACACTTATTTTCTGGGTTTTCAAAAAATCATAGTCATTGCAGTGGGTGTCAGGTGGTATCTCATTGTGGTTTCCATTTGCATTTCCCTAACCATTAGTGATGTTGTGTACCTTTCCATGTGCTCACTGTCACTTGTATATATTCTTTGGAGAAATATCTATTCAAGTCCTTTGCCTGTTTTTAAACTGGGTTGTCTGTGTTCTTGTTGAGTGGCAGGAGTTATTTATACATTCTGGATATTAACCCCTTATCAAATATATGATTGGTAAGTATTTTCACCCATGGAGCCTCTTATCTCTGCTGATTGTGTTCTGTGATGAGCAGAAGTCAACTCAACTTTTTGAAGACTTGTAGGTTTCCATCACTTTGACAAAAACTCTCAGTAACCTGATGATTCCTCCCTAATCCAGTAATTTTCGCTTCCTTTATCTCAAGAATGAGCCACCTAAGTCCTGCTGCAGAGGTAAGCATCTCACTTGCCTCACTCTGTCCTCGTCCTGCTTTCTGAGCAATGCCACTGTCCTGCAGCATCCCTGCTGGTGGTGGGAGAGGGTCCCCACAACACCAGCCCCAGTGACACAGGACGACATAACTGCCTTACTCTGGACTACTACAACAAACACCACAGACGGGGTGGCTTATAGACAGTAGACATGTATTTCTCAGAGTTCCGGAGGCTGGGAAGTCCAGGATTAAAACACCAGGAGATTTGGTGTATGGTGACGTCCTGGTTCACAGATGGGTCACTGTGTCCTCACCTGGCAGAAGAGGCGAGGGAGTTTTCTGGAACTTCTATTATAAAGGCGCTAACCCACTCGTGCGGGCTCCACCCGCATGACATAATTACCTCCCAAGGACCCAACCTCCTCCTACCATCACCTTGGAGGTTAGAATTTCAACATAGCAATTCGTGGGGGACACAAATATTCAGATCACAGCAAAAGCCCTTATGCTGGTGATGCTCAAGGCACTTAAAGGCACTGGTAAGACCCCAAAATCTCTAGTAATCACAGTGCAACATGGGTGGACCCTGATGACATTATGCTAAGTGAAAGAGGCCAGATACCAAAGATTGTACCCCACATGATTCCATTCAACGTCCGGAACAGGAAAACCCACAGGGACAGAAAGCAGCTTAGTAGTTGTCTCGGACTCAGTCGGGGACAGGGGCCAATCCAGGGGTGGGACATAAAGGGTATGGGATGTCTTTCTGAAGTGATGAAAATGCTCTAAAATTGACTGTGGTGATGCACATTCAGTAAATATACTAAAAACCACTGAATTTTAAACCTTAAGTGGGTGTAATTATATCACAGTAAATGTGAATTATATCATAATAAAGGTGTTTCAGAAAAAGAAATTACCACCATATGTGATTACTAACTTAATTTAGTTTGGATGGTTTTAATCCCTTCCGTGTTCTGCCTAAACATTTTTTAATTTATTTATTTATTTTTTTTTGAGACGGAGTCTCGCTCTGCCGCCCAGGCTGGAGTGCAGTGGCCGGATCTCAGCTCACTGCAAGCTCCGCCTCCGGGTTCACGCCATTCTCCTGCCTCAGCCTCCCACGTAGCTGGGACTACAGGCGCCCGCCACATCGCCCGGCTAGTTTTTGTATTTTTTAGTAGAGACGGGGTTTCACCGTGTTAGCCAGGATGGACTCGATCTCCTGACCTCGTGATCCGCCCGTCTCGGCCTCCCAGAGTGCTGGGATTACAGGCTTGAGCCACCGCGCCCGGCCAACATTTTATATTCACACGTGTGTCACCAACATAAGAAGTTTGAGATCAATTAAAACTACCTTCACCGCCGTCTCCCCAGTGTAACCTCAGGGTCAGCATACAGGTGCTCCCTGGGTTGGATGACAGGGAGCGCTTTCCCTCGTGGGGTTCAAATCCGTTCGCCCAGCAGCTCCTGCAGCACTGTCCTCATCCGGCCCCTCCAGCTCTTCCTTACTCCAGAGCACCAGGGACTGGGTACCTGTTTGTTCCTGGAGAGGTGCTGAATCCGGTCCCCACCAGGCCTGGGGACAAAGCTGGCCCATCACTGGGGGATTTCCCCTGTACTACACAATGGGCGTGGAAGCATGTGGACCGGCGTTGTGTCCAGAGTTGGTTCCTGCTGGTGGGTTCGTGGTCACGCTGACTTAAAGAATGAAGCCGCAGATCTTCCCGGTGAGTGTTACAACTCTTAAAGATGGCACGGGGCCGGGCGCGGTGGCTCAAGCCTGTAATCCCAGCACTTTGGGAGGCCGAGACGGGCGGATCACGAGGTCAGGAGATCGAGACCATCCTGGCTAACATGGTGAAACCCCGTCTCTACTAAAAAATACAAAAAACTAGCCGGGCGACATGGCGGGCGCCTGTAGTCCCAGCTGCTTGGGAGGCTGAGGCAGGAGAATGGCGTAAACCCAGGAGGCGGAGCTTGCAGTGAGCTGAGACCCGGCCACTGCACTCCAGCCTGGGCGGCAGAGCGAGACTTCGTCTCAAAAAAAAAAAAAAAAAAAAAAAAAAAAAAAAGATGGCACGGACCCAAATAGTGAGTAGCAGCAAGTTTTATTGCCAAGTGCGAAACCGCAAAGCTTTCACAGGGAGCGAGAACAGTTGCCGCCGGTGGCTGGGGGTGGCCAGCTTTTATTCCCTTATTTGTCCCCGCCCATGTTCCCTTTCTGTCCTATCAGAATGCCCTTTTCTCAATCCTCCTCGTGATTGGCTACTTTGAGAATCCTGTTGATTGGTGCATTTCACAGAGCACTGATTTGGTGCGTTTTAAAGAGCTCTGATTGGTGCATTTTACAAAGCTAGCTACAGGGTGCTGATTGGTGTGTTTTACAATCCTCTGGTTAGACAGAAAAGTTCTCCAAGTCCCCACTTGACCCAGAAGTCCAGCTGACTTCACCTCTCCCTTCCTTACTCCAGAGCACCAGGGACTGGGCATCTGTTTGTTCCCGGAGAGGTGCTGAATCCAGTCCCTGCCAGGCCTGGGGACAAAGCCAGCCCACCAGTTGGGGGGTTTCCCTTTCCTGCACAGTGGGTGTGGAAGCATGTGGACTGGCGTGTCACTGAGGGATCTCCCCCAGCCTCCCCACTAGGTTGGGAATGCAGTCCTCAGTGGGGGTCACCCCACCTTCCCTGCCAAGGTAGGGACACAAACCCCCACACTGGCCCCTTCTAGTCTGGCTCTCCCCTGGGGGCCTACAAATGCCAGGATTTCTGAGAATTGAGACTCTCTTTTGTGTCCCCTACAGCAGGGATGGCAAACACAGAAAACACATCCCACCATTTCCCACTTTTGCTTTCACCCTCTCCTCCCCCTACCCCGAGTCCAGATAACAGCATCAGAATCCTACTCAACACACTGTTCTGGGCACTTAATGCCAGGCAGAGGAAGCTGGCGCACAACGTGAAACCTACTTGCCAACCCTGCCCTACCTATAAGTAGACAGGGCCAAAAATAAGGGAAAATAAAATGCTTCCGACTAAATACATAAAGACATTGTAAAATGTTGATGCTTACTAAGAGGGAATTAGCTGACTCCTTAAACATGTGTCATCTGCTTTGAAATGATCTAGAAATGCTGGCGAAAAGGGCGGCCTCAGAGTGCTCTCAAGCCTCTGTCCAGTGTCAGGGGAAGCAATTCTCTGTGCTTCTGCAGGAAGTGACAGCTGAGGTTTGAGGGAGGCGCCAGCACACCACAGATGTTAGATTCCTCAGTAAACAGAACTCACATACACCCCTGGTGGGAGTGAAAATTAATAGGGACAACTTCGGAAACCAGTTTGGCAGTATCTACCAAAGCTAAACATACCTATACCTACATACCTATAGGTATACCCCTATAACCCAAAGACTTCACTCTGGTGTAACCAACAGATGGATGTTCATCCGAAGCAATGCACGAGAATAGCGACGCCTGTGCATCCACAATAGCCTCACACTGGGAGGAGAGTGGGGAAAACACACTGCGATGTACTCACGCGATGGAAAACAGGAAACCAGAGTGACTTGCAATAAGATGAGTGAATCTAACTGACATGTTGAATGAAAAAAGCTAGAAACAAAAGGGTCAATTACATATGATTCTACTTATAAAGCTGAAAGCTAGTAAGAATTCTTCCGTGACATTAGAAGTTAGGATAGCAGGTGCCCATGAAGAATGTACTGTGAGTGACTGGGAGAAGGAAGGGCGAGGCTCCCGGGAAGCTGGAGATGTTTTACTTCTGATCTAAGTGTCTGTTCCATGGGTTTGTTCACCTGCCAAGAGTCATTGGGTTCAATACTTAAAATGTGTGCTTTCTTCTCTGGCTATGTCTGAGCTAACACAGAGGATTAATTTTTTAAAAATACACAAACCTGTCTGGTCATGGTGGCTCATGCCTGCAATCTCAGCACTTTGGGAGGCCAAGGTGGGCAGACTGCCTGAGGTCAGGAGTTGGAGACCAGCCTGGCTAACATAGTGAAACCCCATCTCTACTAAAAATACAAAAATCAGCCGGGCGTGGTGGTGGGCACCTGTAATCCCAGCTACTTGGGAGGCTGAGGCAGGGAAATCACTTCAACCTGGGAGTCAGAGGTTGCTGTGGGCTGAGATCACCCCCTGCACTCCAGCCTGGGCAAAAGAGAGAGACTCCGTCTCAAAACAAAAACAAAAACAAATTAAAGAAATACAAATAGTCTGGGGGAGAGTCTGTTGCTTATGACTGAGTGGACCTCAAGGCCTGCCTCAGTTTCCCACAGAGAGAGAAGGACCACGGTCATGAGGAGACCTTTCAGGGATGGTGGAAGCAAAAAAGAAAGTTGCGTTTTGATTCTGGTTCCTCTGCCTGGAATGTGCGGGTCTCACATGGGGAAAAGGTGGGCTTCTTCCAAGACTCAGCCTGAGCATCTTCCTCTGCTCTCAGCGACTGAGTTTCCCTCTCCCCATGAGTCTCTCTGTGCCCTGGTACCCCTGCAGGGTCACTCTACTCAGCTGTCACCCCACTCAGAGCACAAACTACTTCCTGGCATGTGGTGGCTGCTCACAACTGACTCTGAAATGAGTGGATGGATGTAAAAATTAAAAAGTGGGAGGCAAAAGTGTCACCTGGGTTAATTCAACTGGATTTTAAAGGTTTCAAGAAGGTTTTGTATAATGCTTTTTACTTTCTACATTTTAAGATGTGTTGACATCTTGGGGTCTACTAATCCAGGAGAGACTGCCCCTCCCAGGGCTAGCTAATTGCTTCAGATAGTAAGCAACTCTCTTGCAAGCCCACTCTTCCTACGCAGACCAACCAATCCACAGCTCACACCTCCAACCACGCCCTTCATTTAACTCTCACAACTAAGCCACTATTTCCCCTGCCCTAAATCATCCCAGGGCCAGGTAAGGTACTAGACAACTGGGGGCTACTCCTACAGCCAACAGGTCAAACCAGCCAATTCTAACCTGGCTCAAACATGCCTGCACATTATTCCCCACAAAAAACACAATAAAGGATCTGGCCCATGCTGTCCCGTAGGTCAGGGGTCCCCAAGCCCTGGGCCACAGACCAGTCCCGGTCCTTGACCCGTTCGGAACTGGGTCTCACAGCAGGAGGCAAGCGGTGGGTGAGCATTACTGCCTGAGTTCCGCCTCCTGTCAGATCAGCAGCGGCATTATATTCTCATAGGAGTGCGATTCCTGTTGTGAACTGTGCATGCAAGGGATCTAGGTGGCACGCTCATTATGAGAATCTAATGCCTGACGATCTGAGGTGGATCCGTTTCATCTGAAACCATCCCTGACCTGCAACCTCCCCCAGTTCATGGAAAAATTGTCTTCCACAACACTGGTCCCTGGTGCTAATATGGTTGGGGACTGCTGCCCTAGATCCCTCCGAGCTTCTCTGTGTGGTCTTGCCTGGGTAGCACAGCTCTTCCTCTTGGAAACTGTGAGTAATAAACTCCTCTTTCAAAGAAGTGGTCTCTGTGCCTGGCACCCCACCATAATGGACTACAATGAATCCCAGGTACCTTTTAAAATAGGCTTACAACTTAAAGATGATACATCCTTCTCTAACCATCTCTTATCCCAATTCATCTCTTTGCTACTTATATTTTCAATAGACACCTGTGCTTTAAATGCATTCAGATGTCCCAGAATGCAATCCATGGGTATGAACTGTGCAAATACCACATGTTACTCTTAACACTTAGGATCAGATGATTAATAGAAGGGGATTTTCTGTAAAATATGCAGTTATTTAGGTTACTACATAATAATGGCAAGAGTAAAAATTCAAATTATTTCTTCAGACTTTTACTAGGAAGATTTCTGCATTTTGTTTTTGCTACTGCTATAAATGAGGGAGGCCTCATTTGTCCTACAGTAAAATGATGAAAATCTGCCCATCATCCCCTCTACAGTGAAGCCAGTGGAGAGTCACGGTGTTCTGCGACCATCGTGCTGTGCGACAGAGTGCACCCAACCACCTGTCAGACACACTCACTGTGTGCCCTGCACTGGAAACACCAGCCAAGGTGGGTGAGGGACAGGCAGATGGCTCGGGAAGCTCATGTGATGGAAAGTCCACTCCTGGGGCCCCACTCAGGCTCTTCCAGCATGGTGCTAGCTGCCACGCCGAGCCCCTCGCTGGTTTGCAGTTGAGGGCCTGGACAGCCCAGGAGCCCAGGTGCAGGGTTCAGACAGCTCATAGCCTCAGCCCTGAGGTTGCTCCACAATCCCCTCCCAGCATGGCTCAGTACCTGCTCCAGTGACTTCAGATCTATGTTTCACTTCACTTCGGAATTCTTTAGGACAAATCGTTCTCAGAATATGGGAAATTACTTTCTCTTGTCTGACTGCCCTGGCTAGGACTTCAGTAGTATGTTGAAGCAGAGTGGTCAGAGTGGGCATCCTTGTCTTGTTCCCGTTCTCAGAGGGGATGCTTTCAACTTTTCCCCATTTGGTATTATGTTGGCTGTGGGGTTGTCATAGATGGCTTTTATTACAGTGAGGTATGTCGTCTGCATACCGATTTTGCTGAGAGTTTTAATAATAAAGGGATGCTGGATTTTGTTGAATGCTTTTTCTGCATCTATTGACATGATCATGTGATTTTTGTTTTTAATTCTGTTTATGTGCTGTGTCACATTTATTGACTTGCATATGTTAAACCATTTCTGCATCCCTGGTATGAAACCCACTTGATCATGGTGGATTATCTTTATGATATGTTGTTGGATTCAGTTAGCTAGTATTTTGTTAAGGATTTAGCATCTATGTTCATCAAGAATATCAGTCTGTAGTTTTCTTTTTCGATTATGTCCTTTCCTGGTTTTGGTATTAGGGTGATGTTGGCTTCATAGAATGAATTAGGGAGGGTTCCTCCTTTCTCTATCTTGTGGAACAGTTTCAAAAGGATTGGTACCAATTCCTTTTTGAATATCTGGTAGAATTTTGCTGTGAATCCATCTGGTCCTGGACTTTTTTTTTTGTTGGTAATTTTTTTAAAGTGTCATTTCAATCTTGCTGCTGGTTACTGGTCTGTTCAGGGTATCTAATTCTTCCTGACTTACGCTAGGACGGTTGTATTTTTCCAGGAATTTATCCATCTCTTCTAGGTTTTCTAGTTTATGTGCGCAAAGTTGTTCACAGTAGCCTTGAATGATCTTTTGTATTTCAGTGGTGTCAGTTGTAATATCTCCCGTTTCATTTCTTAATGAGCTTATTTGGGTTTTCTCTCTTTTCTTGGTTAATCTTGCTAATGGTCTATCAATTTTACTTATCTTTTCAAAGAACCAGCTTTTTGTTTCATTTATCTTTTGTATTTTTTTGTTTCAATTTCATTTAGTTCTGCTCTGATCTTGGTTATTTCCTTTATTTTGCTGGGTTTGTTACTTCCTTTCTTTTGCTGGTTCTTGTTTCTCTAGTTCCTTGAGATGTGACCTTAGAGTGTCAGTTTGTGCTCTTTCAGTCTTTTTGATGTAGGCGTTTAGGGCTATGAACTTTCCTCTTAGCGCCGCCTTTGCAGCATCCCAGAGGTTTCGATAGTTTGTGTCATTACTGTCGTTCAGTTTGAAGAATTTTTTAATTTCCATCTTGATTTCGTTTTTGACCCAAGTCTTATTCAGGAGCAGGTTATGTAATTTCCATGTATCAGTATGGTTTTGAAGATTCCTTTTGGAGTTGATTTCCAGTTTTATTCTACTGTGGTCAAAGAGAGTGCTTGATATAATTTTAACTTTCTTAAATTTATTGAGGCTCGTTTTATGGACTATCGTATGGGCTAACTTGGAGAAAGTTCCACGTGCTGTTGACTGAATGTGTATTCTGTGGTTCTTGGATGAAATGTTCTGTATATATTTGTGAAGTACATTTGTTCCAGGGTATAGTTTAAATCCATTGTTTCTTTGTTGACTTTCTGTCTTGATGACCTGTCTAGTGCTGTCAGTGGAGTACTGAAGTCCCCCACTATGATTGTGTTGCTGTCTATCTCGTTTCTTAGGTCTGTCAGTAATTCTTTTATAAATTCTGGAGCTCCAGTGTTAGGTGCATGTATGTTTAGGACTGTGATATTTTCCTTTGGACAGGAAAATATCATTTGTGATTATTAATACCAAGTGTCAACTTGATGGGATGGAAGGATACAAAGTATTGATCCTGAGTGTGTCTGTGAGGGTGCTGCCAAAGGAGATTCACATTTGAGTCAGTGGGCTGGGAAAGGCAGACCCACCCTTAATCTGGGTGGGAACAATCTAATCAGCTGCCCGTGCAGATGGAATATAAGCAGGCAGAAAAATGTGAAAGAGAGCCTGGCCTAGCCTCCCAGCCTACATCTTTCTCCCGTGCTGGATTCTTCCTGCCCTCAAACATCACACTCCAAGTTCTTCAGTTTTGGAACTTACACTGCGTCTCCATGCCCCTCAGCCTGCAGACAGCATATTGTGAGACCTTGTGATAATGTGAATTAATAATAAACTTATATATATATATCTATATATATTCCATTAGTTCTGTCCCTCTAGAGAACCGAGACTAATACACCATTATATAAATGTCCCACTTTGTCTCTTTTAACTGTTGTTGCTTTAAAGTTTGTTTTGTCTGATAGAAGAATAGCTACCCCTGCTCCCTTTTGGTGTCAATTTGCATGAAATGCCTTTTCCCACCTCTTTAAGTTGATGTGAGTCCTTCTGTGTTAGGTGAGCTCCTGAAGGCAGCAGATGGTTGTTGAGTTCTGATGCTCCTGAAGCATCTGAGTTCTGAGTCTCCTGAAGGCAGCAGTTGGTTGGTGAGTTCTTATCTATTCTGCGGTTCTGTATCTTTTAAGTTGAGCATTTAGGCTGTTTATATTCAATGTTAGTATTGAGATGTGAGGTACCATTGCATTCACTGTGCTATTTGTTGCCTGTGTACTTTGGTTTTTTGTTGGTTTTGCTTTTTAATTGGCATTTTTGTTTTATAGGTCCTGTGTGATTTATGTTTTAAAGAGGTTCTGTTTTGATGTGTTTTCAGGATTTGTTTGAAGATTAGAGCTCCTTTTAGCAGTTCTTGTAGTGGTGGCTTGGCAGTGGCGAAGTTCTCTCAGCATTTGTTTGTCTGAAAAAGATGGTATCTTCCTTCATATACGATGCTTAGTTTCACTGGATACAAAATTCTTGGCTGATAATTGTTTTGTTTCAGGAGGCTGAAGATAGGACCCCGATCCCTTCTAGCTTGTAGGGTTTCTTCTGAGAAATCTGCTGTGAATCCATTAGGTTTTCACTTATAGGTTACCTAGTGCCTCTGTGTCACAGCTCTTAAGATTCTTTCCTTTGTCTAACTTTGGATAACCTGATGACAATGTGCCTAGGTGATGATCTCCATGTGATGAATTTCCCAGGGTGTTCTGTGTGTTTCTTGTACTTGGATATCTAGGTCTCTAGCAAGGCTGGGGAAAATCTCCTCTATTATTCCCCCAAATATGTTTTCTAAGCTTTTAGGATTTGCTTCTTCCTTAGGGACACTGATTATTCTTAGGGTTGGTCATTTAACATAGTCCCAGACTTCTTGGAGGCTTTGTTCATATTTTCTTTTTCTTTGTCTTTGTTGGATTGGGTTCATTGGAAGACCTTGTCTTCACGCTCTGAATTTCTTTCTTCTACTTGTTGAACTCTATTCCTGAGACTTTCCAGAGCACTTCGCATTTCTATAAGTGTGTCCACTGTTTCCTGAGTTTTTGATTGTTTTTTCCTTATGCTGTCTATTTCCATGAATATTTCTCCCTTCACTTCTTGTATTGTCTTTTGGATTTCCTTGCATCGGGCTTCGCCTTTCTCTGGTGCCTCCCTGGTTTGTCTAATAACTAATCTCCTGAATTCTTTTTCAGGTTAATCAGGGATTTCTTCTTGGTTTGGATCCATTGTTGGTGAACTACTGTGATTTTTGGGGGGTATTAGAGAGCCCTGTTTTGTCATATTACCAGGGTTGGTTTTCTGATTCCTTCTCATTTGGGTAGACTCTGTCAGAGGGAAGGTCTAGGGCTGAAGGCTGTTGTTCAGATTCTTTGTTTCCCATGGGGTGTTCCCTTGGTGTGGTAATCTCCCTCTTTGCCTATGGATGTGGCTCCTATGAGCAGAACTGCAGTGATTGTTGTCTGTCTTCTGGGTCTGGCCACCCAGCAAGTTCTATCAGGCTCCAGGCTGGTACTTGGGGTGGTCTGCACAGAGTTCTGTGATATGAACCGTCTATGGGTCTCTCAGCATGGATACCAGTGCCTGTTCCAGTGGAGACGGCAACGGGGTGCAATGGACTGACTATGTAAGGGTTCTTAGCTTTTGATGGTTTAATGCTCTATTTTTGTGCTGGTTGGCCTCCTGCCGGGAGGAGGTGGTTCCAGAAAGCATTGGCTGTGGTGGTTTAGAGAGGAACCCGTGGTGGTTTAGAGAGGAACCCATGGTGGGCAGGGCCCTAGAACTCCCAAGAGTATATGCCTTTGTCTTCACATCCATTAGGATGAGTAGAATCAATATTGTGAAAATGACCATACTGCCAAAAGCAATCTACAAATTCAATGCAAGCCCCATCAAAATACCACCATCACTCTTCATAAAATTAGAAAAAACAATTCTAAAATTCATACAGAACCAAAAAAGAACCCACATAGTCAAAGCAAGACTAAGCAAAAAGAACAAATCTAGAGGCATCACACTACCTGATTTCCAACTATACTATATGGCACAGTCACCAAAACAGCATGGTACTGGTATAAAAACAGGCACACAGACCAATGGAATAGAATAGAGAACCCAGAAATAAACCCAAATATTTACAGCCAACTGATCTTCGACAAAGCAAACAAAAGCATAAAGTGGGGAAAGGACACCCTTTTCAACAAATGGCGCTGGGGTGACTGGCTAGCCACATGTAGGAGAACGAAACCGGATCCTCATCTCTCACTTTATACAAAAATCAACTCAAGATGGATTAAAGACTTAAATCTAAGACCTGAAACTATAAAAATTCTAGAAGATAACTTTGGAAAAAGCCTTCTAGATGTTGGCTTAGGCAAGGAATTCATGACCAGGAACCCAAAAACAAATGCAATAAAAACAAAGATAGTCAGGACTTAATTACACTAAAGAGCTTTTGCACGGTCAAAGGAACAGTCATCAGAGTAAACAGACAACCCACAGGGTGGCAGAACATCTTCACAGTCTATACATCTCACAAAGGGCTAATTGCCAAAATCTACAATGAACTCAAATGAGTAAGAAAAAAACAACAACAACAATCCCATCAAAAAGTAGGTTAAGGACATGAATAGATAATTCTCAAAAGAAGATATACAAATGGCCAACAAACATATGAAAAAATGCCCAACATTTTTGGAAAGTGAAAATCAAAACTATAATGCAACATCATCTTACTCCTGCAAGAATGGCCATAATCAAATCAAAAAATGGTAGATGTTGGCATGGATGCCGTGATCAGGGAACACTTCTACACCGCTGGTGGGAATGTAAACTAGTACAACCACTATGGAAAACAGTGTGGAGATTCCTTAAAGAACTAAAAGTAGAACTGCCATTTGATCCAGCAATCCCAGTACTTGGTATCTATGCAGAGGAAAAGAAATGACTGTATGAAAAGGATACTTGCACACGCATGTTTATAGCAGCACAGTTCGCAACTGCAAAATTGTGGAAGCAATCCAAATGCCCATCAGTCAATGAATGTATAAAGGAACTGTGGTGTGTATATATATATATGTATGATGGAATTCTACTCAGCCATAAAAAGGAATTAATGGCATTTACAGTGACCTGGATGAGATTGGAGACTATTAGTCTAAGTGAAGTAAATCAGGAATGGAAAACCAAACATCGTATGTTCTCACTGATATATGGGAGTTAAGTTACGAGGATGCAAAGACATAATAATAACACAATGGACTGTGGGTACTTGAGGGGAAAAGTAGGAAGGGGGTGAGGGATAAAGGACTACAAATAGGGTACAGTTACGCTGCTCTGGTGATGGGTGCACCAAAATCTCACAAATCGCCACTGAAGATCTTACTCATGTAACCAAATACCACCTGTTCCCCAATAACTTATGCAAAAATAAAAAATAAAAATAAATAAAAAAGAAAATTGGAAATTAAAGCTTTAAATAGAGAGGAGAAACAGTAGACCAGAGGCCGCTGTGCTTAATGGCAGGGGGTCTGGCCACCTGCCTGATTTCTAGGGCTTATTTGAAGCTGTGGGCTGGGGAGCCCTGCTGGGCTGGCTCAGGGGTCTGCATGGGCTGGCTCCAGCGCCCAGCCTAGAACCTTCAGGGGCTCGGCACCCCCAAGGCCTGGCCTACTAGTTTTCATTCAGCACATGTGAATCCAGAGAAACCAGGATCAGAAAGGTTCCTACCAGGTCTGTTATGATTCTGTCTGAGCTCATCAGAATTTAAATTTTTACCTTGAAATGCACATTGTTTTTGGCTGTGCATTGGTTTTATCACCATATTTTATGCAAAGAAGCCTGGCCTTTATGACTGATCAGTGTTTTGATTTTCACTTTTCATGCAATTAAAGCCCATTAGAACACAGGCATGTGGCACAGGAAATGCACCCATGTGGCCAAGGAAGGAGACGAGCTGCCGCATTCTTTGTATCTAATTACGCTTTATCTGCTAAGTGTGTTTCTACCTGCTCCATGGGAATGGTGGGAAACTTACATCAAAAAATATATATCTAAAAGAATTTGGGACTCCTTTAAAATCTCAAATCTGATGAGAATCTAGGGTTTTGTTTGGTGCATGAATGTGTATACACAAAACACTTAGGAAAAAGTTATTTAATTCCAGAAAACAGAACTCTTATCATATAAATCATACAATTAAGTCTTATAACATTCGTTGGCCTTTTAGGGGAAAAAAAAAACTATCTGCTTTTCATTTCTAGCATCAGATATTTCACCTCTGTTTTGGTCTTCATTTCATCATATTCCGTTTGCTAAGTCATCTGCTGCTGTGCAACAGAGGCTCAAATTATTTGTGAAATAGTAGATCTGAGTCACAGGCTTTTAATTTTTCATTTCATGTGTACCATCATGATGAGGGAGAGAGAGACAGGATGAGAATAAATCCGAGGACGGTGGGAATCTGCGATGCCAGTTGGAACTCCCGCCAAGAAGGAAACTGTCTAGTGTGAGCACCAAGCCAGAATCCTGAGTTCTCTTTGAAGACATGTCTTCCTAGGACATGGCAACCGTTCCTACAGCCCTGGGAATTTTTACACCACCTTTTAATGCAAATGACACTTTCTTTCTTTCTTTTTTTTTTTTTTTTTTTTTTTTTGAGACAGAGTCTTACTCTGTTGCCCAGGCTGGAATGCAGTGGCACAATCTTGGCTCACTGCCACCTCCGCCTCCCGGGTTCGAGCGATTCTCCTGCCTCAGCCTCCCGAGTAGCTGGGACTACAGGCGCCTGCCACCACGCCCAGCTAATTTTTGTATTTTTAGTGGAGACGGGGTTTCACTGTGCTGGCCAGGCTGGTCTCGAACTCCTGACCTCATGATCCACCCACCTCGGCCTCCCAAAGTGCTGGGATTATAAGCGTGAGCCACCGCAGCCAACACTTTCAAGGACAGCCTAGCTTGCTGAGTTAGGAACGTTCACACAAGCCTTCACTTGAACAGGAAAATAAGACTGCCACTCCTGAGGCGCTCTTATCACACGAGAGACGTGGAATAAGTTAGAGATTCCTCCTCCCTGCCTTGCCTTGTCTCCTTCTGACACTCTTCTGTTAATAATGTAGACTTGCACTTTTAAGCCCGACTCAGAAATTTCATTAATTAGCACGGTCATCAAAGTAGAGCTCCGCTTTGCTGACAGAAAGGGAGAAAGGGCTAAAGAGAATTGTGCTGGGTAACAGGAAAATAAGGAACATTGTGCGATTTTCCACCACAGAGACCCAAGCAAGAATGTTCGCAGCAGCAGTGCTGGGAATAACAAAAAATTGGAAAGAATTGACATGAGGTTCTGTTGTCAAGTTAACTTGGGAAAATAGTGTTTCAAAAAAATTAAATTAGGAGCTCTCCTGCATGACTTCTTCAACTTGTAATATTTCAGTGTGTGTGCGTGAACCACAGCAACTTCATCTTGGATAGGGGCTGGGTAAAATGAGGCTGAGACCTACTGGGCTGCATCCCCAGATGGTTAAGGCATTCTAAGTCACAGGATGAGATAGGAGGTCAGCACAAGATACAGGTCATAAAGACCCTGCTGATAAAACAGGTTATAGTAAAGAAGCCGGCTGAATCCCACCAAAACCAAGATGGTGACAGGAGTGACCTCTGGTCATCCTCAGTACTACACTCCCATCGGCACCATGACAGTTTACAAATCCCACGGCAACATCAGGAAGTTACCCTGTATGGTCTAAAAAGGAAAGGCATGAATAATCCACCTCTTGTTTAGCAGATCATCAAGAAATTGACATGAAAATGGGCAACCAGCATCCCTCAGGGTTGCTCTGCCTATCGAGTAGCCATTCTTTATTCCTTTGCGTTCTTAATAAACTCACTTTCACTTAGTCTATGGACTCGCCTCGAGTTCCTTCTTGAGTGAGATCCAAGAACCCTCTCGTGGGGTCTGGATCGGGACCCCTTTTCAGTAACACTGTCACCCTCCAAAAAGAGAGGTGAGCATGCGGAGTGGACCGCGTCTTCCTCCTCCTCTTCCTTCTTACATTTAAAATAATACCCATTTGCATCTCCCATCACTCACGCTCAGGAGAACGTGCTGCGGGAAGTGCAGAACGAGGCGTTCAGGAGAGGCTCAGGGGCCTGTTTCACTCTCCAGACATTCCAGCTTCTGAATGGGCCCAGCTCCCTCATGCTCACCCCACTAGGAATTACCCCATTTACAGACGCAAATGCCTGCCAGCTGGTATTTGTTCTTTCCTAGAACATACCATAAATAAAAAACAATACAGAATAACGTTTTTAGGAGTTTAAGATTTTGTCTGGTCTCTAATCCAACAGAAGAGCATGTGACACAATCTCGTAACTTTCAGAGCCATACAGGAGAAAACTGCTCAGAGCAGCGTTGTGTGTTTCTAGGCAAAACTCCAAACATGAAAACAGCACTGGGCACCTGGGCAGTCCTTAACCCATTACTCTCTGTTGATCAACTTCAATGACAGGAACAAATCAAACAAAGAAGCTGGGCAGGGCTGCTGCTGACTGGTCACCTGTGGGCCAACGGACAGTGACTTTTAAAGTTTACTTTCTTTTATTCTTGAGCGAGATCATATAGTATTTGAGGGGATAGTTGGGGAACATCACATTAAAAAAACAGCAATTCTTAGCTTCTCTTGAAAAGTTTCGAGTTCCAGGTTCACTAGGCCATGGGTGGCAGCTGCTCCCTCCAGACAAGTCCTCCTGGTTCCGAGCTGGAGTGAGTTTGTGTCTGGCTTGGCTCCCGGCAGCCTCTGGGATTCTGTTTCCTCCTCTCTGCAAAGAAAGGTGTCCAGTTCCATTGGCTCTCCATCTTCCATGTGGGGACACCTCTCCTGCTGTCATATCTGTGCCTGTGAGCTTGTGCCTCTGCAGACACGCTAGTGGGGAGTCCAGAGGACGCACACACACATGCATGGGTTGACTCGGCTAGTGTAACTGGATATCAGTTTAACCACTAATACCCCCTAAAACTGAGCTGTAAATCCGAGAGACAGTTTGAATGGTCCTTTTTCCCACTGGAGATCACACTTCTTGCAGACATTAAAGCCCTGCTAAATACAAATGCGGGTCCAGTAGGCCTCCTGCAGTGGTGCTCTTGGCCAGGGTGCGGGAAGAGGGGATGGAGGGAATGGAAAGGTAGCCAGAGAGGCTGGTCCTGGAGCGCCTGGGTCTCCAGCCCTCTCCCCAGTCCCTGCCGCAGAAAGTCCTCATCCTTCCACACTGGAATATCCCGGCAGAAGAAAGGCAGGCACTCTCTGGAGAGGGCTCAGCTGACAGAGGACTGAGAAGTCTCAATGCACATGAAGTAAAGTCTGAAGCTTGCCCCCCGCAGCTCCGCCTGTGAACACAGATGGCGCCAGCCATATACTCAGAAGCAGGAGGAGTCCAGTCCAAGAGAAAATAAAACCTATACACACTGACCTTCGGGGATCTGCCAAGGAATGCTAGATGATCCATCTGGGTCCACACAGCTGCTGTGACAGACAATGAACCTTCCAGATCTTGTTGCCTTTGGTGAGGAACTGTGGGAATCAGGCAGTGAATCACTTCCACCCACAGCTTACCAGGACCTGTCTACAGGGATGACAAAAGCATCCCCTAACAGGTGGCTGGAGACCTGAGGCTCACCAAGTGCCCCGGCCATGAAATCACAGAAACAAAACTACCAGAGGCCAGCGCATTGCTTTCTCCGCCAGGCAGGTGCAAAGTCAGTGGAGAGAAGCAGTATCATGGTCGCGCCTGCGGTGAGAACAGTGCCCATGGAACCGGGGGACACACAGCAAGGGCTGAAGCTACGAGTTCCGAGCACATCAGCCCCTGCGCCTCACCCCCGCCTTCCTGTTCTCCAAACTGAAATTAGCCTTGGGGCCTTGTCCCCAACCACTTCGCTGCCTCCTTTAGGCCTTGGCTTGCAGGCCAGGTGCTCAGACAGGTATTGGCCATGTCCATGGCAGCTCCCTGCGTCTTTCCTTGGAGCCTGAGCTGCTCACCAGAAGGGAGCAGAGCCAGGACTTGTCTTGTCTTGACACTGACATGTTCCCAGCACTCAGAACATCCTGGACACGGGGCGCTCCCTCTGTACAATTTATTAGTCCACTGCATCAAAGAATGAGTGAATGTACACTACGGACAGATACATATTTCTATGGAACCACTGTTACCTTACTTAAAACATACCAAGTTTTATTTTGCTGGGAATGTGTACTTTGCTGGGAAACTTTGGGGGTTTGGAGTCAACTTTCATTCCATGGTTTTTGCCATGGAATCGCTTTATCTATAATAGCAGCAAATTCTCATGAAGATGAATGAAAACAGAATGATGATCCTACAAAGGGAAAAATTCTGGGCCATCATGACAACGCACAAATAGCTGTCAAATGCTACATTTCTCATGAAGCCAAGAGAGGCCAAAGCTATCCCTGCCCTGTGATTAGTACCATAAAAGCTGTGCCTTTGGGCAACAATGGGAACAGAAATGAAGACTTCAAGCCAGAGCATCCAGCAGCCCCAGCCTGAGGCTGTGTCCTCCTGTAATTCTTTACTCAGGATGAGGAAGCGGAATCAGGGTTGCCCTGGTTACTATGGGGCTCTTCTGAGGACCCTGGCGACATAATTGGTGTTGGCTTGGAGACTGAGGCTTTCAATTCTGAGATTAGAGTGCTGGTAATAGAGGTGGCTACCCCCTGAAGAAGAAATTCAAACAGGCTTTGGAAAAAATGAGATAGTCTCAAAATTAAGGTCCTCCTTCAAAATGTGCCACTGTCTTAACCTGTGGTCCCGACAGATTCAGCAACAATATTGGCTCATTCAAATAATAAGTGCCTTGTTAAAATAGTAACAAACAGAATCACGAAATGCTTAACCAGATGATCTCAGCTAACCAAACTAGGTTGTCACACACAGAGAGCAGAGTCTGCTGTGAATATCCTGCCCAGATCACCCTTCGGCAGATGTTTCCCAAGTGACTGCCACAGCCCCATGCTGGTGTCGACACTCAGAGGAGGAAGAGCTCTGGGTTCAGCGGCTTGGAGGACTGGCTGGAGGGGGAATGACACGGGATATGGCCCAAGAAACAGATTTTCTGAAAAGAAAGGACAGTAATACAAAGAACAGGCAGGAAGAGGGAGATAGGACTGGAATACAGTTCATTAGAATAGAATTCAGCCAGGGGCTCTTCTCAGGCGCCCAGAACCCTCATGGCTCTGCCACCAGGCTGAAAATAGCAAACAAAGGTGATTGGATCCCAGAAATCTGAAACATGTTTGTGAGCATCTGGGGATCTGTGCCCTGTGTTTGCAGGCCGGTCTTGAAGGCACCTGGAGTTTACAGGAGGTGGGGAGCAAGGCAGGAAAAGCGGAGGAGCGGCCAGCATATTTAGGATGCAAGGGTCTGCGATGTTGCCCTCACACCTACACCCAAGGTCCTTAAGGGTCATCAGGCTCATCAGCTGGGTCGTCACTGCAGGCCAGAAAGGGCTGGGAGGACAGAGCACAGAACAGGGACTCCCACCCCTCCCACTGCTGTGAGGCTAAACCTGCTTCCCCCACACCCAGCCGCCACCAGGGAGAAAAGGAGAAGATGGAAGGAAAAGAGGAGTGGAGGGGCTGAATACCTTCTGGAAAGAGACAAAGTTAATCCTGAGGAGACTGTTTCAAACTGGTAAACGGGGAACCACTCTGCAGTGGTAAGAGTTGAATTCAATTTTTCTACATCAGTGGCCACAGAAGTAACTCACTTCTACATGCCAAGTAGAAGTCAGTTACAGAAAACGAAGAACACATTTCTGCAGTTCTGAGCCAAGATATGAGAATTTTAATCACACCACATATAACAGAAGTCAACAGGCCTGAGACCAAACATCCCTCATAAACATAAGTAGACAAAACTTACTGATGAGAAAAAAAAAAGAAACTTGAAAACATGATGCTAAGTGAAAGATGTCAGACACAAAAGGACAAATACTGTGCCAGGCGCAGTGGCTCACACCTGTTATCCCAACAATTTGGGAGGCCGAGGCGGGTGGATCAGTTCAAGACCAGCCTGGCTAACATTGGGAAACCCGTCTCTACTAAAAATACAAAAATTAGCTGGGCATGGTGGTGGGCACCTGTAATCCCAGCCACTCAGGAGGCTGAGGCAGGAGAATCACCTGAATCCGAGAGGTGGAAGTTGCAGTGAGCCAAGATCACACCACTGTACTCCAGCCTGGGCGACACAGCAAGACTCCGTCTCAAAAAAAGAAAAAAAAAAAAAAGAACAGATACTGTATGCTTCCACTTACACAAGTGACCTAGAATGCGATAAATTCATAGAGAGAGAAAGTAGAATATTGGTTATCAGGGGCTGGGGAAGCAGAGAAATGAAAAGTTATTGTTTGATGGATATAAAGTTTCTATTAGGGATGATGAAAAAGTTCTGGAAATGGATGTTGGTCGTGGTTTCACACAATGTGAATGCACTTAATGCCACTGAATTGTACACTTAAAATGGTTAATTTAGTAAACTTTATACTGTGTGTATTTTACCATAACCAAAAAAGAAAATGGACTCTCACTTTCATAAATAGAGTAATATACTATTAAATTATTAATTTAGAAGCCCAATCAAAAAAAGGAAAAAAAGTCAAAACATACAAATTATCAGTGAGATAACAGACTTTGCACACAGAGGAACTTAAAATATTAGAAACGTATAAAAATATTGTAAAATACTAAATAATATATGAACTATTTTATGCTCACGACTTCAACAATGATTCAAAGCCCAAATAGATCACAAATATAAAAAAATGCAAACATTGACAGATAACTATATCCTTAGCGATCATCAGTCTGACAGTTTAATTGGTGAATCTTTTCTTTTCTTTTTTTTAATTAAAAAACTTTTATTAGTAACATTTTTGTCCTTGGTAATTCTTCCAAATAAAGAAATCTATGAAAATGCTATGGGAAATTAAATTAAACAACATATAAAATCACTTGGGCACCTGGAAGATGGTGAAGAAATATTTTGCGACATAAATATAAAACTGAACTATCAATTTTCAAGAAGCTTTAGTGTTTCGTTAAAAGTATGAAAAAGAAATTTAAAATATGCTTAAATAATCATTAGTCAGAGATATATTCAAAAAGGAAACTTATTAAATGTACTACTTTTTCCATTCTCTATGGTAAAACTGAGAACAGGAATCTTGGTATAGGTTAAAATTTTGAAATAATAGCGTATCTGGTGACATCAACTATCCCTTACATCTTTAACACACAATCTTTCTATTTACTCTGTAGACATGCTCAGTTTTGAACCTACCACCCCCTATACCCAACATTATCTTTGCTCTATCTTTCAATTCTTTTTTTTTTTTTTATACTTTAAGTTCTAGGGTACAGGCTTGTTACATATGTATAGATGTGCCATTTTGGTGTGCTGTACCCATTAACTCGTCATTTACATTAGGTATATCTCCTAATGCTATTCCTCGCGCCCCCCCCCACAATAGGCCCCGATGTGTGATATTCCCCTTCCTGTGTCCAAGTGATCTCACTGTTCAATTCCCACCTATGAGTGAGAACATGTGTTGTCTGGTTGTCTATTCTTGTGATAGTTTGCTGAGAATGATGGTTTCCAGCTGCATCCATGTCCCTACAAAGGACATGAACTCATCCTTTTTTATGGCTGCATAGTATTCCATGGTGTGTATGTGCCACATTTTCTTAATCCAGTCTGTCACTGATGGACATTTGGGTTGATTCCAAGTCTTTGCTATTGTGAATAGTGCCGCAATAAACATACGTGTGCATGTGTCTTTATAGCAGCATGATTTATAATCCTTTGGGTATATCCCCAGTAATGGGATGGCTGGGTCAAATGGTATTTCTAGTTCTAGATCCTTGAGGAATCGCCATACTGTTTTCCACAATGGCTGAACTAGTTTACAATCCCACCAACAGTGTAAAAGTGTTCCTATTTCTCCACATCCTCTCCAGCACCTGTTGTTTCCTGACTTTTTAATGATTGCCATTCTAACTGGTGTGAGATGGTATCTCATTGTGGTTTTGATTTGCATTTCTCTGATGGTGAGTGATGATGAGCATTTTCCAATGTCTCTACCTTTTTTCCCCCAAACCTTTCTCCTCAAACCACTACTATCTGGGTTCCTGCCTCCACTACATCATATCTCAAACTAAAATGTCAAAGCAATCACGTTGCTAAACTTAAAAAAGGATTTCCCAGACCTTTTAGGAGTTGGTATCATTGCTTCACATGGCATTACTAACCTGTCCCTCCTTGCACTTCTTTTCTCCTGGCTTTAGATATGGCATTCTTTCTGCCCTGCACACTTCTCTGATCATTCCTGTTTGGTCTCATTAGCTTGATCCTTTTCTCTACTTGCTCCTGTAGTGCGGACTCTACTCTTCTCACTTTATCCTCTTTTTCTAGACAATCTCATCCACTCCCATGGTTTCAATTGCTATCTATAAACTCTCTGTATCTCTACCTCAGACCACTTTGGTGACTTCCAGCATCATACAGCCATTCAACCATCTATGCGATTTCTCCATGTGGATATCCAAAGACACTTCAAACTTAACATTAAAAAAAAAACTCACATACCTTTTTCTCCCCTCAAATCAGCTGTTCCTCCTAAAATCTCTACATTGGCTGATGGTTCATTATCACCCTACCAAGACACCTGGATATCATATTCATTTCTAACTTAGTCTCAAAGTCCCATGAATCCAACCTTTCAACTATTTTTAAAATCTGTCCATTCCCACTTCTCACCACTATTGCCTTAGGCTGCATCCCTCATAATCTCTTAGGTGAACTATAGCAATGGCCTCTTACATGTTCTTGGCATTTTCAGTCTTACTCCTTCCAGTCAATCATTTATAATGTTGCCAAAACGATCTTTCCCATACACAAATCTGATATTTCTCCCAAGCTGAAGTAATCTCTACAGCTCTTAAATAATTACTTGCTTAAAGAATTAATTCATTTACTCACTAATTTAACAAATATTATTTACCACATAACGTATGATTTTAGGCATAAAGGAAATTACAGTAAATGAGAATATTTAGAGAATACGCAGAAAGGTAGATATTAAACAATCCCCTAAATAAATGTATGATTACAAATTTGACAAATGCAATGAAGGAAAATAACAAGTCACAAAGGAAGAAAAAGAGACCTACTAGACATTGTGAAGTTATTTTTGTGAGAGTACTACCTTGGTGAATTTTAAAAATGAGTAGAAGTTGCTCAACAAAAAAAGTAGTTTTGGTAGAGGAAATAGCACGTACAAGGGATCTGAAAGGGAAAGGAGGTTGGAGTGTTAAAAGAAATGAAAGTAAGTCTGTTTGGCAAGAGCTTAGTGAATGATGGCATAGTGGCCTGAGATGCAATTATTGATACAGAAACCAAGTCATGTAGGGTTTGTAAGCCAAGGTGTGGATTTGGGTTCCTTTGAAAGGCTATGGGAAGCAATTAAAAAGTTTAAGACAGATGGACCGGATGCGGTGGCTCACACCTGTAATCCCAGTACTTTGGGAGGCCGAGGCAGGTGGATCATGAGGTCAGGAGATCAAGACCATCCTGGCTAACATGGTGAAAACCCGTCTCTACTAAAAATACAAAAATTAGCCCGGCGAGGTGGCGGGCATGGTAGTATCCCAGCTATTCGGGAAGCTGAGCAGGAGAATGGCGGGAACCTGGGAGGTGGAGCTTGCAGTGAGCCGATCACGCCACTGTACTCCAGCCTGGGTGACAGAGCGAGACTCTGTCTCAAACAACAAAACAAACAAAAAAAAGTTTTAGGCAGACGAATCACATCACATGGTTATAGTTACATCTTAAAGTTTTACTCTGGCTGCTGATAGAGAATAAACTATAGCCTGAGTGGATGTGAGAAGACTAGTAAAGGGGTTATTCCACTAGTCTAGGAGAGACAAATGGTGGTGGGCAGTCTCTGTTAACTTTTAGAAGTTATCTTTAGGTAATGTGAGCCTGCAATGTGAAGTTCCTAGTACTTTAAAAGTTAAAATGCTGATGAACAAAAAGGTATGTAAAAACTCAGAATTTAATTAATTAGATACATTTTCCACCATTAGAACATTTCTGCCCAGAGGTCTTATTTACAAAGCTACATTTCTGATAGTCTCCTACGATGCAGCTCCTGCCAAAGCCACTCAATACGAACCTCTTACAGAGCATCTCTACTTACATGACTAAAATGCGTATCATACTTCACATAGCCAAAAAGACAAAGAACCACCTGATTTCTACTTCCAAGCTACTCAACCCTAGTAAACGGCCTTACCATTTACCCTACCCAGGCATTGATGTAAAAAATCTGGGGGTTAATCATAATTTTTCTCTTCCTCTCATATCGCATATCACATGTAAATTAAGTATCAACTTAAATTGAATATAATATTCAATGTAATGCTATGAAAATTATTGTATGTGACTAGAATATAAATCTGGCTATAAAATCTCTGATAGTGATATATTATTTATATCCATATATCCTTAGGGAAAAAACCCTTTAATTATAGAGTAGTTATAAACAGTAGTCTAACATAGTATGCTATAGTTGTGTTTTGCCTTAATTATTCTTCACTGTTAATACCTCTATAATAAACATATAAAATAAAACATGCTTAATTCCTTAGTTTGCAAATTAATTTACCAACTCATTAATTCTTTCTTTCTCAAGAACAGAAAACCTTATAGCAATACAGGTCATCTCAGGTCCATAAAGAGTAATTTAAGATCAGAAATTCATCTCAGGTCCATGAGGAATAATTTTTCTTTTTTTTTTTTTTTGAGACGGAGTCTCACTTTGTTGCCCAGGCTGGAGTGCAGTGGCGCAATCTTGGCTCACAGTAACTTCTGCCTCCCGGATTCTAGCAATTCTCCTGCCTCAACCTCCTGAGTAGCTGGGATTACAGGCGTGGGCCACCACATCTAGCTAATTTTTGTTTTTAGTAGAGACGGGATTTCGCCATGTTGGCCAGGCTGGTCTCAAACTCCTGACCTCAGGTGATCTGCCCGCCTCAGCCTCTAAAAGTGCTGGGATTATAAGTGTTAGCCACGGTGCCTGGCCCCATAAGGAATAATTTAAGATCAGAAGTACAAAGGAAGTTTTCTAATTCATTTTAAAATTAGTTTCTGAATATTTCTCTAAGAATACAGTTTAAATTAGATCTATTTCACACCAAATAAGTAATACAGCAATATTTAATTTCTGCATTACTGTTGACATGTGAGTCATATAACATGTAAACTTTCAGCCAACCAAATCTTACGGCTTTAGTGCTAATTAAAAAAAAAAAAAAAAATGGGGCCGGGCACGGTAGCTCACGCCTATAATCCCAGCACTTTGGGAGGCCGAGGTGGGTGGATCATGAGGTCAGGAGATCGAGACCATCCTGACTAACACAGTGAAACCCCATCTCTACTAAAAATACAAAAAATTAGTCGGGCGTGGTAGCAGGCGCCTGTAGTCCCAGCTACTTGGGAGGCTGAGGCAGGAGAATGGTGTGAACCCAGGGAGGCGGAGCTTGCAGTGAGTCGAGATTGCGCCACTGCACTCCAGCCTGGGCGACAGAGCAAGACTCTGTCTCCAAAAAAAAAAAAAAAAAATGTTTTTGAAAGGAACATTTGTAAAATATATAAAGGCAATCATCTGCCTTTTTTAAAAAAAATTTTTTAAGAGATGGGGGTCTCACTCTGTCACCCACGCTGGAGTACAGTGGCACAATCATAGCTCACTGGAGCCTTGAACTCCTGGGCTCAAGCAATCCTCCTGCCTCAGCCTCCTTAGTAGCTGGGACTATAGGCATGCACCACCACACTCAGTGAATTAATTTTTTTTTAAGAGACAGGGTCTTGCTATATTGACCAGGCTGATCTCAAACTTCTGGGCTCAAGCAATCCTCCTGTCCCAGCTTCCCAACTAGCTGGGATTACAGGTGGTGTGCCACCACATCCAGCTATCTGCTTTTTTAAATAGAGAAAGTGAATATTGTGTTAAGTTATTCTTAAAGACTTAACTAAGATTACTTATCATACTTTGTCACAATATATTTAAAATACTTCATTAAATTCTGAGGTTCTCAGATAGTAAACCATTTGCCCTAACACTAAATAGCCTTTTTCGTTTTTGAATAGTCTTCCTATCTCCAACCTTTTCAGATGTCCCTTCAGGTCAGAATGTCTTCCTCTACTGATCCTTCTCTATGCTGTATTTGATCTGCTAGTAATAAAGTCTGATAAATAAGTAACCTGTTTATTTCATCAGGCTCTATTCAAGGCTTGGAGATTGACTCTATACCTTTCCCACATTGAAAAGTACAAGTGGAAGTGGGAGATTCCGATTGATAGCTTTAGAGCTTACCTCTGGGTTTGTAACTGTACTCTTTAGTTAAAGCTATCAGGAATTTGGCTATCATATAAGTGAGACATAAAACCAAGTATCATTACTATGGCGATCTAGTAATACAGAATATTACTGTGTTTAAATAACTTATCCTACATAAGCAATGAGGTAGTGTTAACCTCACACCCACAATTCTACACAATTTTATGACAGATATCTAGAATTTAAAAAATGGATATAGCTTGTATCCATTATAATTCTGTTACACGGAGAGAGTTCAAAGTTGGCATCAAGGGCCAAAGGTAGAAATTAGCTTACAGAGAAAATAATTTGTATAGGCCAAAAAGACCTTTTGTGTACAATACCACCTATTGTAATTTAGTCCACAAAATACTGACTATAAGACCATAATCAAAATGAAATACTATGAAAGGTGTGAGAGAGCTTTGTTTATGCATTGCAATAAAGCTATGGATGGATGGGCATAGCGCGTCTCCTGTTGCATGCACCCTGTTGCTCGTCAAGTGACATGGATCCGAGTTATTAAGCACAGAAGAAGAAGAATCAGACTTATGATGTGTGTGGTGTCCAGATGCCTCAAAAGACTGCCTTTGTTCACTGTCTGGTGAAGACAGCAAAGGAGTAGAATGAGGGCTTTCCATGGGAGATGATATTGAATGAGCCTGAGCTGACATTGTAGAGGAAGCAGAAGGCTGAAGAAATTGTTCAGCTGGAGTATCTACTTCCATTGCAGCTTCACTCACTTCTAAATCAGGACTTGATGAGACGGCAGGAAGAGCTGAAATAGATGATTGACTTGTTCCACCTCTGGGTCGAGATCTTCCTCGTCCTCTATTGCTTTGTGCAACCTCACTTGCTTCTTTGAACTGTCTTGGTAACATATCAGACATTCTCTGCATCCATTACACATTGGGACTCTGCTCTCCATCTTATTCTCATTCACTCTCAGGCCTTGCTCTGGGTCCAGTATCTGACCAATCATCACAAAGTCTCAAATGCTGAACCGGTGGCTGTCGTAACTCTTCTGTTCTCTCTTCCACTGAAGGAGTTTTAAGTTCTTGTGCTGTATCATCTTTTGGGTCAAAAAGATATATGTACTCTGAATAGCAACTAACAAGAATCTCTTGACCATCTTCACTGTAACACAGAAATGTCACTCTGCAGGACTTATTATTAAGATGGGAAGCAATAAAACGGGCAACCATTCCAATAGTCCCTTGACCTGCATAATTCCCTGTAGCTCTTGTGCCCAGCACTTGCCGATCACACATTTGTACTGAGCTGTAAGAATGACCAACAGCAAGGTAATATGGTATTGGTGGGCAAATAGCAACAGATGTGGCAGCACATGGACAGTTATTTAAAATATCACCTTTACAATCTTCTTTTGTGCAGCTAGTTTTGATGCGTGTATCAAACCACCTAAGAGTTCCATCTTCACCACAAGAGAGAAAAGTGTAAGGGTCATTGGGTACAGTCATAATCTCATAAGTAGTTCCATAGTGGCACGTAAATTGGCATTGTCTGTTGGTTTCTGCACCTTGCTCAACACTGGTATAAAACATTACTCCATCTCCAGAGCAGGATACAATCTGTTTATCATTTGTGCAAGGTAAGAACTTTGCACTAAATATGTTTGCTTGGTGCCCTGAATGGATTGCTGTCAACACCTTTCTGCTGTAGGGATTACTAATTACTAATCTGGTGTCATCTGAGCCAGATAAAATATATTCTCCAGTGTCATTCCAACAGACTGTATTAACACAGCCATCATGCATAATTCACGGTTGCTTCAAGTTTTAATCTTTGGATAAATTATCTTCTTCCCAGGTAGTGGTCCCACACCTGGGACGGGTCCTCCAGCCTGAGGGACCTTTTCCTCATGTCCCACAACAGGTGTGGGCAGGAGCCACCCCGAGACATGGCTCTGCCTGAGCCAGGTGGCAGGGGAGACCCTAACCGGTGAATCTTTTCAAAGTGTCATAAAACAGATAGTTCCATAGTCTTGATATCATTATAGAACATTTAAAATAATAAGGAAAGTTTCTGTTTTCCAAAAGCACTATAATAATGATTGGTCCTGTTTACAGGTTGTGATATTTTGTATACTCCTTCTTTTACTGTTTTTTGCTGTAAGATACCTGTGTGGTTGGCATCTATTGTCTTTTCATCTTGCTTGTCCGTAACATGAAAGTCCTGGCCGGCCGGGCGCGGTGGCTCAAGCCTGTAATCCCAGCACTTTGGGAGGCCGAGACGGGCGGATCACGAGGTCAGGAGATCGAGACCATCCTGGCTAACATGGTGAAACCCCGTCTCTACTAAAAATACAAAAAACTAGCCGAGCGAGGTGGCGGGCGCCTGTAGTCCCAGCTACTCGGGAGGCTGAGGCAGGAGAATGGCGTGAACCCGGGAGGCGGAGCTTGCAGTGAGCCGAGATTGCGGAAAAAAAAAAAAAAAAAAAAAAAAGAAAGTCCTGGCCACAACTTAGCTTTTCTTGCTACCTTGAAGAGAGTCTCTAAACATGTGAAAATTAAACATCACAGTTCCAAATAATTCATGGATCAAAGAGAAAGCCTCAAAGAAAAAATCAAGAGAACTGAATGGACACAAAACACAACATATCAAAATATGTGGAGTGCAACTAAAGCAATACTGACAGGGAAATTTACAGCACTAGATGCTTACATAAGAAACAAGGAAAGCTCTTAAAACAGTAAGCTAATTCCTACCTCAGGAAACTAGATAAAGAAGAGCAGCTGGGCGTGTTAGCTCACGCCTGTAATCCCAGCACTTTGGGAGGCCGAGGTAGGCAGATCATGAGGTCAGGAGATCGAGACCATCCTGGCTAACATGGTGAAACCCCGTCTCTACTAAAAATACAAAAAACTAGCCGAGCGAGGTGGCGGGCGCCTGTAGTCCCAGCTACTCGGGAGGCTGAGGCAGGAGAATGGCGTGAACCCGGGAGGCGGAGCTTGCAGTGAGCCGAGATTGCGGAAAAAAAAAAAAAAAAAAAAAAGAAAGTCCTGGCCACAACTTAGCTTTTCTTTGCTACCTTGAAGAGAGTCTCTAAACATGTGAAAATTAAACATCACAGTTCCAAATAATTCATGGATCAAAGAGAAAGCCTCAAAGAAAAAATCAAGAGAACTGAATGGACACAAAACACAACATATCAAAATATGTGGAGTGCAACTAAAGCAATACTGACAGGGAAATTTACAGCACTAGATGCTTACATAAGAAACAAGGAAAGCTCTTAAAACAGTAAGCTAATTCCTACCTCAGGAAACTAGATAAAGAAGAGCAGCTGGGCGTGTTAGCTCACGCCTGTAATCCCAGCACTTTGGGAGGCCGAGGTGGGTTGATCACGAGGTCGGGGATTCAAGACCAGCCTCGCCAAGATGGTGAAACCCTATCGCCAACAAAAATACAAAAATTAGCTGGGCGTGGTGGCGGGTGCCTGTAATACCAGCTACTCAGGAGGCTGAGGCAGAGGTTGCAGTGAGCCGAGATCGCATCACTGCACTCCAGCCTGGGCAACAGAGTGAGACTCCATCTCAAGAAAAGAAAAGAAGAAAAAAAAAACCAAAAGCAAAATCAACCCAAAGCAAACAGAAGAAAGGAAATCATAAAGATAAAAGTACAAATCAATGAAATAAAAAACAGAAAAACAATTGATATGAAAACTTTTAAAAGGAGTTGATACTTTAACAAGATCAACAACACTGACAGAACTTTAGCAAGAAAAATGCTAGAAAACAAAAATTACCAATATCTGGAATGAAACAAAAATGTAACTGCAGAGCTGCAGACCATCCGAAGGACAGTAAGTGAGTAACATGGACCACTCTTCACAGATACATTTCACAACTTACATAAAATGTATCAATTCCTTGAAAAACACAAACTACCATAATTCTCATAATATGAAACAGATCATTTGAATAGCCCTGTAACCATCAAGGAAATTGGGGAGCCAGGCACAATGGCTCGCTCGTTCCTGTAATCCCAGCACTTTTGGAGACTGAGATGGGAGGATCACTGGATGCCAGGAGTTCAAGACCAGCCTGGGCAACACAGCAAGACTTCTCTCTACAAAACATTAAAAAAAAAAAAAAAAGCCAGACATTGTGGCATGTGCCTGTAGTCCTACTTACTCAGGAGGCTGAGGCAGGAGGATTGCTTGAGCTCAGGAGTTCAAGGTTGCATTGAGCTATGATTGTGCCACTGCCATCTACCCTGGGTGACAGAGGAAGATCCTGTCTCAAAAATGTAAAATAAAAAAAGAGAAATTGAATTCATAACATTAAAATTCCCCAAAATAAAACCTCCAGGCCTAGACAGTTTCACTGGAGAATGCTACCAAATACCTAGAGAATAATTAACATCAGTTCTACATAATCTCTTCCAGAAACTAGAAGTGAAGACTTCTCAACACATTTTCTGAAGCTAGTAGTATTACTCTGATATTGAAACCAGACAAAGGTAGTTGAAAGAAAAAAAAAGAAGGAAGGAAAGAAGGGAGGAAGAAAGAAAAGAAAAACAACAATAAACCAATCCCTCTTGTGAACTTAGAGCAAAAAATCCACAACAAAATATGCACAAACCAAATCCAACAATGTATAAAAATTACTATATGCAATGGCCAAGTGATATTTGCTTTAGGTATATAAAACTGATTAACATTTGAAAATCAAGCAATGAAATCCACCATATCAACAAGCCAAAAAAGAAAAATTACATGATCATATCAATTGACAAGGAAGAAGCTTTTGACAAAATGAAATGTGTTTTGCCCATTTTTTAACTGGCTTGTTTTTCACTGTTGAATTTTGAGAGTTCTTCATATATTTTAGGCACTAGTCCTTTGGCATGTATGTGGCTCACTAACATTTTCTCCCTGTCTGTAGCTTGCCTTTTCAGTCTCTTCAGGTGGACTTTCAGAGAACTGGTTTTTAATTTTTCTTAACTTTTTCCTTTTAGAGATGATGATTTTGGAGTCAAGTCTCAGAATTCTCTGCCTAGCACTAGATTCTAACATTTTTTCTCCTATGTTTTCTCTAAAAGTTTTGTGGTTTTGCATTTTATATTTAATCCCATATTAAATTTAGGTTGGTTTTTGTAAAAAGGATGAGGTTTAGGTTGAGGTTCACTGTTTTGCCTGTGATTGATGAGCACATGAAAAGATGCTGGAATCATTAGTGATCAGGGAAATGCAATTCAGAACCATCATGAGATATTACTTTATACCCACTAGGATGGCCTAAAACCAAGTCAGAGAAGAAATGCTGGCAAGGCTGTAGAGAAATCGGAACCCTCATGTGTTGCTGGTGGAAATGTACAATGGTGCAGCTGCTCTGGAAAATGGTCTGGCACTTTCTTAAATGATTCAACTAGTTACCAAGTAACCTGGCAATTCTATTCCGAGGTATTAGGTTGACGCACAAGTAATTGTGGCTTTTGCCATTAAAAGTGATATACCCAAGATAAATGAAAACATGTGCACATAAAACCTTGTATATAAATGTTTATAGCAGCACTGTTCATAACAGCCAAACGGTGGAAACAACCCAAATGTCGACTGACGGATGAGAAGACAAACCAAATGTGGTTAATCCATACCATGGAATATTATTCAGACATGAAAAGGAATGAAGTACTGATACATGCTGCAATATGTATGAACCTTGAAAACATTATGCTAAGAAAGAAGCCAGTCATAAAAGACTACATATTATGTGATTCCATTAATATGAAGGTCCAGAACAGGGAAATTTATAAAGACAGAAAGTAGACTAGTGGTAGCCCAGGGATGGGGGCAAAGAAGGTGAGTGACAGCTAAAGTACAGGGTTGCTTTTTAAGGTGAAATTGACTCCAATGATGTTTACATACATCAGTGAATATATTAGAAACCACTGAATAGTACACTTTAAATGGGTGAATTATGTGATACATGACTATTAGTCTGGAGCTGGGCACGGTGGCTCACGCCTGTAATCCCAGCACTTTGGGAGGCCAAGGCGGGGAGATCACAAGGTCAGAAGATCGAGACCATCCTGGCTAACACGGTGAGACCCCATCTCTACTAAAAAAATACAAAAAATTAGCTGGGCGTGGTGGCACGTGCCTGTAGTATCAGCTACTCGGGAGGCTGAGGCAGGAGAATCGCTTGAACCTGGAAGGTTGCAGTGAGCTGAGATCACGCCACTGCACTCCAGCCTGGGTGACAGCGTGAGACCCCATCTCAGAAAAAAAAAAAAAAAAGAAAAGAGGTTTAACTGGCTCCCAGTTCCACAAGCTATACAGGAAGCATGGCAGCATCTGCTTCCAGGGAGGCCTCAGGGAGCTTCCAATCATGGCAGAAGGTGAAGGGAAGCAGGCATGTCTTACATGGCCAGAGCAGGAGCCAGACAGAGAGGAGGGAGGTGCTACACACTTTTAAACAACTAGATCTCATGAGAATTCACTGTCACGACGACAGCTCCAAGAAGGATGGTGTTAAACCATAAGAAACCACTCCAGGATCCAATCACCTCCCACCAGGCCCCATCTCCAACACTGGGGATGACAATTGAATATGAGATTCGGGTGGGGACATACATCCAAACCATATCAATGACTTACATGTCAATAAAGAGACATAAAATTGTTTTGCTTTTTGAAAAAAATCTAACCTTTTAATAAGCCACTCTCTCAAGCCAATACAAGGCAGCTCCAGCACACCCCTGCTTCGGGAGATGTTTACGCCCCACCAAGGGAGGGAAGCATAATCCCTCACACATCCCTCAGGCAGACTTGGAAATAAGGATAAGGTGAAAATTACAAAAACCAAACTCATCATGCCTCCTTCCCTTGCCACCAAATGCTTGTATTTCTTTTTAACACCTGTTCCCCTGGGTTGTATAAAATGTCCTTTGCTAATTACTTTTAGAAAAAGGGCTGCATTCTGGCCTTCACCTCCCGGAAACCATGCATCATACTTGAGGCACACACCAGGGAAGAGGCTGAGGTCAAGTTCACCAATCAGAAACATAAACAGACAAGGAGGCAGAAGGCAGCAATCAGTTTCCATCAAAACCCTCAGCCAGGTGTCAGATCTCCCAGGGACACCCCTCTTTAATTTGAGGGGACATAGGTAAATATGTGTATCCACAAAGCCTGGAGCGAGTCGAGAGAGACAGTTGATTAGTGTGCAGATCACAGACACAGCAGGGATCAAGGCTAACCAGGCCTTCAAGGACATACAGCTGACAAGGATATATCATGTTGTCCCTGCAGTGTGATGAATTTAGTTAAAAAGGACTTAGGGTCAGAAAAACACTGGTGTAATAATGGGTAAGCACAACAGAAATCATTTTATTGTTGACTTACAGGAAAAAATACTTTTCCCGTTTACATGCTTGGCATGGCCAGCAAGGAAGAGCTCACACTTCATACAAAAACACACATTAGTTTTGCATCTCTTTGTTGTGACACACAATCTCTGCTTTAGGTTCTTTAAAATTCTCTGTATGGGACAGTTTCTCTCATTATTCAAAGAATGACTTTTCCCAAAAATAAATAAAATATATTCTTTCTCTCCACTGTCTGGTGCTTCTCATGCTCTCCTTCTAATTGTTAGTATAATTCTAGAGTTAAAGTCCCCTGTGCTATGGTTTGAATGAGCTCCTCATAAAGCATGTGTTGAAAACTTAACTCTTGGCCGGGCGCGGTGGCTCATGCCTGTAATCCCAGCACTTTGGGAGGCCAAGGTGGGCGAATCACCTGAGGTCAAGAGTTCGAGACCATCCTGACCAACATGGAGAAACCCCCGTCTCTACTAAAAATACAAAAAAATTAGCCAGGGTTGGTGGTGCATGCCTGTAATCCCAGCTACTTGAGAGGCTGAGGCGGGAGAATCGCTTGAACCCAGGAGGTGGAGGTTGTGGTGAGCCGAGATCGCGCCATTGCACTCCAGCCTGGGCAACAAGAGCGAAACTCCGTCTCAGGAAGAAAAAAGAAAGAAAGAAAAGGAAAACTGAATCCTCAGTGCAACAGCACTGGGAGGTAGGGCCTGTGGGAGGTGCTTCGGTCAGGAGGGCTCCACCATCAGGCATGGATTAATGCTGATTATAAAAGGGCTTGAGGCTGCGAGTTCGGCATCTTGCTCTTTCTTTGGCCCTCTCTTGCCCTTTCCCCTTCTGCCATGGGATAACGCAGCAAAAGGGCCCTGGCTAGATGCTGACCCCTCAATGTTGGACTTCCCAGCCTCCCAAGATGTGAAAAATAAATTACCCGGTCTGTGGTATTCTGCTATAGCAGCACACAACAGACTAAGATGCACTGTGAAGCCAGAATATAATGACTTGCGAGTGGCTAACAGCGCAGGTTGGAATCTCACGCCAGCACCCGCTAGCTGCATGGCTTTGGAAGAGCTACCTAACTCCCAAGGTCTCAGATTCCCAGTCATAGCTGTCAGAAGTAAATGAAGGAATGTGTGGAATGTGCTCAAGCAGCGCCCTGCACACAGCAAGGGCTCAGGAAAGTTAGCGACCATCTTATCATCATCATCAACATGCAGCAGTCAGTATTAGGTTTGTATAAAAATATCAAAGAGCACATTTTAAGCTTATGTCCAAACATATATTAAAATGTGTTAAATATGTACCTTTAATGGAATTTTCCACCCAAATTTCTAGTTTCTTTGACAATACTAAGTAGGAAAAATACTTGAATTCACTCAATACTATCATAATGAAGATTTTGTTTGTTTTCTTTATAATGAAATTAGTGCCTGACAATATCTAAATTTACCAGAAGAAAAAGAATTCACTGAGGTCAGGCCTGCGATAGTAAAACAGAGGGGATGGGCTAACTGCTTCTCAGCAGGGGTAAAGTACTCTCTGCTGCCTTTCAAAGATGAAGCAGTCCCCTAGATACATAGCAATGTATGATATGGAACTTTGAGTAGGGAAAACATTGCAGACAAATGCATATAGTAGAAGCATATTTGCTTAAAAATAAAACTATAAAGTTGTGTGACTATGTGTACACATACAGGTACATAAATATATATGTGCATACATAAAAACTGGATACATCATAAAGCAATTGCCTGTGTGGTAGGGAGTAGGAGGCAGAGAGAGGAGGGAGACTTTGTTTTGCTCCAGTTTGTGTATTTCTCGCATCTTTTACAATGAGAATCTATTACTATTTTATTTCATATGTTAAAAGAAATGGAAAATAGTATCTATTCATTTAAAAGCAAATATTCTTCAAGCCATAAAATGCATTATACTAGGCCGAGACGGGCGGATCACGAGGTCAGGAGATCGAGACCATCCTGGCTAACACAGTGAAACCCCGTCTCTACTAAAAAAATACAAAAAACTAGCCGGGCGTGGTGGTGGGCGCCTGTAGTCCCAGCTGCTCGGGAGGCTGAGGCAGGAGAATGGCGTGAACCCGGGAGGCGGAGCTTGCAGTGAGCTGAGATCCGGCCACTGCACTCCAGCCTGGGCGACAGAGCGAGACTCCGTCTCAAAAAAAAAAAAAAAAAATGCATTACACTACATTAAATTGCATTTTAAAAGCATCCTCTGTTACGCTTTCATTTAAAAATACAGTAAGAAAAGTATGATGGGAAATCCCAAACTTCTGCAGAATGAATTGAAATAATTGGGTCATTAAAAATCAGTTTATTTCCCAGTGCTTTGGGAGGCTAAGGCAGGAGGATCAGTTGAGGCCAGGAGTTCAAGACTAGCCTGTGCAACACAGTGAGACCCGTCCCCAACCACCACCACCACCCTTACAAAAAATTTACAAATTAGCTGGGTGTGGTGGTGCATACCTGTAGTCCCAGCTGCTCAGGAGAGTGAGGTGGGAGGATCACTTGAGCCCAGGAGTATGAAGCTACAGTAAGCTATGACTGTACTACTGCACTCTAGCCTGGGCAATAGGTGAGACCCTGGACCTTGTCTCTAAAAAATTGTTTTATTTGTATTTTTATGATTTATTTATTTGAAGACATGTTCTCACTCTGTCACCCAGGCTGGAGTGCAGTGGCACGATCTTGGCTCACTGCAACCTCCGCTGTACCCCTTGCGCCCCCTTGCCCCTGGTTCAAGTAGCTGGGATTACAGGTGCATGACACCACTCCCACTTAATTTTTGTATTTTTTGGTAGAGATGGGATTTCACTATGTTGGCCAAGCTGGTCTCGAACTCCTGACCTCAAGTGATCTGCCTGCCTTGGCCTCCCAGAGTGCTAGGATTACAGGCGTGAGCCACTGCACCTGGCCAAAATAATTGTTTAAATTAAAAAGCATATATATATTTTTAAATCCACTTTTTAAAGAAAGTTTTGTTGCTGTCATATTTTAATGCCCATGGAGCCTCAAATTAAAACATAATGAGGTATTTTAAGGGGCATTTGAAAATGAATAATGCTCTTTTCTAATTAATTTAAGTGAAACAGCATGTTTGCTTGAAACCCCAAAATGGCTTTTTAATTTCCTAAGGGGCTCTTCAGACAGGAACAGTTGGGAGGCACTCACTGGTTCACTCACGTGCTCCCCTCCAGGAATGGCGCCAGGCCCTGGATGTGGGACAAAGCGCAGCACAGACACGGCCTTCTCCCTTGTGCTGCTTTGCCACATAGGGAATGATGGGGAAATGTCAGGGCTTGGAGACAAAGAGACAGAATGCTCAGACACAGAACCACAGAAGTGAGGAGCCCCTTGGACAGAGGGCTGAGGGAAGGCCCTTCCATGGATGTCCCACTGACTCTGGAATCTACAGGTCCAGAAGGAGCCACCTAGAGACCAGCTGGCAGGAAGAACAGCGGTGGTGTCGCGTGCAGGAGCAGCCTGAAGTAGAAAGACCCTGAGATTCTAGCACAGCTGGCAAGGCAGGGACGGGGCACCCGGGGGTTCCACTGCAGGCTAGCGAAGCTGGAGGGGCCAGATGAAAGCAGGCACTCACAGGCCATGGTGAGGACGCTGGACAGCGCTCTGCGTCCAGTGGGAAGCACATGGCTGAGCTTATGTTATAAGAAGCTCTCTCGCCACGAACGCACACACACAGACACACAAATATGTGAATACACTTTGATCCCAACAAGCTGGAAATATATGTTTTGTTGTATTTAACAAAAACCCACAAAATACGTCTAAAAACTATTCCTATACAAAGTTACAGAAAATTTTAGTGGATTGTAAAAAGTAGAAATTAGGGGCTACATGCTCTCATGTAATGAAATTAGAAATTAACAGTAAAAGGAAAGTAAAAAACCAAAAAGTCTAACTACCCAAAAAGTTAAGAACATCAGTTTTAGCGATGATTAGGGTTAAAGAAAGAGTAAAGCAAAAATGAGAACTACAAACCAAGTGGAACTAAGTCCACAAGAGCATTGTGTGTCAATAATGCCAATCTATACAGTATTATTACTGTTACTCAACCATAAAAGCTGGAAAAGTAACAATAGATGCATTAAGAAAGTAGAAAGGGTTCATAAAATAAAAACATACATAATCAACTCTTTCCTCAAATTCCCCATTTCCTCCCAAGACCCCCAGCTCTAGGCAACCATTAATCGACTTTGAATCTCTAAAGATTTGCTAAAATGTTTATTTTTAAACTGTAAAAGAACATTATCTGTAGCTTTATAACAATAAATTGGAAAAACCAGATGAAATATACAATGTTAGAAAGATATTAACAAAAATGATCCCCAAAAAGAAAGAAAACACGAATAACAAAATGACCATGGGAAAAAATGTTAAAAGTAGTCAAATTACCTCCCCCAAATTAAAATAAACCTAGATAATTCCCAGGTTATATAAACTGTTTCAGAGCATAAGTCAAATCAAATTCTTCCACTTTCATTTTAAAGTATGCATAATTCTAAGATAAAATTGGACAAAGAGGGTACCTCAAGGTAAACTGTAGGTTATCTCCTTTCTTAATTTTGATGCAAAACTCTTAAATAATATATTAACAAAGTGAATGCAGCCTAATATATACCTTCAAAGCACCAGGACCATTGCCTACTTCTGCAATGCAAAGTGATTATGCGTTAGGAAATCCATTAATGTAAATCACTACATTAATAAACTAAAGGAGGAAAGCCATATGATCATCTTCACAGATGTTAAAAGGATGGTGATAAAATTTACATGCATCTTGCTTTAAAAAAAAAATCTTAGAAAGCCAGGATGGAAGCGAATACCTCCCACTAATAAAGGGAGAAGCTGACGGCAGACATTACGCTAAATGGTAACCCATTAGGAGCAATCCTGTGAAAGCCAGGAATAAAACAAGGGTATTAAAAAATTCCAGTTTAGTCAACCCTTTTCCCTGTAAATCCTTGATGTGAGTGAAGGGTAACACCGGGTCTGGGCTGACGCATGTGTGCCTGGAAAAATGACCCAAAAGTTCTGTCCTCTCATGTCACTGCTTCCTTTTCTCGGACACTGCAGTGTTGAGATGGATATGGAAGGCTGTGGCCATCTCCCGTGCTGGGGAGGATGCCTGGATCGGGGAAGCAGTGTGGTGGCCTGCAGGCCTTGGGCCTCCGTGAAGACAAAGGCATTGTAAAAACAACTGATGTAAAAGTGAACTGTGGCTTCTCAGTGAGAGTCTCTCCCACGCAGGCAGTGGACACTGCGTGTGGGTGAGAGGGAAATGGAGCTGTGGGACCTCCCAGTGATGTGAAGGTGCTGTCCCTGCTGGGTCTGCTGTCCTGTGTCCTTCTAGGAAGCTCAACAAATGGGGAGATTTGCTAATAGAAACCGCCTCTCAGCAGCGCGCTTGGTGGCGGGTCACTAAGAGCTTCTCATTAAACTCAGGAGCGAGAGGTAGATGATGAAACACCATCATCTAACGTTACTTTAACGAAACATCACTATCCAGTGTTATTTTAACAGTTTTTGCCACAGCAACTACACAGAACAACAAAACAAGACGTACAGATACTGGAAAGCAGAAGAAAATAGAATCATTTCCTCTGACAAACTATGGGATCAAAGATTCAGGCGTACATTCAACTGCTTGTACAGGTCGATGCAAGTCATAAAAAAACTGCAAAAAGTCTTATATGCGGCGAGAAGCCTCTCCAGTATAAAATAATTAAAACAGGCATCCATCAGAGCAAGAAAATATTTACAATACCTAGGACTAAATTTGAAACAAGGGAAGTTCATATGTATATTTTAGAAAACTATAAAAGTGTATTAACATTTAAAACAAAATAAATCCTAGATTGATAAAACATATAAATATTTAAAAAATAAAACCCTAAAACACCGAGGGGATAGTAGAACATTATTTACAATCTTGGAGTGGGAAAGGCTTTTCTAGGAAAACACATAACCCGGCAACCAAAAGGGTTAAAATATGTAAATGAATAAAACCAATGTGAGTACAGAAAATACCCACACAAAGAATGCCATTCAAAAAGTCAAAAGATGCAGAACAAACTATTAAAAAATATATATTTGCAACCAATATAACAATGGCCAGTTTCCTTAACATAAGTACACACACACACACACACACACACACACACACACATATATATATATAAATTATAAAAACAACAATGTAACAGTAAAATAGGTAACAAAGGTGAAGTGGCAGTTAACAGATAAATATAAGCAACTTATAAACAAACATAAAGATGCTCAACTTCACTTTTAATTAAAGAAATGTAAATTACATAAAATTGTACAACTTTGCCGGATTGGTGAAGACAAAAACAATTCTGACAACACACAAGTTTGGATCTGGGTAACCAGGCACAGGCTCAGACCGCTGGCAAGGATGTGAAAGGGTGCCTCATGTTTGGACAGCAATTTAGGAATAAGATTCTAAGTTTAAAGTGCACTCATGCTCTGACTGCAGGGACGGTCCTAGTGATTTTTTTCTCTAGATCTGTTTGCATTCCTTCCTTGTTCACTGCTCCACCCTCAGCACCTAGGCCAGTTCCCCAAGTGGCAGCAAAAGCCACTCAGTATCTGCTGAGTAATGAATATGTACAAAGAGTACTATTCAATCGGGCCCACGGGCTTATGCTTATAATCTCAGAACTTTGGGAGGCCAAGGCGGGTAAATAGCTTGAGTTCAGGAGTTTGAGAACAGCCTGGCCAACATGGTGAAACTCTCTACAAAAAGTACAAAAAAAGTTAGCTGGGGGTGGTGGCACCTGCCTGTAGTCCCAGCTACTTGGGAGTCTGTGGTGGGAGGATCACCTGAGCCCAGGGAGGTTGAGGCTGCAGTGACCCGTGATGGCACCACTGCACTCCAGCCTAAGCAACAGAAAAAAAAAAGAAAGAAAGAAAAAGGCCGGGTGTGGTGGCTCACACCTGTAATCCCAACACTTTGGGAGGCCGAGGCAGGCAGATCGCCTGAGGTCAGAAGTTTGAGACCAGCCTGGCTAACATAGTGAAACTCCATCTCTACTAAAAATACAAAAAAAAAAAAAAATAGCTGGGCGTGGTGGCAGGCACCTGTAATCCCAGCTACTCGGGAGTCTGGGGCAGGAGAATCGCTTGAACCCGGGAGACGGAAGTTGCAGTGAGCCGAGACTGCGCCATCGCACTCCAGCCTGGGAAACAAGAGCGAAACTCCATCTCAAAAAAAAAAATTATTTGCCATGTTCATTTTAGCAAAAGACTAGAAACATCTTAAACTTATCCTTCGTTAAGGGGTGGTTATATGAATTATCACACATCCATCCAGTGGAATTATCTGCTACTCTCTGTTTAACAGCAGAGAAGACCTCCATGTGCTGATGTGAAAATGTCACCAGGCTACCTAGTTGACTAACAAAATCCATGTGAGTAGCCCATGTGTGTAAAAAAAAAAAAATCCTTAAACAAAAATATGCACAGATGATGACAGGAAGGCACCAAAAAACAAAAACAAAAACAAAAAACAAAAAACCCAGTTAGCAGGAAGGGGAGGAGCTAGGAGCCCAGAATAAAAGATTGACTTTAGTTTAGACATCCTTTTTATGCAGAGAACACTAGCTAATCTTAAATTATGCAGAGGAAAAAACATAATCACCACACAAACATATGGAAATGTACCAGGTATCCTAAAGAAAAACAAAAACTGGAGCGAAGAAGTTGAAAAGAATTTGGATAAACGAAAGTACACACTGTATGTTCGGGAATGGAAAGACATGGTATTGTTTAGATCTTTTAATTTTCCCTCAAAGTAATCTACAAATTTAATATGATGTCAATTCAAATCTCAAATCCGTTCTTTCCACGTCTTGGCAAAAGAAAATCAAAGTGCATCTAGAAGACTAAACATTTAAAACCAGGCAAGAACATTTTAAAGAAATAGATTAAAAGTCTGTGGGAGGCCGAGCCAGGTGGATCACAAGGTCAGGAGATCGAGACCATCCTGGCTAACACGGTGAAACTCCATCTCTACAAAAAATATAAAAAATTAGCCAGGCGTGGTGGCGGGCACCTGTAGTCCCAGTTACTCAGGAGGCTGAGGCAGGAGAATGTCGTGAACCCAGGAAGCGGAGCTTGCAGTGAGCCAAGATAGCGCCACTGCACTCCAGCCTGGGCGACAGAGTGAGACTCCGTCTCAAAAAAAAAGTCTGGGATGGGGTTAGGGGTAGAACTTGTCCTACCATATATAAAAATAGATTATAAAGTCAAGGTAATTTACGTGGTATTTTTCTGGGATATGAATAAACAGAGATATGAATGTTGAATGAATATGAATAAAAAGTCCAGAAATAGACCAATGGACATTACTATCTGTGTGTACATGTGTGCATACAATGGTACTACCATCAGAGAATACTATAAACACCTCTATGCAAATAAACTAGAAAACCTAGAAGAAATGGATAATTTCCTGGACACTTACACTCTCCCAAGACTAAACCAGGAAGAAGTTGAATCCCTGAATAGATCAATAGCAGACTCTGAAATTGAGGCAACCCCATCTCTACTAAAAAATACAAAAAACTAGCCAGGCGAGGTGGCGGGCGCCTGTAGTCCCAGCTACTCAGGAGGCTGAGGCAGGAGAATGGCGTAAACCCAGGAGGGGGAGCTTGCAGTGAGCTGAGATCCGGCCACTGCACTCCAGCCTGGGCGACAGAGCGAGACTCCGTCTCAAAAAGAAAAAGAAATTGAGGCAATAATTAATAGCCTACCAACCAAAAAAAGTCCAGGACCAGACAGATTCACAGCCGAATTCTACCAGAGGTACAAGGAGGAGCTAGAAACATCTTAAACTTATCCTTCATTAAGGGGTGGTTATATGAATTATCACACATCCATCCAGTGGAAGTATCTGCTACTCTCTGTTTAACAGCAGAGAAGACCTCCATGTGCTGATGTGAAAATGTCACCAGGCTACACGGTTGACTAACAAAATCCATGTGAGTAGCCTATTTAATAAATGGTGCTGGGAAAATTGGCTAGCCATAAGTAGAAAGCTGAAACTGGATTCTTTCCTTACTCCTTCTATGAAAATTAATTCAAGATGGATTAGAGACTTAAATGTTAGACCTAAAACCATAAAAACCCTAGAAGAAAACCTAGGTAATACCATTCAGGACATAGGCATGCGCAAGGACTTCATGTCTAAAATACCAAAAGCAACGGCAACAAAAGCCAAAATTGACAAATGGGATCTAATTAAACCAAAGAGCTTCTGCACAGCAAAAGAAACTACCATCAGAGTGAACAGGCAACCTACAGAATGGGAGAAAATTTTTGCAATCTACTCATCTGACAAAGGGCTAATATCCAGAACCTACAAAGAACTCAAACAAATTTACGAGAAAAAACAAACAACCCCATCAAAAAGTGGGCAAAGGATATGAACAGATACTTCTCAAAAGAAGACATTTATACAGCCAACAGACACATGAAAAAATGCTCATCATTACTCGCCATCAGAGAAATGCAAATCAAAACCACAATGAGATACCATCTCACACCAGTTAGAATGGCAATCATTAAAAAGTCAGGAAGCAACAGGTGTTGGAGAGGATGTGGAGAAATAGGAACACTTTTACACTGCTGGTGGGACTGTAAACTAGTTCAACCATTGTGGAAAACAGTGTGGCGATTCCTCAAGGATCTAGAACTAGAAGTACCATATGACCCAGCCATCCCATTACTGGGGATATACCCAAAGGATTATAAATCATGCTGCTATAAAGACACATGCACATGATGTTTATTGGAGCACTATTCACAATAGCAAAGACTTGGAATCAACCCAAATGTCCATCAGTGACAGACTGGATTAAGAAAATGTGGCACATATACACCATGGAATACTATGCAGCCATAAAAAAGGATAGAGTTCGTGCCCCTTGTAGGGACATGGATGTAGCTGGAAACCATCATTCTCAGCAAACTATCACAAGAACAGAAAACCAAACACTGCATGTTCTTACTCATAGGTGGGAATTGAACAATGAGATCACTTGGACACAGGAAGGGGAACATCACACACCAGGGCCTATTGTGGGGAGTGGGGAGGGGGGAGGGATAGCATTAGGAGAGATACATAATGTAAATGACGAGTTAATGGGTGCAGCACACCAACATGGCACACGTATACATATGTAACAAATCTGCACTTTGTGCACATGTACCCTAGAACTTAAAGTATAATAATAATTTTAAAAAAAGAGTTGATATTGGTTGTTTCTTCACCACCCAGCATACATGTCCAGCTTCCCTCCTCCCCCAACCCTGCTATTAGGCAGCTAACTTCGTTTCGGGTATTACATCTTGAATCCCCTGTCAGTAGCCTATGGCTGTAAAAAAAAAAAAAAACAAAAGTAGCCCATGTGTGACTGAATTCAGTCTGGTAGGACAGATAAGCAAATTATCATCCTGCTGTGTCCAATTAAACACTCCCTCCCAGGTCTTTGACTCTAAAGCAAACAGACCCAGAGGTTAAGAACCACAGGAATTGTCCACTCCTGCAGAACTGTACCCTGGTAAGTTCAGGGTTCCCGCTGTAGGCCCCAGTCTGAGTCAGATTTCTGAGTGAACAGAAGCAGCTTCCTTAGAACCAGCCAGTTTCCAAGCCTGATCTCCAGCCTCCTTGGTGATTCAAGGGCTCCACTATCCTCACAATAAACGGCCTGTGGCTTTCTTAGTAATTGTAACTTGCTGCAAATGACCCTTAATGGTTTGGGTGACATTTCAAATCTGCAGGGAAATATTAGAGTATTCAGAAAATAGTTTCAAGAAAACTACTAAACTATTTAGAGAGAAAAAGTCCAATTCATCAAGTAGATTGCAAAATACTAAAGAGTGAACTATAAAAAAAAAAAAGCACAGCATAACCAGGAAGTTATTGGGGTAGCATAATCTTGGAAAGGAGAAAATCTTTTTAAGCATGATTCTAAGGTAAGATTACAAAGAGAAATATTGGTAAATTTGAATATATAAAAATTAAAGCGTTTTCTATTTCTCTGACAAAAATTAAAAGGCAAATGACAATCCAGGGAATATATTTGCCCAATATAAGCCAAAGGATTCAAAGCCCCATAATATATAAAGAGCTCTAATAAATCATTAAGATAAATATTTAAATCTAAAACTGAGTACAGAATACATACAAACACAGAAGAAAATAAAATATAAATGGTGCATAAACATAAATATGTGACATAATTACATATATGTATAAATATATATAAGCTTATGTATATGCAATTATAAATGAATAACAAGTTTAATCTTAGTAGTATTCAAAGAAATTCAAATTAAACAATGAAGTCGTCTTAGATCTTTCAAATTAGCATGGGTTAAAAAGAATAACAACTTTCAGTGCTGGCAAAAGCACAGGAAGAAGAGCATTCTCATATATTGGGAATATAAATGGGTAAACTTTCCTAAAAGGCAGTATGTCAATATGCATGAAATACTCTAAAGATATATTCATTTTTATCATGCATATCTACTTTTAGGAGCTGTAAAAAGGTTTTGATTTGTATAAGAATGATGGTCATCTCTCTAATTACAAAAAGCAGAGATCTGGTTAAACAACGTTATATCCATACATATAGAGAAGTCACTACCGATAAAATTGTAGAATATTTTAAAACATGGAACAGGCCGGGCGTGGTGGCTCACACTTGTAATCCCAACAATTTGGGAGGCCAAGGCAGGCAGATCACCTGAGGTCAGGAGTTTGAGACCAGTCTGGCCAACATAGTGAAACCTTGTCTCTACTAAAAATACAAAAGTTAGCTGAGCATTGGTGGCCCATGCCTGTAATCCCAGCTACTTCGGAGGCTGAGGCAGAAGAATTGCTTGAACCTGGGAGGCAGAGGTTGCAGTGAGCTGAGATTGTGCCACTGCACTCCAGCCTGGGCAACAGAGCAAGACTTCATCTCAAAAAATAAATAAATAAAACATAGGACAATGTGATCAGTTAAAAAAGAAATCATAGGCAGCATGAAGTAGATAGCACATTTAAATACATTAAATATATATATATGTACATGCATACACATACATCCATATACACACACATTATGCACAGAAAAGACTGGAAGGACATAATCAACTGGGTGATAGGATTATGAAGTGTTTCGTTTTTTGAATTTCTACAGTAAATGTATAATTTTTCTTCTATGAAAGGGGTATACTTTTTATGTGTTGCATCGGTTTTGCAATATTCTATGAAGAATTCAGGGTAGGTCATGTCCACACCAAACAAGGATTAGTCCGTTCTCGCATTGCTAGAATGAAATATCTGAGACTGACTGGGTAATTTATAAAGAGGTTTAAGTGGCTCATGCAGGCTGTACAGGAAGCATGATGCCAGCATCTGCTTGACTTCTGGGGAGATTTCAGGAAACTTACAATCATGGTGGAAGGCGAAGGGGGAGCCAGAAAGTCACCTGGCCAGAGCAGGAGCAAGAGAGAAAGCAAGGAAGAGAGGTGCCACATGCTTTTAAACAACCAGTTCTCATGAGAACTTATTCCCTCATTATTATGAGGGCGGCACCGAGGGATGGTGCTAACCACTTGAGATCTGCCTCCATGATCCAATCACCTCCCAGCAGTCTCCACCTCCAACACTGGGGATTACAACTGAACATGAGATTTGGGCAGGGACACAGATCCAAACCATATCAACAGGAAAGGGAAGCAAGGCTGAGAGAGAGGGTTTCTTGTCCTAAGTCACATAACCAGGAGGTGGTGAAGCACGGTTTTGATCCTGGATGGCTGACTTCAAATCCAGTACTGTTTGCACTGCATGCATTGCCCCCAAGCAAGTGAATACACTGGTTTGTAGCTCTGAGATTTCTGGTCATGTATGAGCCAAGGCAGAGAGATACCTAGGATCAAGCTCTCAAGTGAGGTAAATATGGATGATTTCGTGGTACCATCAACCAAACAGAGGTATGTGAGAGCACACATCTGTGGTATGTGATGGTCTTTTTATGTATCTGTGGAGGTAGAGAAAGCGGGAAGAAATAGAGGAGACCAGGTCTCCCTTTCCTATCCTTCCATGCAGTCTGCGATGTGGGGAAACAGGGTCTGAGATTAATACCAGAAGGGGTCAGCCCTTCAAGCCTGCGCACTGGGTGTGGGCTTTCTTTGTGGTGTGGACCTCCAGGCACTGTGGTTTCCCTTCAGCCAGTCACTCTGTCTCCCCCACACAGGGCCCTGCATTGGAAAATGAGAGTCTGAGAAAAAATGGCCAGTTCCTCGTAGGTCACCAGATTTTGCTATACTCATGGCACGTAGTATTGAGGAATAAAGAGGCTGGCCAAGTCATGTATACAAGATGGCGAGTTATCCTTTCTGATGGAGATGGGGATCCAGGTTGTGCCAACTGTCAATCATAAGGGGGTCTACACCATATACCAAGAATACTTCTGTGCACATGATACAGGGAGGAAATCTGATCAATGTTCTCTAGGCCACATTCAACAGACAATAACAAGATGGAGCTCCAACAATTCATTTTTGTAACTCAGTGGGCACTTCAGCATTGAAACTGTGCCAACTGACACTGGTCCTGCTGGCTTCCGTAGATAAGAATACAGAGAGCAGAGCAGCAGGCTTCCCAGTGGCTGCCCTGTGAATCCAAACAACATGGTCCCAAGCCAAGCAGGCATGGTCCCACAGCAGAAAAGCTTCTGATAATTCAGCAATCACTTCTCAGAATCATAGCCACAGGCAGAGCAGGCCGACGGCAAGTGTGGAGGGACATGGCTCTGAAAGGTAGCCTGCTGTTGCTTCCAACACAAAGAAATAAAGGCCCATGTCTCCATACCCAGGAGCCACAGTCCTATCGGGAGTTTAAGTATATTCATACCAGAATGCAACCAAACACACTGCAATTTCTGTCACAGCCAGATGTACATATTATAGTACCATGAGCTAAGTTATCTTGAAATGATAGTTCTATCCAACAAACAAGTTGTTGATCTACAACAAGCTTGTCTACAACAAGTTCTGGCTGCGTGCAGCCCAGGATGGCTTTGAATGAGGCCCAACACAAATTCGTAAACTTTCTTAAAACATTATGAGATTTTTTTGACTTATTTTTTTTTAGCTAGTCAGCTATTGCTAGTATGAGTGTATTTTATATGTGGCCCAAGACAATTCTTCTAACGGGGCCCGAGGAAGCCAAAAGACTGAATACCTCTGTTCTACAATGTACACAGCACACTGTCTACAATTTTCTAAATGTGGCCCAACACAAATTCGTCAACTTTCTTAAAACATTATGAGTTTGTTTTGTGGCTTTTTTTTTTTTTTTTTTTTTTTTAGCTCATCAGCTATCGCAAGTTTTACTGTATTTTATGTGTGGCCCAAGACAATTCTTCTAACGTGGCCCAGGGAAGCCATGAGATTGAATACCTCTATTCTACAATGTACATAGCACAGTGTCTACACTTTTCCTGGATCTGAAAGACAATTATTTTTAATTGAAAAATGAGAACTACATTGTTTTGATATATCTGTCATCCAGCATAATATGTACATCAGCACTTAAAATTGACTTGCAAATTGATTTTTAAAAATTCAATACAAATAAGAATCAATGCAACAAATGCTAAAATATAATAGTTACTAAGGATACTTATTCCAAAATAGCAACACATTGTGATCCTTAAAAATATACTATTAGTAGCTGATTTACAAGTAGAACAACTTTTAATTGTACTACTTATACATCAGTAAGCAAATTATCTAATTTATAGAAATAAATCAGCTTAACCTAAATACCTTAAACTAGAAAACATCAGAATTGACAGTGTACATGAGAACCTAAGAATACAATAAAATATTTTAAAAATTGCTCTCATGCAAAATCAAATCCTATGACCTTTATGAAAGGGTTTGCATTTCATTACTTACCAACTGGCAGCCTTCTAGGGAGTTGACTAGCTGAGCATTCTGACAAGAGAGAATTGAACCAGCCAAATTCAGCATTACACACACTGCAGAAAGCAGCATGAAAAAGGTTATCTGGAAACAAACCAAACAAGAAATTGATTATTCACTTGGAGAGGCTCAAAGGAAAAATGACATGGCCTTACGACAGCTTTCATTTATTACACAACAGTTGATCACATAATTACATGAATAACATGTATGTGTTTTAAAGGAAAGTGGTAGGTTCTTTCTCAAACTTCCAAATTCATATGACCCGAAATAGAAAAAGTAAGATCTGTAGGAAGCCATAGCAAGCTACCATGATTTTGTTTAAAACCTATTATGATAAAATATTTAAGGAGTTAAACTTGCATTATAGACGCTGCATTATATACTCTTAAGAGTAACAAGTTATACATTATTAAAGGAAATCAAGTGAAAGAAGTATACTTATTAGAAGGCCTTTAGGTTTGTTTTAATTTTTATTACAGAAAATTTCATACACATGCAAAATCAAAGAAAACAGTATAATGAAGTCACATGTGCCCACCACCCAATATCAATAATTAATCCACTTACAGCCAACTGTGCTTCATTTATGGCCCCTACCATCTGGATTATTTTGCAACCAATACCAGGCATCATAAAATTTTACCCTTAAATATTTCTAAAGGAATTCAGAAGCTTTCTGAAAACATAGCTAAAATAATCATCATATCTGTAATAAATAAAAATTCCTTAATATCATCAGATATTGAGTTCACATTTCCCTAACTGTCTAAATTTTTTCACACTTTGAATTAGGTTACACAGGATACAAAGCAGGTCCATGTGGTACAACTGGCTGTTAGGAATCTTAGACAGTCTGTGGGTTTCCCATCCACTTTTTCCTCTGTGAAATTTACTGAAGAAACCAGTTCATTTGTCCTATAGAGTTTCCTACAGCCTAAACTTTCTGATTGTAGGCCTCTGTCATTTAACTTTTCTCTACCCTCTGTATTTCTTGTAATTTGGTGATTAAATACGGAGCTTTGGCCAAATTCAGATCAATAAAAGGCAAATATTGTCTCTCTCTCTTTTTTTTTCTTTTCTTTTTTTTTTTTTTTTCGATGGAGTCTCACTCTGTCACTGGAGTGCAGTGGCACAATCTCAGCTCACTGCAACCTCTGCCTCCCGGGTTCGAGCGATTCTCTTGCCTCAGCCTCCTGAGTAGCTGGGACTACAGGTGCGCACAACCACACCCAGGTAATTTTTGTATTTTTAGTAAAGACAGGGTTTCACCATGTTGGCCAGGACAGTCTCGATATCTTGACCTTGTGATCTGCCCTCCTCCGCCTCTCAAAGTGCTGGGATAACAGGCATGAGCCACCGCGCCTGGCCAATATTTTCTCTCTTTTTGTGATGTTAGCGGCCATTTTTAATGATGACTTAGACTCATGAATTTATTAGGGTTTCCAAAATAGTGCTAGTCTCACTCTGTCATTTTTTCTTTATGAATAAGAATACATATAGAGACAGACTTTTACTCATCAACTGTTTTGTTACCCTGAGGTATAGTTCATATAGGAAAAGCAGGATATATATTCAACTCTGTTTATTTTCCAGGTTTTAAAATAATTTTAAACTGCAAAATAAACTCAACGAAGTCTATATGGTTAATTAGCACTCTTTCTGCATCTATGTAAATAATTAGGCCAAATCTAAAGAAGAAAGACCCTTTTTGTGATGGAGAATAACCTTTAAGATTAATCTGATCAAGAGGCAGGGAGAGTGGCATTAAAACTTGTTAAAGAGCAAAAATAAGTCACTGGATATCCTGTCTAATGCACACTTCAGGGTTATTTCTGCCTTACAATGTCTTTATGCTATTTCAAAACTCTGCAAAACTGATAGTTTATCAGCTGACAGTGGTATAAAACTGATAGTAGTGCAAATGATTCTTGATGATACAAATGTAAAGGAATTTTGTCTCGTAGCATGTAACTGATTATTGCCCCACTGATATTGACCACTTTTACATTTATTTGTAAATTTATTTCAGCATTCCTGATTGCTTATATGTGTGCAGTGTTTGAATTAGCCTTTCAACTGCTTGTAACTTCTTACTGATTTCCTCATTAAATAATGAGTTAGACATAGTCTTTGACACATGTCTATTTTTTTAAAAAGCTGATTCCTGGTCGGGCACAGTGGATTATGCCTGTAATCCCAGCACTTTAGGAGGTCAAGGTGGGTGGATCATGAGGTCAGGAGTTTGAGACCAGCCTGACCAACATGGTGAAAGTCCGTCTCTACTAAAAATATATAAATTAGCTGGACATGGTGCTGCGTGCCTGTAATCCCAACTACTCAGGAAGCTAAGGCAGGAGAATTGCTTGAACCCGGGAGGCAGAGGTTGCAGCGAGCTGAGATCTTCAGCCTGGGCAGCAGAGTGAGATTCCATCTCAAAAAAAAAAAAAAGCTGGTTCCCTAGCATCCTCCAAAATTAACAATATCATGAAATACTGTTTTGTCTGTTTAGTGGAGAGGGGAGTGAGTTTGAGCCATTGTGAGCCAATAACTTAAACACATTTGTTACGTTTTAATCATCTGCGTCATTAGACAGAGAGAGTCTAACCAAATACTGTATATTCTCACTTACAGGGTGGGAGCTAAACTTTGGGTACACACAGACACAAAGATCGGGACAAGAGGCACTAAGGACTCCAAGCGGGGGTTGAGGGGAAGAGCTGAAAAACCACCTATTGGAGTACTGTGCTCACTAACTGGGTGATGGGATTATTAGAAGCCTAAACTTTAGCATCATGCAACATAGTCATGTAACAAACCTGTACATGTACCTCCTGAATCTAAAATTTAAAATAAATATAGTCATACATAACAAAAAAACTGCAAACAAAACTACAAGGTTTTTATGTAACCATATTAATTTTACATCTGTATCTCCTTTCAACCATGCCAAAAACTATTTCTTAATATAATTAATCTGTTGGATTTAATTTCACAATATCCACGCACGTCTCAAAATAACAATGCCAGTACAACTGCCAAAAAAAATGACTGAAAATAGTTTAAGATTTATATTTCTTTTTATTCTTACAGTACATTCTATCAGAAATAGTCAAATTATGGTGTTTTAAACTCACATGGTTCCTTTATGTGTGGTTATGCTACTGATCAGGAACCCAGGTTCATTCCTTTTATTTCATTTTTTCTTGTTTAGGAATTGTTTCTAAAACTGAGTTTCATTTATAATTATATAAAATGATTCTAAAGTCAGGTCTACAAGTGAATCTTCACGTAAGTCTAGCCTTTATTCTGTTCCTCCACTCTATTTCCTCCCTTCTATTTTTTAATAGGTAAGCATTTATTTTTTAATTTTATATTTTATCTTTACATCTTTTTAAAATAAAAGTATATAACAGCAGCATAATACACACATTTTCTTCACTTACTTTTTTTGCACTTAATATAGTGAAGATCTTGCTATAAGAACACACAACCCTATTCCATTCTACAACTGCTTAATACTTCATGGTACAGATGAATCACCATTTTTTATTATTTATTTATTTATTTAGAGATGGAGTCTCGCTCTGTCACCCAGGCTGGAGTGCAATGGTGCGATCTCGGCTCACTGCACAAAGGACAATACTAAGAAATGCTTTCTGCTAATTATATCAGAAAATATATGAAAATATCTTCTAGAAAATACAAGTGACCAAAACCAATTTCAAAAGAACAAAAAACCTGAACATAATCTTGAGAAAAATATCAGTAAAACTCTACCCACAAAAAGCAGCAGGCCCACAGCGTTTCACGGGTAGATCTGTTTCAAACTTTCAAAAACATCTAATCTTCCGATAATAGGGCAACAGGCAAGTTCCCCAATGCATTTATAAGACCAGAAGGTTTTCTATTTCTTGAGCAATTCAGTGCAATAGCCGTTAAGTGGGACAGAACAAGTTCCATGTCCTGGGAGAGGCCAAGGTCACCTGAGTGGGGTGAAAGCTCTAGCAACGGGACAAGGGTGACTGCACAGACAAGCCAGTTATGGGGGACATCGCAGCCCAGGTGGGAAGCTAAGCGCACCCATGTGGGACGGAGTGGCAGCGAGGATAGTGGATTGGTTATTTACAAGGGGAATTAATCAAATAAGGAAATATGGTAAAGATAATAGGCGCTGAGTTTCTCAAACCAGAATACACACAGTGGTGCTGTATTGCAAATGGCAGTCTAAGGTAATCTCATAGTCTTCAGTGCTGTGTAGATGACTGATGGATAGATATCCTATAATTGCATCACCTAGAGGGCTGGGAGCAATGATATTCCCAGTAGGCATGAGCGAACCTAGCAACCTTGTTTCTTTTTTTTGAGACGGAGTCTCGCTCTGTCACCAGGCTGGAGTGCAGTGGCACAATCTCGGCTCACTGCAAGCTCCGCCTTCTGGGTTCAAGGGATTTTCCTGCCTCAGCCTCCCAAGTAGCTGAGACTACAGGCGCATGCCACCTCACACCTGTAATCCTAGCACTTTGGGAGGCCGAGGCGGACGGATCACGAGATCAAGAGATCGAGACCATTCTGGTCAACGTGGTGAAACCCTGTCTCTACTGAAAATGCAACTTTGTTTCTCAATTCCATTCTCCACAAAAAGAAACCAGAGTTCTTTAGGGAAAGGATTAATTCCAGGTCTAGGGCAGGAGAGCTGAAGACTGAACTCCTGGCCAGGCACGGTGGCTTACGCCTATAATCCCAGCACTTTGGGAGGCGGAGGCGGGCGGATCACGAGGTCAGGAGATGGAGACCATCCTGGCTAACATGGTGAAATCCCCGTCTCTACTAAAAACACAAAAAAATTAGCTGGGTGTGGTGGGGGGTACCTGTAATCCCAGCTACTCCTGAGGCTGAGGCAGGAGAATCGCTTGAACCCAGGAGGCGGAGATTGCAGTGAGCTGAGATCGCACCAATCCACTACAGCCTAGGTGTCAGAGCGGGACTCTGTCTAAAAAAAAAAAAAAAAAAAAAAAAGACAGAACTCCCTCTCTTTTGGTGCTATCAAGTAAGGAAATAATAAATGATGTTGGGGGCATGTTAAAGATGCAAACGCCAGCTTTAAGGGGCTCCCACTGACCAAATCAGTGACAATTTGAGTATCGGAATATGTAATGATAATAAGAGATTAGATAATAAGTTAATGATAAGAGACCCATGGGTCTATACAAAGTCTCAAAGTATCTCCCCCAAGTTATTTACCTTAAAGGAGAAAACTTCGCAGTGAAGGCACATGACACCTTAACCAAAGTGATCAAAGTTTCAAAATAACAGGACAAATTGAAATTTTGTGTCACCTGATAGGATCCAAAAATAACACAGGACTGCTTCTGTGATATTTTCCCCAAAGATGCATAATTCAAATCCAATCATGAAGAAACAGCAGACAAACCCCAGCTGCAGGATGTTCTACAGAAAGCGGCCTGTATTCTCCAAGTGAAGGTCATGATGGTCAAGGAAAGGCTGAGGAACTATTGGCAATAGGAAGGAGACTAAAGAATCGTAACTAAATAGTTCAGGGAACAAATTATTTTGCATTGGGCTTGCAACTTTTCTGTAAATTTAAGGTTATCTCTAAGTAAATTAGCATGACCTCAAAAATGATAATACATGAAAATTAAAGACTAAACCCCCTTATGTCAAAAGATGCAAAATTATATATTTTGAGCTATATGTATTTAAAAATTTTATCAACAAGTGTTTGGCTCTAAAATGCAAGAATGTTTAGATATCAGAAACCTCTATGTGTTATTATACCAAAGTATATGCCCAAAAAACAAATTTACAGAGTAAATAAGAAATTTTAATCATATTATCAGGTGAATAAAGAGCATATATAAATCCAAAGTCATTCATAGTTTTTCTAAACCTCTCTAAGCAAGCTAGGACTGAAGGGGTAAATAAATAGCTCAATAAAAGGTATTTATAGGGGAAAAAAACTCTAACAGCAAACACCACACTCTATGGCAAAAGTTAAACATTATTTCCTTTAAAATCAAGAATAAGGAATCAGAAACATCTTTACAGCCTGCTGTAACTGCTTCTTTTCAATAAGATACTGCATTTTCAGCCAATGCAAAAAAGACTAAAAGCCTTTAAGAATCAAAAAAGAAAACACATATGATGCTAAAGAATTATAGGCTGGGCACAGTGGCTCATGCCTGTAATCCCAGCACTTTAGGAGGCTGAGTACCTAAGGTCAGGTTCCAGACCACCCTGGCCAACATGGCAAAACCCTGTCTCTACTAAAAGTACAAAAATTAGCTGGGTGTGGTGGCAAGTGCCTGTAAATCCAGCTACTCAGGAGGCTGAGGCAGGAGCAGGAGAATCGCTTGAATCCGGGAGGCAGAGATTGCAGTGAGCCAAGATAGAGTCACCGCACTCCAGCATGGGTGACAAGAGCGAGACTCCGTCTCAAAAAAAAAAAAAAAAAAAAAGAATTAAGAATTATAGTATGGTATTTGCAAATGGATACCAAAGAAACCAATTCAGTCTTATCCATAAACTTATCTATATATGGACATTGCTATAGAATACTGAGTGTCATAAATCAGTGTGGAAAGAATAAATGATGAAAAATTGGTGCTAGGCTATCTATATAGGAAAAATACAAAAACGATTTCCATACCTCACATCATACACAAAAGCAGATTAAAAGCATAAAATGTGCAGATCAAAACTTTGAACACTTAGGGAAAAAATGCAGAAAACATCTTTACAATTTTAGGATTAGGGGAATTTTTTACAGCACTATACACAAATGTAGCTCTTATAAACACTGATGATTGTTACACATTAAGGTCAAATGATCTGTATGACCAAAAGAAGTGAAAATGTGGGAGAAGGTATTGGCACTAGATAGAGCAGACCATGGATTAACACGTAGAACATATAAAGATGTCTTACAAATCAATAGAAATGGGTCTAAGACATGAAACCTGACAGTCAAAAAGGAGTGAGAGTAAAAGATAGGCAGATACTTAATATCACTAGTAAGCAACAGGTACAAGTTAATACCGTAATAAATTATCATTCCACCCTGCACCAGAATGGCTGAAAAGATACTGAAAAGGCCAAGTGTTCACAGTGGGTGAAGGTTGAGGGACTGGCAACAAAAACAAAACAAAACTGTATAAAATGTTGGTAGGAGTGTAACTTGACACAAGCTCAAGAACAGTTTGGCAAAAGTCCCTGATTGCTCCATTTGTTTCTGGCTGGAGAAACTCACACATGTGCCTAAAGAAGTACTGTACGATGCCTGCAAATCTCAAAGAACTGCAAAGACCTTAACTGTCTAGCCATTAAGGAATGGATAAAGTTATTTTTCCCCCATAAAAGAACAATTAAAATGAGTGAATCAGGTCTACATATATCCACATGGCTGAATCTCAAATACATAATGGTGAGTGAGAACAGCAAGTTGCATAAAGACACACGTAATATCGCTTATACAAATCATGAAAGCCCACACAATAAAACTCTATATTGGTTATGTATCTATACCTGTGTAGTAAAATTATGAAGTCATACACCAGCCCGATAGCCGCAGACTTCTGTTATCTCTGGGGAGGGTGAGGAGGAAAAGATATGAGGCCTTGGTGTGGCCTCTGATGTTTCATATTTTGAAATTTGAAACAAGATTATCGATGGTGAATTGTTAACACCTCTGAGAAAAGCGGGGGGAATTTTGCCTCAGATATAACCGGTGGTGACTGCTGGGCAATCATTTTTACTATACAGGTGAGAATGTGAGTATCAGAGGGCACGAGGAGGAGAAAGCTGAGTCAGGGAGGTAAGGGGGCCAGGAGGCAGGAAGCAATTTATACACTGAAATAAAATGCAGATCAAGAAGAAATGCCTATAAGGACCAAACATCTTCCACTGATGAAACAAATGCAAATCCCAATTCAACAGAATGAACTAAAAGCCAGTAACCTATCACATTCCTCCATACTCACTACAGACTCTTTTAAATGACATTCAGTCCAGTGTTGATGAAGTTCACTTCTTCCCCCCGAGTGAAAAATATCTGCCTTATTTCAAGGTTAATTTGCAGCACCCCCCCCCCAAAACAATTATACTTACTTACCCACTGAATAAAACGTGTTGAATCTTTGCATTAAAAACAGCATCTGCTACATGTAATGGAGAAATACATTGGGACTATGAACTCTTCTAGTTCATCTAGTCCATAAAACAAACTATTATATAGCTATAATTTTTCTCATTTTACAGATAAAGAAACAGATTCAGACAGCTTAAAACCTACCACCACATCACCATGCTGACAAGTTAGCACGAGCCGTAATTCAAATGCGGTTTGCCAGACAGCCCCAAGACCCACACCCTTTTCCCTATACCTAACTTCCTATGAGGTAGATCTTATGTCCTGCTCTTACTGTTCTATGTGGGCTATACTCACCATACACCTTATATTTATTTCCCCATACAATAGAGTCAGATTAGTGGAATATACTTTTTGAACCAGTAATTGCTCTCCTAGGAATGATTTGGAAAACAAGATAAAAGTTATATTTAAAAAGTGGCAGTTCCAGACTGAGAATAAAAAATAAAAACATTAAAGAATAACAAGCAAATTCCTCCACATCAGGGACCAAACCCATTTTACAGGTCAAGAAACATCTGCATACAAACTAAGGAACCTACGTAAATTCCTATACTAGTGATGGTGGGGCCAGGATCTGAACCCAGGCAGTCTGATTCCCAAGCAGGCATGTTAATGGTTACGCTATTGTTTTATAAGCCTTTTTGGGATCCACAGTAGAAATATATTTTAACTCACGATCCTGTACACCCACACACACAAGTGAAACAGGTTCTACAAAACAACATTGGCCTCCATATGTAGCAAAAACTTTGTAAGATGCTGATTTCGTCATGAAATTGTCTCATGGCCCACGATTTAAAAAACACACAATGCTTCAGTGCTTCAAAAATACAGTATTTATTGTAGTAACTAGAGTAGCAAGTAGAAAAAAACTAAGTGGAGCTGCATGTTTAGCCACAGAGCTGAGTAATTATGAATATAAACAATTGCTATATGGAGAAAATACATCACGTTCATTGGAACCATGAATAATACTTACATACGTAGGAAGTATAGAAAAAATAAAATAGGTTAAGGTAATAAGGATATAGGCAATTACGTTTTTATTTTTAATTTTATAAAGACTTTCATTTTTCCTTACAAACTGGGGTGCTTAAGAGACCCGATAATAGCTTTTTTATTTTTTTTATTTTCTTGGCACCAAAGCAACTTACTTATGTGTTCCTTCTCGCATATCTGTTTCAGATCATAGTCAAGTTTTCCATTCGTTTTACTAAGTTAGGAAAAGTTTTTATACCAAAAAAAGTAAAGTCAAAGCAAAACACATCCTCCTTTGTTTATAGATGAAAATCTGGAACCCAATAACACAACATTAAAAGAACAAAACTTTGCAAACACATCCTAAAGCTACACACATTGAAGCGCTACAGAAATATGCTTCCTGGGTTCGTTCTCCCTTCCCCCGCTCCTCTGCACTGTGCCTTTGGGTCTCAGACCCTTGTCCCAGGGGTCCCTTTGAATCCACCTCAGATTTCACGAGGATGGGGCTGAGCCGCTCGGCTGAGGTCTGGCCCTGTTCTCCTCATCTGCCAACGCCTCACAGTACTGCGCTGGCCAGTCCTTGGGGTCTTGATTATGGACTTTGGCCACAAACTTAAGAACTTTCATCTTGCTGGTTTCCAGGTTGGTTCGCGGGCCCCACTGGAATTCGTAGTCCACGGGGTCCGTGTGGGGTATCCGCCGGTATTCCAGGTAACGTTGTCGCACAAAGTCCTCAGTAATGAGTTTCTTTGGATCTCCGAAAATGAAATGCTTCTTGGTGGGGTAGACCCCTAAGCGCCGCAGAAAGTCCCAGACTTCAGTCTCCTTGATGGTGTTGCCCTTCATAAAGATGAGCCCTAGGACGATCATCAGGAGGCCCGTAGTGGGCGTGCCTTGGTCACCCCTCACCTCGGCATCCTCCTCCACCGGCTCCAGGGTGTTGATGAGGATGTAAGTGTTGCTCTTGGGTTCAAGTTCCACCAGCTTATACCCGAAGACGTACTGGAGGCGCTCGGCGGCCCGTTTGAGGAGGTCGGGGAAGATGTCCTTGTAGTCCCCGATGACGTGCTTCAGTATGTCGGCCCGCTTGATGGGAATCTTCTTCTGGTCCTTAATCAGCAAAAACTGCACCAGTTCGGACACTTTCAGCTCCTGCTGCTTTTGGGTCCTGGGCCCCACGGCGGGGGCGGCCTGGGCCCGGCGGGCGCCTTGAGGCGAGGGGCCCTGCGACCCTTGCGAGCCGCCCGGCCCCCGGGAAGTGCTCGGGGCCTCCTCCGCGAAGCCGTCTCTAGGGGCCCGGGCGTCTTCGCCAGCCCGCGAGGCCCCGGAGTTTCCGCCACGGCTCCAGTCGCTGTCCCTCTCGGCCTGGCCGCTAGAGCGACCCCGGTTCCTCGGTTTTTGCAACATGTCACCGGCGACGGGTACGGTGCACGCTCCGGCAAGCAAGCAGCCCCGGCAGGGATTGTGGGTTGGCGACCCGCTAAGGCCGCTGACTGGGCGGGGCCCCAGAAGGGGCGCGCAGTGTCGCGGAGACTGCGTGCTGCGTCATGAAGCCTGCGCCTTGCGTCAGGGCGGCTGGGCGGGGCGCCCGCGCGGCTGCGGGGGCTACCAAAAGGATCAGCGATTTCTGTGCAGCCCTGCAGGTCTGGTCGGTGAATTTCAGTATAGTGAAGTGTTGTTCTTACTAACCCATGCAAGCAGAGAACGAGAACCGAAACTCCTAAACAAGTGTGTCGCTAAATTCAGGACCAGACAGGCTCAGACGAGTTTTACAGATGGTATTATGAGTTTCTAATTCTAAATCGGGAGCCTTTGTAAATGGAAAGATCTCACAGGATGAATGTGTGAGGGGGAAAAAAAAGGTGAAGAGGAAGGTACGACCGTGGAAGTAAAAGCATTTATTTCTACACAAAATGCAGAAGGACATAAAAAACCCAGAGGGCTCTTAGTTTTCGTCCCTCCGCTCAATTTCATACCCTCCAATCCACTGCCCCCAGTTACTTTCTCTAATGCCCCGTGGAGTCTGTTAAAAACAAAAGGCTGCTGCAGGCTTTCCGCGCAAGCAGGACTTCGGTTTCACTATTTCCGTATGTATATTCTCTGCATCAAACTCCTTTAGCTAGACAACTATGAGAAAACCACACAAAACTTGTCAATATTAAGTAAATGTTTTAGCTTGGTCAAATGAGTTTATCCTTTGGAAAACAACTGCCTTCGGCTCACAACCACAATTTTAGCAGAAATGCGTAAGAGGAATGCTGCAAACAAACGTGCACTCTCAAGAGATTACCACTTAATTTTGGGCATCACTGATCAAGAATTGCAATAATGTGGATCTCTTAAATTTCTTAATTCATAATATATTAGCTTTGAGAAAGAAAAGAGAACACAGGGGTATTTATCCCTCATCTATGATGTGTGCAGTCTATGTATATTTTAATTGTGCAACTCAAGTAGCCAAAATGAGTCATTTCATTAACTCAAACCATCAGCAATCTGCTGCTGCCATTACTTCTATAGATCTTAGCAAATTTGTTTCTTCTCTATTTATTGACTTGCAAAGAAGAAACTGAATTTCCCTGTCTTTTTAAAGCTACCCAGAAAGTGGATAAACTCTTCAAAGAACCAAATCGAGTTCCTCTTTAATGCAAATATATTCAAAGGAAAGCAGTTTAGAACACATTATCTGAATAATAGCATCAAACACAACCTTATTAAAATTTTGTTAAATGTTAGTAGCATAACACATTTGTTTGTAATTCAGTAGGAAAATGCAATCTGATAATGGCACTGGAACTGCTATAGTAAATGTAAAATCATATTCCATGAACTAATGCGAGTATGCTAAAATCTGATACGCAATGAGTAATAACTTACTGTTCCACACAAGATACAACTATATCCTCAGGCATCAAGCTTAATGACAAAGGCCTACTACGAAAAACAAATGTATTATCAAGGTATTCATTTTTTTACAATGAGAAAATTCATCTGCTTCAGTTTCCTTGCAAATTAAAATTTGGACTTAGGTTCATAAAAGCTTCCTGCCATCTAGAATTCTGCAAAAGGTCCCTACCACAGGATGTGGATGGTCTACCTGGAGTCAAAAAAGTTCAGCGACCAAGATATAAGGGGCAAGTGGAAAATTAAATAAAAGCTATTGTCAACAATTGGGCTGGTTTTTCAATGCTGTTTCTTGCTAAGGTATTCACTTACGTCACCAAGCAGTCCACCAATCAGGTTACCTCCGTGACTGTGAAAATCAGCAGTGTCCTCCAGCAGCACTCTTACCTAGATAGCACACTGTCATTACTCAAAATAGAGGAGAAGAGATGCCAGTTTTTAAGTCTCAAAACATCTCTCTATGCTCTGTCCAGAGGAATGCAGGTGAGAAAATGCAGACATAAAATAAGAGTATTAGAATGAAGTTTAGGCCCTGCATGGAGAAGTCATCCAGACCGATATTCCACCTTGGATTTCTACTGGAAGCTATAGATGTTTGGGGAGAAACTGGTGAAAACAATACTAACATTAGTAACAATAATATAACTGACAACAGTCAATGATTATATAGTAGTTGCTGCTCCATCTCCATGTCTGCAGTTTCACTTTCTGTGGTTTCAGTTACCTGCAGTCAACTACAGTCTGAAAATATTAAGATAGTTTCAGAGAGAAATCACAGTATAACTTATCACACTAATTATATTTGTTCTACTTTATTGTTAGTGTCAACTGAAGGATGATGAGGTTCATACATTTGGAAAGAGCGTTATTTCTCATAAAGGGTTACAGTCTGTGGGGTGGCCATTCCAAAAGGCTGGGAAGCAAAACCTCATGCTAGAAGCCAGAAACAGACACTTCAACGGAGGGGCAAAGGGAGCACGAATCTATGCAGAGTGGGGTGGCCAAGTATACATATTTAATAAGCTATGGGAGGAGTCATGAATGTTTATGCAAGGAGAAACATGCACATGCACAACTGCACTTCATGCCTCTCCATGGGACCCATATTCCAAAACTGGCAGTTAGCATGATCCAGGGTAGGAGTTTTCAGACCCTCTGACATCAAAAGGTGAAGCAGAGGACATGAAAACCCTGACTGCATGTCTTCCATAGACTGGCCATAACTACTTCATGGCTGGCAGTCTTTTACCAGGAAGAACTGCTGGGCAGTTGTGCCAAAACTCCAAAAGGGAGGGGTAGCATCAGGTGGTTGGTTGATACCAGTGGTGGAGTCTTGAAAGGGCTGGTTTCTGTCTAGCTCTTAGGGAAGAAAGCCTAATGGCATTTAGAGTGGGAGAGGGTTTCCAAGGTTATTCTGGGGTCCCCTTGGTCAAGAAGGGGTCTGTTCAGTCAGCTGGAGGGCTTAAGATTTCATTTTTATTTCTCATTAATTATTGTTAATCTCTACTGTGACTAATTTATAAATGAAACTTTTTTCTTTTTTTTGAGATGGAGTTGCACTCTTTTGCCACTGCACTGGAGTGCAGTGTCATGATCTTGGCTGGGTGCAACCTCCGCCTCCCGGGTTCAAGAGATCCTCCCATCTCAGCCTCCTGAGTAGCTAGGATTACAGGTGTGTACCACCATGCCTAGCTAATTTTTTTTGTATTTTTAATAGAGATGGGGTTTCACCATGGGTTTCACCATGGTCTCGAACTCCTGACCTCAAGTGATCCATCCACCTCGGCTTCCCAAAGTGCTAGGATTACAGGTGTGAGCCACCGCTCCTGGCCTAAATTAAATTTTATCACAGGTTCGTGTATTGATTAATGTTGAGTGTCAACTTGATTGGATTGAAGGAAGCAGAGTATTATTCCTGGGTGTGTCTGTGAGGGTGTTGTCAAAGGAGATTAACATTTGAGTCAGTGGACTGGGAGAGGCAGACCCACCCTCAATCTGGGTGGGCACCATCTAATCAGCTGCCAGCGTGGCTAGAATAAAGCAGGCAGAAGAACATGGAAGGACTTGACTTGCTGAGTCTTCTGGTCTTCATCTTTCTCCCATGCTGGATGCCTCCTGCCCTTGAACATCAGACTCCAAGTTCTTCAGCTTTTGGATTCTTGGACTTACACTAGTGGTTTGCCAGGCGCTCAAGGGTCTTCAGCCACAGACTGAAGGCTGCACTGTTGGATTCCCTATTTTTGAGGTTTTGGGACTCGGACTGGCTCCCTTGCTCCTCAGCTTGCAGACAGCCTATTGTGGGGCTTCACCCTGTGATCATGTGAGTCAATACTCCTTAATAAACTCCCCTTTATATATACATCTATCCTATGAATTCTGTCCCTCTAGAGAACCCTGCCTAATACAGTATGCATCTATGTATAGGGGAAAACGTTGTGTACTTAGGGTACACAATGTACCTAATTGTGTGTCCACGATTTCAGGCATCCACTGACGGTCTTGGAACACATCCTCCACAGATAAGGGGGGACTACTAGACCTTATTCCAGGTAGTTTACAGGTATGACTTCATTTAATCCCCACAACAAACCTATGAGGCATGTGCATGTATTATGTTTCTCGTCTCACAAACAGGCACAGGAGAAAATTATTAAGTTTTGAGGTTCTACAGCAAGTAAGTGGTAGGTCTGGGATCTGAACACAGCCAATCTGCCTCCAGAGACTGGGCTTTTAACTGTATCCTGATTCAGAGCAAACATTGACATGGTGTCCTTGAAAAAGTAAGGGCTTTTGGATCAGATGAACTAACATGAGAAACCTGTATGATACTGGCAGAGCTACAGAAACACCTCCACGCTCCAGTCTCCAAGTCAACAAAATGAGGCCTAATCCTGGCACCAAGATTAAGTGAGATAGATTTACCCAGTACCTAGCACAGGGCCTGGCAGGGTAGTTCACAGTTTCCTTCTTTCCAGGGATTTCTGTTAAGGAAAGTAGTTGAGGACTACACAAAGTTGTGTATACTGCAGGGGAGACAAAACCTTCCCTCCCCTCAAAGGGTCCCAGCTGGACCTGAGACTTAAATGGACATAAAATAGATTAACAGGAGAAAAGCATTCAAATTTCATTTAAGTTTTACAGGACATAGGAGCGCTCTTTAGGGAAATGAAGACCCAAAGAAGTCGCAAAACCTAAATGCTTTTACATTTGGTTGAACAAAGAGAGGTCATTGTGGGAAAAGTAAATTATGTGGTGAGGATAAAGGGAGATAATTATTTTAACAAAGTTGTTTGTACAGAATTCACTTGGCTTTGACTCCGCATTGAGTCATGTTTCTTTCCTCTTGGTACAGTAAAGCTATTTTTCACATGGGAGTTTTTATCGCCTGTTTTCAGGAAGAAAAGAGGAAATTCAAATGGCCTTCTTGCATCTGCTATTTTTCAAGTGCCTTTAGCTCAAAGTAATCCTTATGCCAAAGTGGCATATTTTGGGCATATTCTGCCATCTTTCAGTAGAACGATGAGAAAGATGTTCACTGCAGCAAAACACATGTACACAAAAATCAAAAGGGCTGAAAAGAAATACCTACATCAAGGTGCTATTAAAGTTAATTTGCTTTTAAAAATCAAAATCAACCCTGATTTTCTTGCTTGGGAGATGAATGAAAAATATATTTTCAATGAAGTGTCACTTCAAAGTGACACTATGCCATAGCAGCTATGCACATTCACATGTTCAATAAATTCAGTGTGATTTGAATATGGCATTTGTGACTTTCTGTTCAGGCAGTGAAGTCACAAAGACAAGTGGTTAAAAAAGAAAAACATTTTCAAACACTTTATGTTAATGACCTTCATGCTTTTATTACTAGACCCAAAAGAAAAAATCAAAATTCTTTGAGGCAAAAGCTAAGCTAGCTAAGATTTCAAGTGCAAAGGACAAGGAAATGCCTACTACAAATTGCTCTTTAGATGTTTACAGTAATTAAATGTTTTGTCTTTTCGATAGCAAATGCCTGCCAAGAAACTCTAATCATCTTTATTATTTACTAGATTCTCCTCTTCATTCATGGTATTTCTTGTGAATCAGAAAAACGCTTTAATTTTTCTGACAGCAACACAGTGCTACAAGCAGGTGAGGACTTTTTAAGGAGAAAGGCAAGGATCAAAGCATGCAGCCACCACATATGAGCTGTTCTCTGCCTCTTCCAGTGGAAGAAAGTGGGCCAATGTGCAGCATGTGAGCAAGGGAGCTGGGAGGCAAATACTAGTTTGGTGGGTAGACAGCAGGAAAAGTGATCCAGACATCTTAATGGTTGCAATAAAGTCCCTTGTGTCCACACATTTACAACAGTTACATATATTCATTCATAGCAAAGATCCCTCCTGCTCAGATCACATGGTAGACTACCTAATAACACTTTGTCCCTCATAAATGAGTATTTCGATGAAGTAGCAACAGAGTTTTCCTTGGCTGGTGGAAGTGAGTGGAGAGGTGGGCCTTCGTAAGATAGTGCTTTCCAAGCATTGCAGCCATTTGCCCGGAAGCCTGGTCTTAGACTCTCTTTTCAAGAAATGCATCTTCCAGATATCCAGGGCCCTTTACTTTGGAAAATCATTAGGGACTATTAAGTTATAAAATTACAAACATCCACGGTCTTGATAGTGGTCACTAAGATTCTCTTTGTTTGCTTGGTTGCTAACCCCTCTGTTCTGTATCCTTTCCCTTTGGGAACAGCCTCTTCCCACCTTTAAGAGACCTTAGTATAGGGCTCTGCCTTCCTTTCCTGAGTGCACAGGATGCAGGCCAGACACAGTGACTGGTTCAGAAGTTCAGTCAGCATCCTTCCAGGATATTCGGATAGATATTCTCGCTCCTCTGCGCTAACAAGCTGAGGGGTGATATAAGCCTAGCCACCTGGGCCCTTGCTTCTGAAAAACCTGCCTCAGGGCGAAGCCAACTCAAAAGAGATCTAGGACGTGGGAAACAATCTTCATGCTGCCATTTGAATCCCTGGATGCTGAGTTCAAGATCAGACTCCTGGAGATGATGAATTACTAGAGCATCTCCTTTTGCTTCATCTGCTTTGAGTTGGTTCCTGTCACTTGAAAGTGGACAAGGTCTGGCTGAATCAGTAGCCAATCTTATTATTCAGGGGAAAAGAGGGTAGTAAGAAATGAAACTTTGGAGCTAGGGAAGGTTAATAATGAGGAGTTTTGAATATAATGAGAGGTGAATTGAAAACAATGTGACATTTTTGTTATGTTTCCTCCCAGTGTTCTGTGGTTGGGGAATGAGCTCATCATTTCAGTTGGTGGCAACAGGGGTAAGGGAGAGACAAATTATGAGGAGCTGTGCTTTTCCATATGGAAAGTATATATGGGCCAGGCACAGTGGCTCACGCCTGTAATCCTGATACTTTGGGAGGCCGGGGCGGGCGGATCACTTGAGGTCAGGAGTTCCAGACGAGCCTGGCCAACATGGCAGAACCCCATCTCTACTAAAATTACAAAAATTAGCCAGGCCTGGTGGCAGGTGCCTGTAGTCCTAGCGACTCGGGAGGCTGAGGCAGGAGTCGCTTGAACCCGGGAGGCGGAGCTTGCAGTGAGCTGAGATTGTGTCACTGCACTCCAGCCTGGGCGACAGAGCGAGACTCCGTCTCAAAGAAAAAAAAAAGTATAAAGGAGCTAATCTGGTGATTTATCTTTGCAGAAAGGAGTTTTACACAACTTGGAATATAAATTAAAGCAGCGGTCCCCAACCTTTTTGGTACTAGGGACCCGTTTTGTGGAAGACAATTTTTCCACGGAAGGTGTGGAGGTGGGAGGATGGTTTCAGGATCCCTGCCTGCGCAGTTCACAGTAGGGCTCACGGCCCTATGAGAATCCAATGCTGCCACGTATCTAACAGGAGGTGGAGCTCGGGCAGTAATGCTCACTCACCTGCCACTCAGCTCCTGCTGTATGGCCACGTTCCTAACAGGCCACGGACTGGTGCTAGTTCACAGCCCGGGGTTTGGGGACCCCTGCCTTAAAGCATCTGCTACTCTAAAGTGTCTGTGTTCTCCATATTTAACCCAAAGCATTTGACCACTTGCGATACCACACAAGATGCCAGAAACCTCATTCTTCCAGGCTACGCTTTAGCCTAAAGTAGAGAGAGATGCACAGGACAGAGCTATGTCCACAAGCAGAGCTGACAAAGCCAATATCCAGACAGGGGCAATGCAGACAGGTGATGAGAAAACCGAACACATTGAAATGGAAAAAAATAACATTAGAGAAAAAATAAAAATATTCAAGGCAGACAAGAAGGACCCCATGTATGCATACCTGGTGGTCTTGAGGGAGATAACAACCATAAAGAGAGAAAGAGATGACTGTAGGAGTCCTGGGGAGATGGGCTGCCACAGGCCCCGCCTCTCTGATCCCACCCCTGCCCCACCGCAGCTCCCTCCCTTGGACTAATAACCACAGCAAGCATGCTTTCAGGGCTCTGGGTTCTCCAAGATCTGCAGAAGAGAGATCCAGCACAGGGCTCCTCCCTCCCTGAGACACAAGTGAGAGCTTAGCAACTTCATGCGGAGAAGAGGGCTTGCCCCTTCCCAAGGCCTGGGAAAAGCAAGGACGGTGTGGTACTTGTGAGGTCTGTGCTGGCAGAAGCCTGTGTCTCCCTTCTGAGAGAGTCCACAGCTGTCCCCTTTCTGAGAATAGTCCTCCAAGCCCTGTTCCAGGCTGTCGTTCTTCAGGAGAGCCTCACAGGCAGGCCAACTGCTGCCAGGCCTCAAGGTTGGGAGAGCCAGCAGTTTGCCTCCTGTGAGGCCCGGGCTGCAAGAGGCCCTTCGTGGTACTTCAACAGCATGTAGACAGTGCGCCCTCTGAGGCACCATGGCCAGAAAAGCAACACCCGCTGGGCCTCCTGCTACTTGCCAGCCTCATACTTTTCCAGAGACTCCCAACAACACGACCCACAGAGGAAAGGGAGAAGCACCGACCCTCTTCCATTTATCCCGCTGTATATCCCTGGCCTCTTTTCTGCAAATCGGTTGGCCACAGATGTATGAATTTATTTCTCAATTCTACTCCACGGCTCTACGTGTGCACTGGTTTCCTGGGGCTGCCGAAGCAGAACGCCACAGCCTGGGGGCTTCAACAACCAAGTGATTCCTCACAGTTCTGGAGGCTCCAAGTCCGAGACGGAGGAGTCGGCATGGCTGGTTCCTGCTGAGGCTTCTCTCCTCGGCCTGCAGATGACCGAGGTGTTCTCACCTGGCCCTTCTCTGTGCATGCACATTTCTGGTGTCTCTTCCTCCTTTTGTTGACTAAAGGACACCAGTCCTATTGGATCAGGGCCCCACTGTAAAGGCCTCATTTTAACCTAATCCACTTCAAGAACTTATTTCCACACACAGTTTGTAAGTCTCAGGTTGAGTCTTTCGAATTCTGGGGGAGACACCGCAGCCCATCACATATGTGGATGTGTGCCACTGCTGCACTGCCTGGTTACTGCACCGTGTTAGTAAGTTTTGAAATTAGAAGGTGTAAGTCCTCCAGTTCTGTTATTTTTCAGGATTATTATGGCTATTCTAGGTCCCTTCCATCTCCATAGGAATTTTAGAATCACCTTGTCAATTCCTGCTAAAAATTTAGTTGGAACTTTTTTTTTTTTTTTTGAGACGGAGCCTCGCCGTGTCACCAGGCTGGAGCGCAGTGGGATGGTCTCGCCTCACTGCAACCTCCACCTCCCGGGTTCAAGCGATTCTCCTGCCTCAGCCTCCTGAATAGCTGGGACTACAGGCACGTGCCACCACGCTCAGCTAATTTTTGTGTTTTTAGTAGAGATGGGGTTTCACCATGTTGGCCAGGATGGTCTCGATCTCTTGACCTCATGATCCGCCCACTTCGGCCTCCCGAAGTGCTAGGATTACAGGCTTGAGCCACCGCGCCTGGCCTCAGTTGGGATTTTCATAGGGCTTGTTTTGAGTCTGTAGATCAATTTGGGTAGCACTGACATCTTAAAATTAAGTCTACAGATCCACATACATGGGATGCTAGTTAATGTGGACAAGTGAATTTATTACTCCTCCAAAAAACTATTTTTACAAACTTTATATCAACATGAGAAATGATGTTGTATCTTTCTACCTGGAGGGAGCAAGAAAGTCAGGTGGTGTGTCCTTTGTACATGGGCAACCCAATTTCTTATCTAGACTTTCTTTTGCTCGCCTGGAAAAAAAAAAAAAAAGATATTGCAGAAATGTGATCATTGCTTTCCTTAGTATGAAAAACTGTTAAAATGAGTAAAGCCTGTGCTGAGCTAGAATTCTCACATTTCTGTTTTGATGTATCTGCATTTCACAGTAAAAACCCTGAGTTATGTATATATGTGATCCTGAAGTACCCATGATTAAAAACAAATATTTCAATCTACCATGTTCAGTTCTATTAGATCATTGAAAAACCTATCTCTACTCCAATTCTCTGAAAACGTGTAAATCATGCTCAGCATAGTGACAACTCCACTAGGAGAGGCTGACCAACTCATTTGTTACGAAGTCCCTGGCCCCCTGAGAGGGGAGCCCCCAGAAACCTAACGTGAAAGGAAACTTTCATTTTCTCCCCAGCTGCTTTCCTTGAGTTTGCATGATATGCTTTGACTGCTATGTAGAGCTGTCAAAAGCCTTGAACAGAGAAAATAAGGAAGAATGGCACTGCAGGAAATAAACAAGCTTAATCTCAGCTGGACAGAAGGAGGTACAAAGGCTGCCTGGGGAAGGAAGAGGCAGGATACGGGGAAGACAGAATGGACTCTGTAACCTCAGGAAAAAATAGCAACCTTATAAATACAAAGATGTTCCCTGGCAGACACATGTCAGCATGTGGATTATAAAAGACAAACCAGCCAACACCCCCCAGGCAAGTGAGAATCACATTCATCAGGAAGAAAGACAGCAGAAGGACCCTGCCGCCTGGTGATGTCTCAGCGGACCTGGCTGCAGCTTTGCCTCCAGCAGCCAGGGAACCCCCATAGGAAGGACAACCCAAAATGCATGAAAGGTTTTCTGATGGTTTGCTGCCCCTTGAGGTTGGCAACACCATCCCTTCATCTGCATGGATAAACTTGGGCACTCTTTTTGAGAAGCAGTACTTTTTTTTTTTGAGACGCAGTCTCGCTCTGTCTCCCAGGCTGGAGTGCAGTGGTGCAATCTCGGCTCACTGCAAGCTCCGCCTCCTGGCTTCATGCCATTCTCCTGCCTCAGCCTCCCGAGTAGCTGGGACTACAGGCGCCCACCACCACGCCTGGCTAATTTTTTGTATTTTTTAGTAGAGATGGTGTTTCACCATGTTAGCCAGGATGGTCTCGATCTTCTGACCTCATGATCTGCCCGCCTCGGCCTCCCAAAATGCTGAGATTACAGGTGTGAGCCACTGTGCCCAGCCTTTTTTTTTTTAAGACTTTATTAATCCCACATGTTTGAGACAGGTGGTTGGGAAACCAAATATTAATGAATTAACCACTTCCTAGGATTCAACCAGTCATTAAAAATGTACCCGTGAAATTTTCTTGAGCTGTTTAATTGTTTATCATTATCCCAGAGGTTCATACTCTTATGTATTTATTTTCCTTTCATATTTACCTCTAAGCAAATTATCTAATTCAACATGGTTATTCTGGATATTTAAAAGCTGTTCATTGGGAAACTTCACATAGTAATGTGAATACACCTGTTATGCTTAATCCTTTGTACTGAGGTGTGATTATTAGATGTAATTTATAGAAATTCTGCTGAACTCACTGTAATTTATTATCCATTTACAGTTTTACCTGATTAGTCTTACTCAAGGATGATATTTTGTAAATGTATAAATAAATAATGCAGCCTATTGAAATGGAGGTTAAACAATAAGCAACGGGTTTACAAGTGGACATGTGACCTAGCTCTGGCCAATGAGGTGCAAGGGATATTTTGGGGGGCATCTGAGAAATGTTTACTTGCTCTTAAAAAGAAGTTATAGGAAAAAAAGAAGGAAAACTTTCCTGTTCTACTGGACCCCCATACCAGGCATCTGCATGTACTGCCTCAAGCAGGGGCAACTGTCTCATGACTGAGTAGAGCTAAGCCACCAAATCAACACACTGAAACTGGCAGAGGGGAAAGCCGGAAAGATTCTAGGTCCTTGACTGTGCAAGGCTGCTGAACCAGCTAACCCTGCGGCAGCCCCCCTCTGGACTTGCCATTTGACGTGATAACTTCCTTCATTACTGAAGCTTGTGTGAATTGGTTTATATCACTTGCAGGCAAAAGCCACCCCAAAGCTTCCCAGGTGACATCTGTAGACGAAGGAGTCCCAACAAGAGGAACAGACTTCACCTGGTGAAGCTGTGCCAACCCACTCCACCTGTCTCTGAGATCTACGGATATTTGAATGTAAGCATGAAATGCTGCTCAAGTTCAGATAGACTACAGCTCAAGAATGTGAGACTACAGGTTGGTAGTCTGCCTCCCTCTCTAAGGCAAAGAGATGTTTCGATGTTACCTGGGACCTGAGAAAGGGGGAAGGTCTATGGTTTGCCCAGATAGCTCAAGTCTGTAGGTTAGACAGCCAGGATTTGTTTGGAAGTTATAAAGACGTATCCTCATATGTCACAGACATCATGTGATATGGTTTGGCTGTGTGCCCACCCAAATCTCATCTTGACTTGTAGCTCCCATAATTCCCATGTGTTGTGGGAGGGACCCCATGGGAGATAACTGAATCATGGGGAAGGTTTCCCCCGTACTGTTCTCATGCTGGTGAGTAAGTCTCACAAGATCTGATGGTTTCCTAAAGGGAAACTCCTTTCACTTGGTTCTCATTCTCTCTTGTCTGCTACCATGTAAGACGTGTCTTTTGCCTTCTACCATGATGGTGGGGGCTCCCCAGCCACGTGAAATTAACCTCTTTTTTAAGAGGCTTGAAAAAGAGGTCCATTAAACCTCTTTTTCTTTATAAATTACCCAGTCTCGAGTATGTCTTTATCAGCAGCACAAAAACAGACTAATACATTATCCTAACTTGAATGATGCCTATCCTCAGCCAGTGGTCCATTGTGAGTATCCATCAAGGATACTCCATCAAGGAGTTTTCTCCCACTGCACACTGGACCTCAGGGGTTATCACAAGCTCCCCAGCACTCTTCAAATTGTTCCTTGTTTCCAGCAAGTCATCTCTTCTCCACCTACCTCATGAATTCGGTATTTTAGATGCCTGTCACATTGCCTGTCGCTGATCCCTGACTCTTGAGACCCCACGATGTGCTACAATCTTGGCCCCTGAAGAAGACAGGAAGTTGTAATCCGAGGCTCTAGAGGGCTTCAGGCATACCCGTCTGTTCTTGTTGCCTGGACTCCTCCAGTACATCCAAGTCTGCCCTTTACCTGTTTCTTGGCTATACCTGGTCTCAATATGGTGATGGCCAGGGGACAGATGAGCTTTGAAAGCCTCAGGCCAACCAGCCAGATGTTCTCTTGCCTCCAGTGGTCACTGATGATGCCTGGTATAGGGGTGTGTCCAGAGGATGACCCACTGTTGCTCCCCATGGCCTATGATAGAGGGTCATGCTCAGACGAGGAGCTGACACCAAAGACCAGAGTCCAGCAAGAATCTATGGACCAAAAGTCAAGCAGTCTGGAGACAGTTTGCATCTCTGGCAGACCCCAGGGTGAGAAGCAGCTATCCCAGGCCACAGTAGGGTCAGCTGGCCTATCTGAGGGCTCTGGAGCAGATGAGAGGGAGCCCGTCCTGCACACTTGAAAGAGAAGTTGCAAGGTAATACTGAGGACAATTAAACTCTACTTGATTCTGAAAAGACTATTCCCCACCCTCACCATTAGGAGAAGAGACAGTGTAGTTTGCCAGTGCAACTGCGGAGGGGAAACAATCCAACAATCCCACCCTATCTGCTTCTGACTCTTCTTCTTCTTCTACTTTTTTTTTCTTTTTTTTTTTTTTGGAGACAGAGTCTGGCTCTGTCACCCAGGCTAGAGCATAGCTCACTGTAACCTCGAACTTCTGCGCTCAAGCGATTCTCCTGCCTCAGCCTTTCCAGTAGCTGGGATTACAGACATGAGCCATCGTGCCCCACTCCATCTCTATCAATCCACCATGGCCTGGGGGGGTTTTAGTTATCACAGCCTACAGCTGGGCCCAAACCAGCACTGGGGAAACTCCACACCCACCAAAACGAGGCAGCACAGCAAACTCATGTGCCCCCTAAGAGGGACAGTGGTTTGAAGGAAGGAGACAGCCAAATTCTAGAACAGATGGCTACTACAGAGCAGAACTAATGACAGAAACGGAAATAGACTATATAATATAAACAATGAGAACACATAAAGAGAGATTATTAGAGCACGAAAAATGCTGTCAGGACGGAAAAAGGCTTGATTTTGTTATTGTTTTGTTGTTCCTGGATCCTAAGAGAAACTCCAAATGCTTGACTTTTTCATTTAAAAATTTAGTAGAGGTACTGTATAAGAGAACAGTCCCCACTAAAAACCAAATTATGATTTTAGGAAGATAAAATGAAAAATGTATCCCATAACACAAGACAGAAAGTTAATGAACTAAGAATCACGAGTTAAAGATCAAGATATGGAGGGTGGATGCAGGAGGAGGCATCCTGTGTAAATAATAGGATTTGAGGGAGAAAACAAAAGTATGAGAGAATAAACAAAGAAATGCCAAAGAAACAAAACCAGTCGAGTCTTAAGATTGAAAGGTTCTGAACACGCTGAATTTAGACACATCCTCACAAAGTTTCTGAATTTTCAGAATAGGGAGGAAAATCATATAAGCTTCAAGACAACGTGTTCCAGGAAGAACACGTTGCTTTTAGAAATAACCAGTCTAGGGGCAGGGCGTGGTGGCTCACGCCTGTAATCCCAGCACTTCGGGAGGCTGAGGCGGGCAGATCACTTGAGGTCAGGAGTTTGAGACCAGCCTGGCCAACATGGTTAAACCCCGTCTCTACTAAAAATATAAAAAGTAGCCAGGTGTGGTGGCACATGCCTGTACTCCCAGCTACTCAGGAGGCTGAGGCAGGAGAATCGCTCGAACCCAGGAGGCAGAGGTTGCACTGAGTTAGCACCACTGCACTCCAGCCTGGGTGACAGAGAGAGACTCCATCTAAAAAACAAGCAAACAAAAAAGAAATAACCAGTCTAATATCACATTTCTCACCTGCAATCATGGAAAGTAATAGATCATGGGCTAACATTTAGTGGCTAGGGAGAAGAAAGAACCGATGAAGAATCCTCCACCAGGCAACTACAGAGAAATGGATGATTGGACCTGCAGTCAGGAAGCAGAGCTTCCCTGCACACGCTCTGCAAATACTCCAGAATACACTACCAAAGAGCCAGATCAGAGCAAGGGCCCAAGGGAGAAGACAGAGTGCAGTGATTCATAGTGAGGGTGAATCTCATAATATTTATTTTTAAATCTTCATGCACAAGGGTAACGTGAATGTAAGTTATAACACAAGTGTGTTCCTGAGGATTCTTGAAATGAAATAAGGAAAAGTTTAGTTAGATCCTAGCCCCAAACGATCTCAGCATACTCCAGGAATAAGGAGAAGACAAGGGCGAAGGAGTGAAAAGAAATATGATTCCCAGGATTTCTCCTCCAGGTGGGACAAGATGAAGAGGACAGTGAAAATACTGAGGCAGGAGGGTGTGCTGGTCATTCAGCTACGTTTTCTCAATTTCAAATCCACCGCTCCCTGACGCTGGAGTGGGGGCTCTTTAAGCTGTGGTTTTCTTTTGTTAGACGGTGTTCTATTGGGTTCTTCCAGTAAGAGGCAACGGAGGGAGCCTGCAAAGTGGGGAGACGAGATGAACTTGCTTCTGCCTTTTCTCTTGCTCTCCATGTCAGTACCAGCCTGGCAGTATCCCTGCCCTGGGCTCCAACCTCTCTCAGGACTCCCAAACCAGCTTTCTTGTGCTCTCTCAGAAGTATGAACAATAGCAAAGCACTTCCCTGCAGATATGAAAAAGACTGAAAGAGACTACCAGAAAACACAGAAAATGGGCAAATCCCTAGAAAAACACAACCAAGAAAAACTGATGCAAGAAGAATCACAAAGTTTGAATAATTCTAGGAGCTTCTGACTCTGGAATTCCAAACTTTCCTTACCAGAAAACTCCAGGCCAAGACGACCTCACTAGTAAATTCCACTGAACCTTTGAAGAAATAACACCAGCCTTAAATAAATGCTTCCAGAAAAGCAGAAGAGGGACTAATCCCCATTGTGTTTTATGAAGGAAGTGTAACCTCCATATAAAAATCTGACAAGGACATTTTGAAAAATGAAGAGTAAAGGCCAATCTCCCTCATGAATATACAATAAAAAAAATCCCGAACAAAACATTAACAAACAGAATTGAGATTCAGCTCGAGCAAGCTGAGTTCAGTCAAGGAAATAAGGTTGGTTCAACATTCAAAAACCAATCAAGATAATTCACCGTATTAACAGAATAAGGGAGTTCTCTCATATGGTCTTCCCCCAAAACAGAAGTCATATGATAAAATTCAATATTTATGTAGGATTTTTTTTTTAAACTAGCAAAACAAAACTTAGCAGGCTGGAAATAGGAACTTAAACAATCACTACAAACAACTTCCATTACACATCATATGTGAAATAATGAAAATGTTGCCTTAGAGATAAGAAATAAAGAAAGCTGCCATCATCACTTCATCATTTTACTGGAAGTCTCAGTCAGTGCAATTAGAAGAAAGAAACAGGCCAGGCTTGTTGCTCACGCCTGTAATCCCAGCACTTTGGGAGGCCAAGGCGGGCGGATCATGAGGTCAGGAGATCAAGACCATCCTGGCTAACACGGTGAAACCCTGTCTCTACTAAAAATACAAAAAAAATTAGCCGGGCGAGGTGGCGGGCGCCTCTAGTCCCAGCTACTCAGGAGGCTGAGGCAGGAGAATGGCGTGAACCCGGGAGGCGGAGCTTGCAGTGAGCTGAGATAGCGCCACTGCACTCCAGCCTGGGCGACAGGAAAAAAAAAAAAAAGTTACAAAGATTGGGGAAAAACCCCAAGTTATCTTATTTTCAAATGATGTGATTCTACATATAGAAAATTCAAAAGAATGTAAAGATAAGTTAACAGACTCACTGGATTTATCAAAGTAGCTGGATATAAGGTTAACAGACATACATCAGTTTTATTTCTATTTTCCAATAACAAATAAAATGGAATGAAAATAACAGCACATCTGGTACCTTTTCCCCAAGATGAATGCAATGCAATCTCCTCCCTACACACCCTTTCGTACCAAAATGTCGGTGGCTGAGCCTTCCCTCAAGGGAGGGGGACTATCTGTCCAGCCCCTCAAATGTGAACTCCTTTTGTGATCTGCTTTGAACAATGGAATGCGTGGAAGTGACAGTGTCTGAGCTCTGGAGGCTGGCACCTCTGCTTCCGTCCTCTGACCACGGTCCCCACTGTAGTGCTCTCCTTGCACGGACAGAGCTCAGCCCACACCACTGACTGGGGATGACAGGGAAGGCTCAGCAGTCAGCACCAAAGTTCCAAACAGAAGAGTGAGGCCGTTTAGACCATTATGTAACTGAGTGTCCTGTTTTTAAAAGTATGTCTTCTTTCTCCTTCCTGCCTGTTCCTTGTCTTGCCTTTAGCATGAGCTAACAGTCTTTGCTCTCTCTCCTTCTACCAGGCACTCCCTGGCACAATGTTTCCTCATCTAATTATGTGTTTATTTAGAAGTTCCAGAGACTAAATCTTGAAACAATTCGGGCCACTGTGGGATTCTCCCCGACCTGCAGATTACTTCCAAGCTCCAGTTAATTTGTAACTGGGCTGTACCCAAGACCGCACCAGCCTATTCACCAGATGGGGCAATAACGCAAGATAGCATCGGAACAAGTCACGTAGACTGGCACCCCCTCATTACTCCTGCATGCCCCTCATACCAAACTCCCCTTTTTAAGCTCTTACCCAAAAAGGCACTATCCTTGGCCATTTCCCATGGAATGGGGAAGAAAGCTTTCCGGATAAAGTCACTTTCCTTTCACTGTATCTCATCCTTGTTCTCGGCTTTGCAAGCGGCAAACAGCCGTGCCTGCATTCGGTTACAATTGGGTTGCTCCAGCTACACTGCAATCACGGAAGAAAGTCTAGGCAAGACCAGCCAAAAAAAAAAAAAAAACCAAAACCAAAAACAAAAAACACCCATGGAATCCCGAAGAATGAGAAACTATTGTTGTTTTAAGCCATTACTTTTTGAGGCAGCTTGCAGCACAGCAATAGATAACCGAGACACCATACTCAATCACAATACCACACACACATTTATTTTGTTTAAAGTAGAAATATATCTAATGAGAGATACGCAGTGCCTCTACTCAGAACATTATACAACAATAGTAAGAGAAATTACGTAAGACCCAAATACATGTGCATAGCACACATGCTATAGTAAAGATATCAACATTCCCCATATTGATCTAAAGCTTCAATATAATCCCATGAAAAATTCCAGCAGGGTTTCTTTATACAATTTGACCAATTTACTAAAAAACTCAGGTGAAAATGCAAACGGCCCTGAAATAGCAAAACAAGTCTGAACAACAAAATGCTGACGTTATAGATACCAAGTCTTATTTATAAATCTATAGTTATTAAGGCAATTTGGTATTAATGCAAGTATAGACGAAAAGACCAAGAAGACCAGAGAATCCAGAAAGTGACCAGTGGAGAGGAGAACACTCATTCGTCACAAAGATGGCACTGCACAGCAGTGGGGAAGGGACTGCCTTTTCAATAAATAGCCCGGGATCAACTGGATATTCATACAGAAAAATGAAACTACATTTTTTTTTACAAAGATTTACTCTCATTAAACTGTAGTTCTAAATATAGATGGGAAAATAAAGCTATCTGATAATAGGAGAAAAACGCTGTGACCCTGAGGTAGGAAAAATATTTTTTAAATCAAGACACCAAAAAGACCATTGAAAAGGCAAGCCTCTGAAAGCAAGAAACACACACTGTTATGTATGTATATTTGTGTGTGTGTGTGTGTGTGTGTGTGTGTGTGTGTATGCGCCTATACAGTCATGTGCCACATAATGCTGTTTTAGTCAGGAGTTTGAGACCAGCCTGATCAACATGGCAAAACTCAATCTCTACTAAAAATATAAAAATTAGCCAGGCATGGTGGTGCGCACCTGTAAATCCAGCTACTCAGGAGGCTGAGGCAGGAGAATCATTGGAATCCAGGAGGTGGAGGTTTCAGTGAATCAAGATTGCACCACTGCACCCCAGCCTGGGTGACACAGTGAGACTCCGTCTCAAAAAAAAATTAAAAAAAAAAAAAATATATATAAGTGAAAGTTCACAGCAGCATTATTTGTAACAGTCACCAAATTGCAATAAACATCCATCAACAACAAAAAGCATAAATAAAATGCAGGATGTACATGACGAAACACTGTGCAGCAATAAGGAGGAGGAACTATGGCTAAATGCAGCAACATGAATAGATCTCATTCCTTCACTGCTTTTGTGGATCTGGCCCTGGCCTCCCAGGGCACAGATACCAGAGGGACCCTCCTGCAAGTCCGTCCTCAGCTCACCACCACAGCGGTCCTCAAAAAAGTCAAAGTCTTTAAAATCCCCCGCCAGTCTGCATACTGGGCAGCCCCTGTTGTCTAGCCTCACCTCCTTCTACTCTCCCTGAGGGCACTCTTCCGAGCCATAACTTCTCCGTGCTGTCTGCTCCTTGAGTGTGCCAGGCATGCTTCCACCTCAGGGCTCTGCATGGGCTGTCCTCTCTGCCTGGAAAGTTCTTCCCCTGAGAATCACGTGGCTCACTTCCTTGCCTCCTGCAGGTCTTGGGGACGATGAACGCTTTCCCATGACTAGCACCCCGTGTCCATACTCCCGAGGTTTCAAACCAGTTTCACTTTTTCAACTTAACACTTACCTGTATCTGGTATATGATTGATCTGCCCATTCTGTATGATCAATCTTCCTGCACAAAAATGCAGCTTTGGGAGAATGAGAATTTCGCCTCTTTTGCTCTCTGTTATATCCGTAGGAGCCAGAGCGCTTCTAACACATAGAAAGCACTCAGTACAATTCTCTTAAAAGAATGGCCACATAAGAAGACATAAACATGAATGCTGACTGATGCTGCCTGTGCTTAGACAGAGCCTGTCTACTTGTGGGCCTCGCCGGTAGGTTCCTCTTCCTCCTCAAGCCTGTGATTTTCTTTCTCTAGGCCGTGAATTTCTATAGAAGGGACTTTTGCAGCTCCTGCCAGGGCATTGTTGAGACTAGCAGCCAGCACTGTGGGAGCCAAAGGGAGCAAAGCTGAGGAGGCTGATGGAGATGCAGCCTCATCTCTTCGAAAGCTCTCACTTAATCCCAAGTGACTTAATCCCAGTGTTCACAGAACATCCATGTGTACCCCTGCAGTGCCAGCTTCCCTTGCAGCTGGGATGGGCCATGTGCCTGAGTCTGGCGAACGGACATGTGAGTGGAAGGGGTGTGTTCCCTCTGGCCTGAGGCACTCACCATCAGGTGCCTCCCCCATCCCTTTCTTCCCCCTAGGCAGCAATTCTGGGGGCCAGGGAAGGGGTCTCATTACCTCCCTTCCCACACAGAGGAAAGCTGCCCTGAAGAGTCATCCAGTCCATACTATGCATTTGTGACCAAGAAACAAACCTTTGCTACGTTAAGCCACTGAAATTTCAAGGGTTTTTTTTTGTTACTGCAGCACAGATTATCTCATCCTGATGATGTTCCGTCAGGCACCCCACTCTTGCCTTAGCTGTAGTGGGCATCCCTGCACTCTGATGTCTCTCTGGTTCAACCTCTGTCTGCTACTGGGGTCAGAGGGACAGTTACAAAGCTGCACAGGCTCCATCTGGGACTCTGAGGGGGTTGCCTGCGTATCACAGACTGTAAACCAGTGCTCTCACTTTTGCCCTATCCACATTCCTGCCTTCAGAGACATCTGGTGACTAATTCCTGAGCCCTTGCCGGGCCCTGAGGCACAATCAGCTTGTTTCTTCCTGCCCCACCCTGCACCCCCAGCTCTCAGCACAGTGGATGAGCAGAAAGAAATCGAAGCCAACCACACAATGACACGCTTCTCGTGCTTCCAAACTGCTGCTGACATTTCCCATCTGTTCATCTCCTCTTTGTCAGTCTGAATCTTTTCTCTTTTATTCTTTTATTGCCATTTTAATGGTGCTTCAGGAGAAATAGTGATAAACAATAAATATTTCGTGAATATCTATTTATTTTGAATATTCATTGTAACCACTGCTAAGAACAGCAAAACTTTTCGGTTTGCACAGGGCTTTTTTCTTCCAAGAAGTTCAGAGGACATTTAAAATGTCAGTTCAAAGAACAAAAGGAAAATATTATTATTACCATTTTAAATCAGATAAAGCCCTGTGAGGTCTGAAAACCTGCCCCAGCACCCAGTGTTTGCCAATGCTGGGACCCAATCCAGGCTCCCATCTCATGATCTGATTTTCTACTAGTGGACACTATCCTGAGTGCCAACATTTATATCCATCTTCCCACTGTTCATAGGAATCCTATCTGCATAATCCAAAGAATACCTGCTGGAGACCTGACACTTACTGCAACTTCGCCAGCACTTTCCTGATCTTAACGAGGCATCTCACCAGTTTCACTACTGATCATCACTGACAGGCTTCAGTACATCATTTCATATATGAATCTTCATCTTTCCTTTCTTTCCTTTCCTTCCTTCCTTCCTTTTTCTTTCTTTCTCTTTCGTTCTTTCTTTTCTTTCTTTCTCTCTCTTTCTTTCTTTTCTTTCCTTTCTTTGTTTCTTCAGTACATAATTTCATATGTGAATCTTCGTCTTTCTTTTCTTTCTTCTTTCTTTCTCTTTCTTTTTCTCTCTCTTTCTTTCTTCAGTACATAATTTCATACGTGAATCTTCATCTTTCTTTCTCTCTCTCTCTTTTCCTTTTTTGATGGAGTTTTGCTCTTGTTGCCCAGGCTGGAGTGCAGTGGCACAGTCTCAGCTCACTGCAACATCCGCCTCCTGGATTCAAGCGGTTCTCCTTCCTTAGCCTCCCGAGTAGCTGGGATAACAGGCACATGCCACTATGCCTGGCTAATTGTTGTATTTTTAGTAGTGACAGGGTTTCACCATGTTGGCCAGGCTAGTCTTGAACTCCTGACCTCAGGTGATCCGCCCTGCTCGGCCTCCCAAAGTGCTGGGATTACAGGTATGAGTCACTGCACTCAGCAATGCATTTTCATATATTACACAAAACACAAAAGTGTATAATCAGATCATGAAGTGGCTTGGAAAATTTGTAAGTTCCCTATCTAGAAGCTGGACATCTTTGGTTTTAAAAGGAGAGGGCTAGAGAGAGGATAAATCCAATCAGTTGCTTCTTTCATTCCTTGTTTCTTTTCTGCTGTTACATACTTGGTCATAAAGAACACCAGAAGCAGGCCAAATACATTTGCCATGAGCAAAAGATACAAATCACAATGCAGGCCTTCTCAATACTGCTTAATATTAAAACACAACGCCGCATTCTCTACTACAGCTGTGTAGTTACAAAGAATCTATTCGAGTGGCCATATGTCAAAGATAATGGCACAAAAAAGCTGGGTCTATATGGCTCATGGCCCAACATCCACTGCTTAACATGATGTCTTTTCTGGATGAAGATCCTGAAGTCAGGCAAAGGCTCCAGAGGAGGACAGAAAACCAAAGTGAAGAGATGCACTAGGTAGGGAGGTCTTTGGGTTGTAAGTAATAGAAACTCAGCTCCCATTACCTCAAACAAAAAGGGGAATTTATTGACTCTTAGAACTAGGAAGGGATCCCCCAGGACCCCGGCAGAGAGCGGGGATGCAAGCAGGCCCAGAAGGAGGTGTCAGCTGCTGTGGGCATCGCTCTGTTCAGGCCATCCCCTCTGTCCCTGGCTTTGCTCTAATCCTGCAGCATGGCTTACTTCACACACAGGGAAGTGTGGAAGCTGGTCATGCTAAGCAACTCTCTTAATGGAGAGATGGAGTGTGGGGTCCACACCCTCCACCCCCTCTCCACCACCAGCACACCACGCCAACTCCAGGTATTCTAGGGAATGGAATTCTTTGGGGTTCGCTGCCATGCCCAAGGCAGTGCCTTCATGCTGTCCTCACAGCACATCCTGCAGTAACTGTGGGGAAACTGAGGGTGGGGGGGAGATTCTGACCTCCAACCCCCATGTCACTGCCAGGGAATCTTGCAGCCCAGGGCAGATAGCAAGAGCCTCTGCCCACTAGGTCTGGTGCTCAGAAGCAAAGAGGGCCCTGGGGGGACAATCAACACCAGGAGACTGAGGCTGGGTATGGGCAGCCCCAGCCCCAGCCCTGGGAGCTGGGATTAGGGCCCAAGAATGAGGAAACAGGGAGGAAAAAGCACATTGACCAATCCTGGAAGCAGCACGATTGCCAGGTTCCGGAAATTCAAAGAAGCAGGCAGTGTGTGGGCAGACTCCCATTAGTGGCCAGAGCCCAGAAGGAATTAACTTTGCCTTCAACCTCAGCCCACTCCCTGCTAACAGAGGGAGATGGCGACGAGCCCGAGGGGCAGAAGGAGGCCCAGGCATAGAACTGCACTTGTCCTGGGTCTCTGCAGGTCAGCAGTGGGATGAGTAGGAAGAGAGCCCACCCTGGGCATCCGCAGTGGGGAAATGAGACAAACGTGTGTCTCTTTTGCTACAGGACCAAGTCCACTGTCCTAGAAAGGTTTAGTTGACAGAAAAGGAGACATTCACACATTTCCTCCAGCAGATCTACTCATTGTTATTTGTTACCTGGGAAACTAAACAGCCATATATAAACAAGAAGGGTAAATCTTAGAAAATCTTAGAATCTTAGAAATCAAAGTGCCATAATTTCCAGGATGATATTAAAATGCCGTGACTTTCTGAAAAGGGTTCCAGCAATGTGGTTGAGAGAAAATATGGTGCTTTCTTTTCCACAAGGAGATTGAATGTGTCTTATTTACAGTTACCCAGAAAACAATGATGAAAGTAGCCACGTCTTCGCATTCTAGAGGCACAGGTCAGAGGTATCTGAAGGACGATTTGGCATCTTGGAAAGCGAAGTCCCAGGGCTGGGACCCTGTGGGGAGCCTTCTTCATTGCAGGCTCCAAGCCGCCAGTCTCCTGCTGCAGGCAGAAGGCTGTGTGGTGCTGCCAGGATGGAGGGTGCTGTACAGAGCCCAGGCACTGAGAGAAGCTTGTTACAGCCAGACCATCAGGAGGCAGAAAACAGGATGACAAGGGTCAGTTCATGAAGATCCTTGGATTGGATTTCATTCCAAGAACAGTGAAAAACCCATGGAAATCAGGACTTCGTGGATGTGCTTATTCTGACTTCCAGAGGGAATAATGAATCAACTGTCTACTGAAAACCCCTGCCTGTGCTTCATCTGAAATGCTGCCCCGCTCAAAACATGAAGCTGGAGTCAGCGCTGATGACAATGGGCAGCTGGAGTGGGACAAGAGGAGTGGCATGGCCTCAAGGAGGACCGGGTTCCCCAAGACTGGATCCCCTGCACCTCACCCCCGCTTGGTGTCCCCCACCTGGTCACTCCAAGGAAGTCATTGCTGAATTGACAGGCCTCTACTGAGCCGAGGGCAACATCTGGAAACGTACAATCAAACATGAAACTCAGCACAGTACTCATCCCTTATCTTAGGGGGATACATCCTAAGACCCCCAGTGGATACCTGAAACTGCAGATAGTACCAAACCCTACGCAGCAGTTTTTCCTCTTACATACATATGTAAGTTTATAAATTAAACATACATTTAATTTACATACATACATATGAAAGTTTATAAATTAAGCAAATAAGAGAATAACAATAGCTATTAATAAACTAGAACAATTATAACAATATGCCAGTATAACTACTACTATGTTTTGCCACCATTAAGTAAAATGAGGGTTCCTTGAACACAAGTACTGCGATGTGTGACTGTCTGATAACCATCCCGGCTACTCAGTGATGGCCGCGTGGGAAGTGTGGACAGCCTGGAGACGCTGGACAAAGGGATGACGAGAGACGGCAGGAGATTTTTATCTTGCGACTCAGAACAGTGAATTTAAAACTTGTGAGTTGTTTATTTCTGGAATATCCCATTTAGTATTTGCAGACCATGGTTGATCACAGGTAACAGAAACTGTGGAAAGTGAAACCTTGGGGAAGAGGGGACTGCTGTAGAAAAAAATTCTAAACTTTTTCCATATGCGTGTGGGCTCTATCCAATCATGTGAAAGCCTCAAGGGAACAAAGACTGACCTCCCCTGAGCAGGGAGGAATTCTGCCAGCAGAAGGGCTTTGGATCGGACTGTAGCTCTTCCCTGGGTCTCCAGTCTGCTGGCCGACCCTGCAGGTTTCCACAATCCCACGAGCCAATTCCTGAAAACAATCTCTCTCTATGTATATATACACGTCCTGCTGATTCTATTTCTCTGGAATATTGCTATTCATTCCAATTAATAGAAACAGTAATCCAGATAAGAGATGATGGTGACTTGGACGAGAGGGTAGCAGTGGAGGTGATGAGAAATAGTTACATTCAAGGTGATTTGCAGGATTTCCTGAAAGTTTGGATTATAGGATTGAGAGAAAGAGAAAGGTTAAGGATGACCCTACAGAAAGGCAAATGTCAGATGCTATAGAAAGTACAATTGGACCTATTTTTAAAAACACATGAAATCCTCAGAACAAATACTGGAAAAAGAGATCCCTTAACAAATTGTTACAAAACTACAAAATAACTAGGCCTAAAGTCGACAGAAAATCTTATGAACCTAAAGCAAAATAAAAACTCTGAAACTCTACAGAAAATCACAAAACTGGATGTTTTTTAAATTAAACATTACATATATTGAATACTATAAAGATGTCAGTTCTCACTAAAATAACATATAAATCCAGTAATCCCAGTTACAATAACAACTGGATTGGGATATGGATTCGTTTTCTAGGGCTGCTGTAATCAAGTACCACAAATTGGGTGGCTTAAAACAACAAAGCATCCATTAGGAGAGAACTGGTCAAATCAGAGCTTTCTAGAAAGGCCATCCCGTAAGAGCAGGTCTATCTCAGCTCTAGAGTAAGGGTTCATCTAGGCCATTGATTGGCAAACTGTAGCACCTGGGTCAAATCTGGCCTCTTACCCTGTTATCGTATAGCCTGTGAACTAAGAATGACTTTTCCATTTTAATGAAGAACTCTACGTCACAGACCATCTGTGACCCACAAACCCCGGTCCTTTACAGCAAGTTTACCAACCCCTGCTGGAGACCCACCATAAAAAATCTTAAAAACAAACTCAAAAGCACCAAGCTGATCCACAAATAAATGAACAAACTACCTGCCAGAACAAAATTCAACACTCTCTGAAGGGAACAAAATCTAAAATCCAGACATGCAGCCGTATCACATTTACAATGTCCAGCATACACTCAAAACTTAATAGATGAATTCACTAGAGAATAAGTTTCAGACAACCAAAATGACCAAAGAGACCCCAACAAAAGACAAATGGAAAGCTCTCACTGGCCAAACTTAGAACAGTGTGCACATCATAGGAATAATACTTGCAGAGAGTAAAACATATCTATGAAGTTCATAATGATCTTTACAAAAACACTAATCGGCCACTTCCAGAGGATGCTCAAGAACCAATGTATTCTCCTGATGACAGATAAAGGGAAATAACAAAGCACAGTAGATAACTAGTACCATCTCTATATGAAAGAATCAAACTAATAAATGATGAGGAAATTAGAACTAGAGTATCACCATTTTGCAACCCTCAGTGTATTAATGAATCCAGGCATTGCACATTAAAAGTTGCTAACATCAGCCGAGCGCAGTAGCTCACGCCTGTAATCCCAGCACTTTGGGAGGCCGAGGCAGGCGGATCACGAGGTCAGGAGATCAAGGCCATCCTGGCGAACACGGTGAAACTCTGTCTCTACTACAAATACAAAAAATTAGCCAGGCGTTGTGGCGGGCACCTGTAGTCCCAGCTACTCAGGAGGCTGAGGCAGGAGAATGGCATGAACCTGGGAGGCGGAGCTTGCAGTGAGCCCAGATCACGCCACTGCACTCCAGCCTGGGTGACACAGCAAGACTCCGTCTCAAAAATAAAATAAAATAAAATAAAATAAAATAAAATAAAAAGTAGTTGCTAACATCACAGAGACCACTAGACTTTGACATGCCTTTTTATGAATGAACAAAGTCCCACCTATCGTCTTACCAAAGAGAAAGAATTGGAATCTGATCAGGCCTCTAAATCCTATTGCTTATTAACAGGAAATACACAGAATGCAGGAACATCTTGAACTGCAGCAAAAGTAGATAATCAGTGAGTCCATGCAGGGTCTACTGGTGAAATGCTTCGGCTCTTCAACAGATAGACCATAAGGAAAAAGGACCCATGAAGATAAAAGGAGACAAAAAGACAAAAAAAATCCAACAAAACAAGACTAAACTGCAGTGTCTTAAGGATGCACATTTAGTGTTGAAACAATAAAAGAATCTAGCAGCTGAATGCACATGGTTCTTAAACATGTGGAACACTGACAAAAATTGACTACACAAGGGGCAGAAAAGCAGCTTCAACAAATGCCAAAGGCTTGAAACAGAAAAAGTATGGTTTCTGACAGTATAATTAAGCTAGGACTATATCAAAAAAAGATACTAGAAAACCTATGTTCACAAATTAATATCCTTGGCCGGGCGCGGTGGCTCAAGCCTGTAATCCCAGCACTTTGGGAGGCCGAGACGGGCGGATCACGAGGTCAGGAGATCGAGACCATCCTGGCTAACACGGTGAAACCCCGTCTCTACTAAAAATACAAAACAAACAAACTAGCCGGGCGAGGTGGCGGCGCCTGTAGTCCCAGCTACTCGGGAGGCTGAGGCAGGAGAATGGCGTGAACCCGGGAGGCAGAGCTTGCAGTGAGCTGAGATCTGGCCACTGCACTCCAGCCTGGGTGACAGCGAGACTCTGTCTCAAAAAAAAAAAAAAAAAAAAAAAAAAAAAAAAAAATTAATATCCTTCTAAGTAACCTATGAATCAAAGAAGAAAGAATAATCAATATTAGAAAATAATTTGAACAGAATGATGATATTAAAAACTAATAGGATACAAGTCAAGCTGTGTTTAGAGAGAATTTATAGCCCTGAGAGCATTTACTGGAGAAGTAAAGTTGAAAAGTAATGACCTAAGAATTCATCTCAAGAATTTAGAAAAAGAACTGCCAACTCAATCTCCAGAAAAGAGAAAAAAAAGAAATAATAAAGACAGAAAGCAATGAAATAAAATTTCAAAATACAATAAAAAGGGAAAAACAATTCATTGCTAACTAACAAAACTGGTAAATCTGAGGTAAGATTGATGAAGAAAGCCAACTACAGGCATAGATAACTACTATCAGAAACAGAAAGGAGGTATCACTTCTCCTATAGGCCTTAGAAAGCTAGTAAGAGGATATTAGCAACAAAGTTATAAGAATACATTTGAAAACCGAGAAAAAATGGAGGATTGCTTAGAAAAATACAACCCACCAAAACTGATACAAGAAGAAGAAATACTGAATTTGAATATATTGTAACTATTAAATAAATTGAATCCATAATTCAGCACCTTCCATGAAATAAAATCGCACAGCCAGATGACTTCAACAGTGAATTCTAATGACCATTTAAGGAGGAGATACTATCAGTCTTACATGAACTCTTCCAGAAAATAGAAAAAGAACTATTCATTGTGTTTTTCTAAAGGCAGCATAATCTTAGTACCAACCTCCGATAAGACCTTTCGTGAAGGAAAATGATAGGAACCATCTCTCTCATGAACATAAATACAAAGATCCTAAACAAAACTTTAACGAACATGACTTGAAAGTGAAAAAAAGAAAAAAGAAGAGTAATGTCCATGGTAACAAACTAGAAGTACATAAAAATGATAACACACCATGACCACATAAGGTTGGATCCAGGAAGCTTGCTTTACCCATAACAGGTTGAAGAAATATTTTATGATTATGTGACAGATGAAGAAAATTACAGAACTGTGTTCGACAAGTATTCATGTTAAAAACTCAGCATACTTGGTTTAGGAGCTTTGGCTACAACTTACTGGTGTTTAACAAACTCCTTTGACCTCAGCAGCTGAAAATCACTTTCCTATGGTCACGAAGTCTGTGGGTCAGGAACTCTCCAGGCACAGTGGAGATGGCTTGTGTCTGCTCCATGATATCTGGGCCTCTGCTGGAAAGACACAGTGGCGGAGGTGACCTGCTGCCTCTTCAGCATCACCTTTTACCTACCACTCAGCCCCAGGTCATGTGGCTGCAGCACACTGGCTTCTTGGCTGTTCCTTCAACTCACCAGCCAGGCTCCAGCATCACAGACCTTACTTGCTCTTCCTTCTGTCCGGGGCCTTCTTAACCAAACATCCACCTGGCTTGGACGCTCTTCTTTCTTAACTCACTTCTCAGTGAGGATTTCTCTGGCCTCCCTATGAAAAATCAAAATCCCCATCCTGTGCCCACCGACCCTCTCTGGCCCCCTTTCTGCCTGTAATTATCACTTTATAATATATAATATAGTTAATTTATTTAACTATACTTTTATTTTATGTCTTCCCTCACCAGGATGTAAACTTCATGAGGCAGGTATATTTCGTCTAATTTTATTCATTGCTGTATCCCCAGAGCCTAGCATATAATCTAGCATATAATAAGGCACTCAAACATTATCTGTTGATCAAATGGATGGGTAGGTAGATAGAAGAGTAGATGGGGGGGGTGGATGGATGGATGGATGGATGGGCGGGCAGATAAATGGATGGGTGGATGGGTAGGTGAATGGATGAGTAGGTGGATGGGTGGATGGATGGATGGGTGGATGGATGGATGGGTGAATGAGCAGATAGATAGATAAATGGGTAGGTGGGTGGGTGGATGGATGGATGGATGGATGGATGGAAAAATGAATGGATGGGTGGGTGGGTGGATAAATGGATGAATGGGTGGGTGGGTAAATGGATGGATGATAGATGGATGGATGGATAGGTGAATGGGTGGACAGATGGACAGCTGGATGGATAAATGGATGGATAATGGATGGATGAATGGGTAGACAGATGAATCAATAGTTGGGTGGGTGGATGCATGGATGGATGGATGGATGACAGATGGATGGGTGGGTGGGAGGGTGGCTAAATTGATAGATGGATGGATGGATGGATGGATGGACGAGTGGATGGATGGACAAGTGGATGGATGGATGGATGTAAGGCATGGCATCACCAATGATAGATAATCACTGGGTTAAAATGGAATATATGTTGCTATTAGGAAGTATGAATTAAAACTCTATGTGTTGGTATGAAAAATTACCAAGATTTATTTATGAGAAGGAAGCAAGGTACAGAACATAGTCTTAATATGCCCCTTTTGTTTCCATTTAAAAAATAATTTCTATACAGGTAAATATGTGTGGCTATGCATCATCAGTGTTTTCTGAAAGAAGTAAAAAATACTATTCATAATGAAAGTTCTAGGGAGAAGGATTGAAATACAGGTGGGAAGGATGCCTTACTTTTCCATTTAGCATTTTTCTGCAAAGTCTGAATTTTCTAACCATGCTACTCATATTTTTATTTTAAAATATCAACAGGAGTTTTTTGATGGTATGATTATGGGCTATTTAAAACAATTTTTCTTTACAATTCTTGCTACCTAAAATAATACTTTTTATAAAATAAAAAATAAAGATAATTTTATTTAACAGAATCAAGAAAAGCATTGCTAGTTTTTAAAGACTTCCTTGAAGCACTGAGAGGTCTTCTTTTATCAAATAAGGATTAGATAATGTTCAATATTTTCCATCTGCTAAAGCAGAAGTACTTTTACTTATGTATGTCCTTAAAGTTTTCAGTAACAAAAATTTCAGATAATCAGAGCACTTTGTTCTCTACACCGTCTGCTTTTCTGTAATTTTACTGTAATAGGCAGTAAAACAGAGTTGACAGAAAAATACTTAGTAAATAAATATGGTTTAAAACTTTTAATACTAAGTTTTACGTCTGATTCTGTGTCTCCAGATATTACCTTTGACTCAGTAGAGGCACAGCTGTCCACTCAGTGATGGCTCCCTGGGAAGGACCCAAAGGAAGCAGCATTTTGGAAACCCTCGTTCTATAATCTGAACGTTTGTGGCCCATGAGATTAATATATAGAAACCTAATTCCCAATGTGACAGTATTAAGAGGTGAGGTCTTTGGAAAGTGATTAAATCATGAGGGCATAACCCTAATGAATGGAATTAGTATCCTTATAAAATAGGCTCCAGAGAACTTCCTAGCCCCTTCCACCACGGAGGACACAGCAAGAAGGCACACCATCTATGAAGCAGAAGGCCAGACACCAAGTCTGCTTGTGCCTTCATCTTGGACTTTTATGCCTCCTGAACTGTGAGCAATAAATGTCTACAGTTTGTAAATTACCCAGCCTATGGCATTTTGTTACAGCAGCCTGAACAAACTAAGACACCCGGGGTCTTTGTTTAACTATGCATATTGAAGCTTTAAACCCACGCCCGTTTCCCTGTGTTTTTTCATTTTTGATGTTTGCTCAGTTTGTAGCCTGTTTTCACTCTTCATCTTCATATTGCAAATATCTGATGTGACAGTCGAGTGGAAGCTTCTCTTCCAATAAGACCATGTAACAAAAATGGAAAACCAAAAACTATTTTGAAAAAAGCCATTTAAAAAATGCATACGAAGATTTTAAAAAATTCCTGTTAAATTTATCGTGAGTCCAAGCTGTTCATTCAACTTATCATCTTGGTATTTGACACAGAAAATCCCTATTCACTGACTTTTTAAAAAGTAGAAAGATGCTGGTGAGTTAAGGAGGTGTAGAGTCCCATGTTTTAAAAGAAGATGCAGCTCACTCACACTGCAGCAATATCCTTTGCCAGTGGAAGCAAAATGAAAATTAGTTCTACTGAAAGTCGATAAAGTTTAAGTCCATTAACAGAGAGAGTACTTTATATTAGATTTTCAAATGAATGAGAAATTAATGGAGAAAAGAGCTCTCACAATAGCTTCAAGATGGGCATATTTATAACCCTATCCTGCTTGCCAAAAGTAATGACATTCCATTTTTTTCTGCCAACCATTTAAACGCATTTCACAGAAAATGGAAAAAGAGGGTTGGTGCAAATGGGATGTTTCTCGCAAGAAAGAAGAACGGTTTTGGAACCCTTGAGCAATCTGCAAGGCATGTCCATTTTGGAACATTCTGTCTTGAAATGTTCGCTGTTTTTATGTTTATTTGTTTACATATCATTTATTCTCCAAATCAATTACACAACATTTATTTCCAAAAGCCACAATAATAGATGACTGGCATCACATTCAGAATTGTTCCTAATGCTGCACAGTGGCCTGCTGAGGATCCCAGTCCGGCTCAGGAGCTGAGGCTGATCTCAGCCACCCCAGACCTGACCGACTCTGCATTAACCCCTGAGGAGCAGGCCAGTCTGAGCAGACTCAAAGGGGCCGCTTCTACTCGGAGCCACCTTGTACCCACTCCACCCTAAGCTTCTAAGACACTTCGGAGCCCACACGGTACTCCTTCACAAGGGATGGGTGGCCTGGCCTGCCACTTGAAATATGGGGCTGCTGGCACCTGCTGTGTCCTTCTCAGCCTCAGGCGTAGCTGCTGAAAAGGCGACAGAAAGAGTCCATTTTCATGTCATCACTTGGTTCATATTTGTTTGCAGCTATTTCAGTCTTTTACATTTGTATTATGCATTCTGAACAAGTTACTATCTGTTTCCTTAGTTGATGTAGTCAGCTGCACAGAAATACTGAACGCTTTTCTCAGATGATTCCAACCAAACTGACTTTGATTTCAGACAGAGAGCCATGGCCATGCTGACACATAAAACCAACCATGACACTAGGGTTTTTTTTCAGACTTTCATTTTTTCTTCAGGTTTAGGGATATCTGTTTAGGGGTACTTTTTTAGGTTTAGGGGTACACTGTCATATAGCTAAATGGCATGTTGTTGGGGGTTGTTGTGCAGGTTATTTTGTCACTCAGGTGACTAAGCACAGTACCCGACAGGTAGTGTTTTGATCCTCACGCACCTCCCAGCCTCCACCCTGAAGTAGGCCCCAGTGTCTATTACTCTCTTCTTTGTGTCCATGTGTACTCAATGTTTAGCTCCCATTTATAAGTGAGAACATGTGGTATTTGGTTTTCTGTTCTTACATTAATTTGCTTAGGATAATGGCCTCCAGCTCCATCCATGTTGCTGCAAAGGATATGATCTCATTCGTTCTTAGGGCTGCACAGTATTCCATGGTTTATATGTACCATATTTTCTTTCTTTGTTTGTTTTTTGTTTTGTTTTGTTTTGTTTTGAAATGGAGTCTCACTCTGTCACCCAGGCCGGAGTGCAGTGGCATGATCTCAGCTCACTGCAATCTCCACCTCCCAGGTTCAGGCGATTCTCTTGCCTCAGCCTCCCAACCAGCTGGGACTACAGATGGCTGCCACCATGCCCTGCTAATTTTTTTGTATTTTTAGTAGAGATGGGGTTTCACCATGTTGGCTAGGCTGGTCTTGAACCTCTGACCTCAGGTGATCTGCCTGCTCTGGCCTCCCAAAGTGCTGGGATTACAGGTGTGAGCCACCGCACCTGGCTGTATGACATTTTCTTTATCAACACTCCACTGACAATACTGAACAGATCATCGAGGCAAAAAACTAACAAAGATATTTGGGACCTGAACTTGACATTTGACCAAATGGACCTAACAGACATCTACAGAACTCTCCACCCAAAATCAAGAGAATGCACATTTTTCTCATCTGCACATGGCACATACTCTAAAACTGACCACACAATTGGCCATAAAACAATTCTCAGCAAATAAAAAAAAAAAATCATAACAACCGCACTATCAGACCACAGTACAATAAAAATAGAAATTAACACTAAGAAAATCACTCAAAACCATATGATTACATGGCAAACAACCATGACACGGTTACAGCCATCTTACCTGTTCCCTCATTCAAGACCTCCCTTGCAGCCTGCTCTCAACTCAGCAACCAGAGTGGGCCTTTAAAAAATTAAGCCAGGCAATGACGTTCTCTGCTTAACACCTCCCAATAGCTTCCAACAGCACACAGAGTAAAAGGCAGAGATTGACTTAGAAGGCCCTGCGGTTTCCTTCCCTCTCCCTTCCTCTATGATCCCCTCTCTTCCCTCCCCACTGCTCACTGCCCTCTAGCCACAGGGCCTCCTGGTTGCTCTTAGAACTGTCAGTCCCACTCAGGGCCTCTGTACTGACTCTTCCCTCTGCCTCAGACACCGCAAGGCAAACTCCTTCACCTCCTCACTCCCTCACTTGGCTCAAGAGTCACATGCTCAATCAGCTCTACTGTCCCCATCCTATTTACAATGACAGTTTCTGCCCCTATCACTCCATTAGCCAACCGTACCACATTCTACTTTCTAACAGACATTACCATTTTTAGTCTATTACTATATACCTTCATTAGGATGTGAGCTCCATGAGGGCTGAGGTCTGGGTTTGGTTTGCTCCCTGATCTATCTCAAATGCTCAGAACAGTGTTAATAGTTGAAAAGCACTCAATAAATGCTGGTTAAATGAACAAATAAAGGGCTTATCAAATGCAAAGATAAATTTTTCATTTAAATTCTCTGCCAGAGTTTCTGGTTCCAGAAGACGGGCAGAGGACAAGTCATACTGGAGCTTACACGGCACGATGAGTTCGGATGACTATTCTGAGTGAGACTGGAAGACACATGAGAATTTTGAACTGGGGAGTGATATGAGGTGACTTACAGGGTTTTAAAAGTTCATCATGGCTTCTGTGTGGTGCCCAGGATTCAAAGGCAGGAGTGGCGCCAGGGAGAGTATCTCAGCTGCCTTGGACCAGCAAGAGATGACAGTGGTTCAGACCAGGGAAGTCGTGCTGGAGGTGATGAGAAGTGGCTGGACCCTGGATATACCACGAAGGCAGAGCTAACAGGTCTTGTTGATACATTCTGCTGAGAGGGAGAAGAAGAGAGGGAGTGGCGAGAGTCAAGGGTAACTATTAAAGTTTTGGCCTGAGAAACTGAGTAAATGGTAGTATCCATTACTGGGACAGAACAGAGGGGAGAAGAACAGACTTGGGAGTGGAATCGAGAATTCTGCTTTGGATGTGTTAAAATGGAAATGCCTACCAGACATCCATATGGAGGTGCTGACTGGCCAGTTGGATACATGAGTCTGGAGCCCAAAAAAGAAGCTGAACTAAAGATAGTTGTTAAAGCCATGGATCTGGTTGAAATCCCATTAGAGAGAGAAGCTGGATAGAGAAGAAGACTCAGGGCTTGGTGCTGAAGCACGTCCCCTTTAGGAAGAAAAGCCAGCAAGAGAGGCTAAAGCAGCAGCCAGTGAGACACGGGAGGGCTGGGCAGCTCTGCCGAACTGGAAGCCGCACAGAGCACGTGTTTCGGATGCTGCTGTGGAGTCAGGTGAGAGGAGTCTAATCACTGACTGTTGGATTTGGTCATATGAGGGCCCCAGGGCCCCAGGTAGCGCTGCGATACCCCAGTGGGTTGTTGGTGATCCTTTGGGACGGGAAGCAGTGCCCACTGGGGCAAGTAGGGTGGGTACAGGCTGATTGTGGGAGGCCCAGTGCTCAGGGAAACCTGAGCATTCAGCATAGGCAGGAACCTGGAGTCAGGATGACGAGGAAAATCTCCCGAATCGGGCACAAGGATCCTTGCGGGCATGAGGGAGAGGGATTAAGCATGCTGCGTTTCCTGAATGTGCGGCATTAGGGTGCAAGGCGGTGCACCTGAATATGAACGGAAATAGCCGTCCTGTACTTCCGGAAGCCTTGACGACACCAAGAGTTACGCCCACAGAGAAGAAAAAGGTCTGCTTTTCTCATGGAAAAGGCTATATGTAACAAGTTTAGGATACCACATAACGATGTCTTAGTTTTAATTAACTTTTGTAATTCAGCACATTTCTAAAAACATATACTTTTATTTCTGATAATGCTATGCCAGTTTTTTACACTTGTTTCATATTTTTTCTCAAGGAAGTTATAGTAGTGTATCTAAGACACACAGAAAAATAATTGGCAAATTTTTTTTTTGGAGACAGAATCTTGCTCTGCCACCCAGGCTGGAGTGCAGTGGCGCGATCTCGGCTCACTGCAACCTCCGCCTACCTGGTTCAAGTGGTTCTCCTGCCTCAGTCTCCCGAGTAGCTCGGGCTACAGGCGCATGCCACTATGCCTGACTAAGTTTTTGTACATTTTAGTAAAGACAGGGTTTCGCCATGTTGCTCAGGCTGGTTTCAATCTCCTGATCTCAGGCAATCCACCCTCCTCAGCCTCCCAAAATGCTGGGATTACAGGAGTGAGCCACGGCAGCCAGCTGGCAAATATTCTTTTTCATTTTTAAGTTCTTTTGCCAAGAACTCAATTGTGTATAGTGGTGTTTCTCTCTAGCTTTCTGTAACTAAATGAGAACATTAATTTCAAATGTATCTCTCTACTAAAATCAAACAAGGTGCTCTATCCTTCCTTTTATACAAAAAAACAAAAAACATGACAATCATCTGATGAAATAGGAAAATTTGAACAGCCATGTTTTAAAAGCGGATCATGTTATGCTTCCGCTAACAAAAAAAAACACCTGAAGTCAAAATAAACATTTAAATAACCTGAACATGCCAATAATCAACACTGCTTTCTATCATAATCATCACTGAACATTGAAAGATTAACATCTTGCTAGTGGTTTAAAGTAGATCAGGCATTGGATACAGATCCTTCCCACTGGTGTTTACTATCCCACTGCAAGAGATGTTGGGTGAAATACAAACATAGCAAAAAATTTAAAAGGGAGAAATTGGATTTAGAGAAAAAACTAACTTCCCTATTGCTATGGACTAAATTGTACCCTCTCCATTCATATGTTGAAGCCTTAACCACCAATGTGACTATATTTGGAGATAGGGTCTTTAGTAGGTACTTCAGGCTAAATAAGGTCACAAGGGTAGAGTCCTGACACACAAGGATTGGTGGCCTTAGAAAAGAAGGAAGAGACAGAGACCTCTCTCCACCTGTACACACATGGAGAAGAGGCCATGTGAAGATACGGTGGGAAGGCGGCCGTCTGCAAGCCAGGAAGCGAGTCTTCGCCAGAACCAGACCATGCTGCCACCTTAATCTTGGACTTTCTAGCCTCCAGAACTGAGAAAAACTAAATTTTTGTGTTTAATCCACCTAGTCTACATTATTTCGTTATGACATGCCAAGATGACTAAACTACCTATTGATGAGTTTTTAAAAAATTATTTTAGAAGAGAAACAATATGTTGGGTTGTAATGTCCACAAATAAGCAATAATGTTTTTATATATTTCTATAATGTTTCTGAGAGAGAAAAATTTTTAATTGAGTAAATTTCTCCCCCTAGAATTCCTGTCTACAGATTACTTCTTCCATATACTCTGACCTCAACAATTACTCCTAACAGGAATTCGAACCATCTTGATACTTGACCAGCCTGGCCAACATGGTGAAACCCCGTCTCTACTAAAAACACAAAAATTAGCCCGGCGTGATGGCGGGCGCCTGTAATCTCAGCTACTTGGGAGGCTGAGGCAGCAGAATTGCTTGAGCCAGGGAGGCAGAGGTTGCAGCGAGTGGAGATGGTGCCACCGCACTCCAGCCTGGCTGACAGAGTAAGACTCTGTCTCAAAGAAAAGAAAAAGAAAAAAAAAAAGGAAGTGTGAAGTGTGGTGACTTGTTCTAGACACTTTCACTACTGATAATGACAGTTCACAGGACCAGGCAAAGCAGAGACTCAGCACAGTGCTGCAACGAGACTCTGGCCTGGGCGCCAAGTGGACCTGCCACTAAGTCAGCTGCCTCCCCTTACCAGCAGCGTGGCCCTAGTGATCACTACATTTCCTCCCACGCCTCATTTCTTCCTCAGCAACACAGGGATAAGAACTCCCTTGCAGGTGACTGGAGGCAGCGAATGATCCACACATACAAAGCAGCTGCAGTGGAACCTTGCACATAGCAAGAATTATTTTTAGAATGACTTTGAAGATGTTCAGAACACCCAACCCCAACATATGGAGCTCTGGCATACTGACTGTTTTGCAGTTAAAGACCCTTGAAAAACAGCAGAGGTAAGAAGGACATTCTAATCACACCTTTTCTTCCTGAAAATAGGAGATCAACATTCGCATGTGAAAGATGCCCTCCTTCACCAGGAGAATGAAACATTCTTCGATGGGGAGGAACAGCCAAGAGACCTTGTGAAAATGATTCTTACTCCTTCAGCCTCCCCACATAGTGTACCTGTCCCCAGCTGCCTCTCTTTGTTCATCCTGGTATAAAAGCATTTGGGTTTTGCTACTTCTCTGGGTCTTCATTTCCTTATGAGGGCTCCTGAGTCACATAAAACTTATATAAATTGGTGTGCTTTTTCCTATTAATCTGTCTTGTGTCAATTTAATTCACAGGCCCAGCTGAAAACCCTAGGAGATTAGAGGTGAAATTCTGTCTCCCCTATAATTGAATATATTATAACACAAAAATATACTGAGAGAGAAGTCATTAATTTGAGTATAGTGATCATGATAGCTATCAGAGTAATCCCTTTTAAAATAGTTTCAGTTCCTGTAGTACCAAAGCCCACTCACATGCTGTAGTATTGTAATCACTGTCGCAGTAATTAGCTTCCCTGACACAAAATCACCTCACTTGCTTTCCCACAGAGGAAGCAACATGCTAAAAGTGCAGGCTCTAGACCAGGTCTCCCGGGGTCCTAATCAAATATGTGTTGATGACCTTCCCTGAACCCTGGCTTTCTTCTCTATAGAAAGTGCTCAGTGGGGCAAGCAGGCTGGCTCACGCGTGTAATCCCAGCCCTTTGGGAGGCCAAGGTGGGTAGATCACCTGAGGTCAGGAGTTTGAGACCAGCATGGCCAGCATGGCCAACATGGCAAAACCCCATCTCTACTAAAAATACAAAAAATTAGCCAGGCGTAGTGGTGGGCACCTGTAATCTCAGCTACTTGGGAGGTTGAGGCAGGAGAATTACTTGAACCCGGAAAGCAGAGGCTGCTGTGAGCTGAGATCATGCCACTGCCCTCCAGCCTGGGTAACAGAGTAAGACTCTGTCTCAAAAAAAAAAGTGCTCAGTGGTAATGCCTAACCCATAGGACAATTGTGGGATTTTGAAAAATAACATATGTCACGCCTGTGCATGAAGCCTGGCACACATGGCCCTTAGGAAATGTACACACTGACCTGGGCATAGGACTGAGACCGTCAGAGGGAAACATGGGGCCTGGGCGTAGACCCCGCATGCTCCGAGGGTCTGCTTCCATGTGACGTGGACTGCAGGTCGCTCTCCTGACTCTTCATGAGATGAGCCGGACAAACAGCTTATGAGTGTCACCAGCAGCAATCAAGACAGGAAGAAAGGGGCATCATGTCCTGTCATGAACTAGAAAGGGGGGCAGGACAGAAATAAGTGGAGAAAAGGAGATCCTGAAGGTTCCATGTCCTCCCCAGCCTCACCTGTGAGCACAGGTGAGCAGACAGAACCTGAGAATTTGCACTAATAACTTCAAGTCTGGGGTGATGGGGTCTGAGCTGGGTGCAGGTAGTTCTAGGACAAGTTTTTAAAATCTCTTTAATAAAAACAGAAGCTCCTACGCAGCAACTCAGGGGTTCAACCAAGAAAGAAAGGGCCGGGGCTGAGGGACGGGTGACACTCATGGGAGCGGAACTGCCCCGGCTCAGTCAAGGGGACATCTCCCAGGGATGTCCTCAGAGGGAAGAGCAAGAAGCCAGGACCTAGCAAGGATGTGCTCAGCCCCTGGGGGATCTCCCCACCCTCTCCTAAGTTAGACAGTCAAGGCCAAAGGCAACATCCATGTCTGAAACGGAGCCTCTGACAGAAGAGAAACTGGCCCTGGTGGGTCTGAAGGCTGTCGGGGCAGGGAAGAATTGTCAGGGCCAAGCCCAAGAGCGCAAGGAGAGTGGGCACATCAAGGGGCGTGCAAGCACACCACAGCTTATCCGGCAAACAGAACGTCAGCAGAAACAGAGCTTGAAAACGGGGATAGAAATATCAACCAGACGCCGAAGCTCCCCACCAGAACTTCATGGAACCTAAATACACACATAAACTCAACAAAGGAAGGACTCGAAGTGAGAAAAACAAGACTATGATGAAAAGAAAGCTAGAGGCAGAACTAAGGAAACCAATTACAATGTGAGAATTAAAACCCCGTCACTGCAAATCTAATAAATAATTTAGAAACAGCAAGGAACAGAGTAGACATGAGTGAAAATTCAGGTAGTGGCCTGGGGGAAGGTGTGAGATCTCCACAGTAATTTTGTGGAAGAAGGAAGAGAGAAATTACAATGAAGAGGATCTGTAAGGAGACTGGGAATTTTTTTTTTAACTCTGGAAACAAATGTGCTTTGTGATGACAGACCTGTCATCTAAAATTTAGTATTCTCTCTTCAGTTTCATTTCAATTCTCCTGTTAATTTCAAACACAAACAATTTTTTTAAAACATACACATTATTCTTCCATAGCTTGTGTCTTGTATCATTATATGATCAATAGATTTCTGAATTTATGACCACATAATAGTCTGATTGTTTCTGGAGGGTATACTTCTGAGTAATTCATTGCCTTTGCGGTTGTACTTTTCTGTATTTGCTTACATAATTTATGAGAAACATGCATTATTTTTTATTTTTAAAAGTATAATCTTGGCCGGATGTGGTGGCTCACGCCTGTAATCCCAACACTTTGTGAGGGCGAGGTGGGTGGATCACTTGAGATCAGGAGTTCCAGCCCAGCCTGGCCAACATGTTGAAACCCTGTCTCTACTAAAAATACAAAAATTAGCAGGGTGTGGTGGTGCATATCTGTAATCCCAGCTATTCAGGAGGCTGAGGCAGGAGAATCACTACAACCCAGGAGGTAGAGGTTGCAGTGAGCACTGGAGTGCCACTGCACTCCAGCCTGGGTGACAGAGTGAGACTCCATCTCAAAAAAAAAAAAAAAAAAAAAAAAAAGGATGACCTTTAAAGGGAAGAAAATCCACTCAATATTCTTTCAATAAGTAGAGATTAGACACTATTTTAGGCACTCTTGTTATGAGCTAGGCCAAGACCTTGCCCAGCTTCCAGATAAAGTCATGGAGGCTGTAGATTCAGGAAGACAAATGTTAATCCAAATAGAGTTCATTCCAGAAATGCAAGAGTGATTCAGCATTAGTATATAGCCCATCCTATCATCAGAGCTAAAGAGAAAAATTATATAATCATCTCTATAGATGCACCAAAGGTATGTGAAAAATTCAGCATTCATTCATATGAGAACCACTCTATAAAACAGAAACTGAGAGATAGGATAAAGTTATGCCTGACAAGATAGAAAATACATATTTATGCAACACATACCTAACCTTAAAAGCCAGCATCTTAATTAACAAAGAAAAACTAACTTTTCCTGACACAGTCTTGAACAAGACAGGCACTCACTCTTCAACACTGAGTTTGAAGTATTAGCCCACATACTTAGATAAGAGAAATCAACTGTAGAAATAACATTCATGAAAGAAGTTAAAATTATCTTTATTTGCAGAGCATATGTTCATGTACTCACATGTGGAAAAACAAAAGAATCCCCACAAAACAAGCACCAAAAAAAAGAAAGAAAATCTAGTAAGAAAGCTGGTTGTACAATAAATACAGGCACACCTTGTTTCATTGTGCTTCACTTTATCATGCTTCACAGATGTTGAGTTTCCTTACTTACAGATCGAAGCTTTGTGGCAGCCCTACATTGAGCAAGTCAATGGGCAACATTTTTCCAACATCATGTGCTTACTTTGTCTCTGAGTAATATTGTGGTAATTCTCAGTACATTTCAAACTTTTTCATTATTCCTATATCTGATAGAGTGGCCTGTGATCAGTGACCTTTGATGATACTATTATAATTGTTTTGGGGCTCCATGAACTGTGCCCATATAAGACAGTGAACTTAATTGAGAGATGCATGTGTTCTGATCGCTTCATAGACTGGCTGTTCCCCTGCCTGTCTGTTCCCTGAGACACAACAATACTGAAATTAGGCCAATTAATAACTCTACAATGGTCTGTAAGTGTTCAAGTGAAAGGAAGGGTCACACATTTCTCATTTTAAATCCAAAGCTAGAAGTGATTAAGCTTAGTGAGGAAGGCATGTTAAAAGACAAGACAGGCCAGAAGCTAGGCCTCTGGCACCAGTTAGGAAGTTGTGAATGCAAAGGAAAAGTTCTCAAAGGAAATTAGAAGTGCTACTCCATTGAACACATGAATGATCAAGAAAACGGCCTTATCGCTGATATGGAGAAACTATGAGTGGTCTAACAGAAGATCAAACCAGACATAACATTCCCCTAAGTCAAAATCTGATCCACAGCAAGGCCCTAGCTCTCTTCAGTTCAATTCAATGAGGCTGAGAGAGGTGAGGATGCTGCAGGTGAGAAGTCTGAAGGTAACAGAGGTTGGTTCCTGAAGTTTAAGAAGCTGAGGCAGCAAATGCTGATAACCTGCAAGTTGTCCAGAAGATCCAGCTAAGATAACTGATGAAGGTGGATACACACAAACAACAGATTTTCAGTGTAGACAAAACAGCCTTATATTGGAAGAAGACACCATCTAGGACTTTCATAGCTAAAGAGGGGAAGACAATGCCTGGCTTCAAAGCTTCAAAGGACAGACTGACTCTCTTGCTAGGGGCTAATGCAGCTGGTGACTTAAAGTTGAAGCCAATACTCATCAACCATTCTGAAAGTCCCAGGGCCCCTAAGAATGATGCTAAATCTATTCCATCTGTGTACCAGAACTGGCCCAACAAAGCCTGGATGACAACATAACTGTTTAAAGCATGGTTTACTTAATATTTCAAGCCCACTATTGAGACCTAATGCCCAGAAAAAATATGTCTTTCCAAATATTACTGTTTATTGACAATACACCTAAGAGCTCTGATGGAGATGTACAAGAAGGTTAATGTCATCTTTACACCTGCCAGTACATCTACTCTGCAGCCCATGGGTCAAGGAGTAACACACTTTCAAGTCTTATTATTTAAGAAATGCATTTCATAAAGTTAGAGATGCCATAGTGATCCTGTCATAAATCTGGGTGAAGTACACTGACAACCTTGTGGAAAGGATTCACCATTCTAGATGTCATTAAGAACAATTGTGATTCATGGGAGGAGGTCAAAATAGCTACATTAACAAGAGTTTGGAAGAAGAGGATTCCAGTCCTCACAGGTGATCTTGAGGTTTTCAAAATTTCTGTGGCGGAAGTAACCACAGATGTGGTAGGAATAGCGGGAGAATGAGAATTAGAAGTGGAGCCTAAAGATGTGGCTAAATTGTTGCAATCTCATGATTAAACTGTAATGGACTAGCAGCTGCTTCTTACCGATGAGCAAAGAAAGTTGTTCCTTGAGATGGAATCTACTGTTGGTGAAGATTCTGCAGACATTACTGAAATGACAACAAAGGGTTTAGAATATGATATAAACTTACTTGATAAAGCAGCAGCAGGATTCGAGAGGACTGACTAAAATTCTGAAAAAAGCTCTATTGTGGGTAAAATGCTATCAAACAGCATTGCATGCTACCGAGAAATCTTTTGTAAAAGGAAGAGCCAATCAATGCAGCAAACTTCATCACTGTCTTATTTTTAGAAATTGCCACAGCCATCCCAACCTTCAGCAACCACCACCCATCAGTCAGCACCCATCAACATCTAGGCAAGAACCCCCATCAGGAAACAGATGACAACTTGCTGAAGGCTCAGATGACTGTTAGCATTTTTTAGCAATAAAGTATTTTTAATCAAGGTATATATGTAATTTTTTAGACACATGCTGTTGCACACTTAATAGGCAATAGTATAAGGTAATCATAGTTTTATATCCACTGGCAAACTAAAAAATTGGTGACTTGCTTTATTGTGATACTCGCTTTATCGCACTGGTCTGGAACTATACCTGCAATATCTCTGAGGTATGTCTGTATACCAAAATCAATAATGTTTATCCATAACATACATAACCAGTTAGAAAACGTAATAGAAGGCCAGGTGCAGTGGCTCACGTCTGTAATCCCAGCACTTTGGGAGGCTGAGGCGGGTGCATCGCTTGAGTCCAGGAGTTTGAGACGACCCTGGGCAACATGGTGAAACCCCGTCTCTACCAAAAATACAAAAATTAGCCAGATGTGGTGGTGCACACCTGTTGTCCCAGCTACTTGAGAGGCTGAGACAGGAGAATTGTTTGAGCCTGGCAGGTGGAGGTTGCAGTGAGTTGAGATTGCGCCACTGCACTTCGGCCTGGTGACAGAGTGAGATTCTGTCTCAAAAAAGAAAGAAAATGGTGACATGCTTGTGAAAGTAAAGAGTATTTTGAATAAATTGAAAGAAATATATTCTTGAATAAGAAGATACAACAGTAAAGAGATGTTAATTCTCCTAAAGTTAATCTATAAATTTAATGCCATATAGATTTTTTTTAAAACCATTATGGTCTCGTAGAAGCCAGGCAAACTGATTATACAGTTCCTGGAAGAACAACCAAGCAAGAATCACAAAAGAAACTCCATAAAAGATCAATAAGGAAGGCTCGCCCTTCCAGATATTAAAATGTATTTAAAGCCCCACTATTAAAATGGTATAATATCGGCCCATGAATTGACAGACCAATAAAATCAAACAGAAATATCCAGAAACACACACATTTGTCTATGCTAATTTAGTATATTGCAAAGGGGTCATTTAAAACAATTGAGGGAAACATAAACTTTTAATAAGTAGTACTGATGAAACCAGATGGGATGGCCATATGGAAAAAGAAAAATACACATCTGTTTCTCACCAGTTATATCAGAACTGATTCCAAACAGATTAGAAACTTAAATGGAGACAGAGGGACCCCACTTAAGTATTAGAAGAAAACATGGAATTCCTCTCTAACCGGAAAGTTGAGAAATATTTCCTACAACTCACAGTCCCAAGTAATAAGCGAAAGACTGATGAACTTAACTACATAAAATACAAATATTTACATATAAATACTACCAGAAGCACATAAGAAAGACAAATGATAAACCGCATTATGCAGTAACCAGGAATAAGAAATGTCTTTATATACCGCTACGGACTGACCCCAGGCAATATCCCTAAGTTATCAAACCAAAGGCTGGAACAACGTTGCAGGGTAGGCACACGTACATGCAGTATGTGTACAGCATATGTGCTTGCTTATAATTTAGAAACGAAAGGACAAAGCGAAAATCTAAGAGTAGTTACTACAGGGGCTGGGGGTGGGGAGGCAAGGAATACAAACACGATAGAGATGACAACTAGGATTTTCAGGGGAAAACACTTTATTGTGTAGATTTGACTTTGTAACAGTAAATGTCTTATATAATTATGAAACAAAATTAAGTCATAAATGAATTAAAATCCCTAAAATCAAAAGCAAAATGAAATAAGTGAACCAGTATGATGGTCAGGTGCCTTAACCACAGAGAATGGTTTAAACTGACTGTAACATATCACCATTTAGTTGTATATCTCAAGTGGCTTATTTCCTGAAGGACAATCAAGAGACATGGGAACTCTGGTGGCCCCTGCTCACTGGGGCCAGCAAGGGAAAATAAAGAAGAGAGACAGGGAGACTTAAGAGACATAACAACCCAATGCAAAAAGAGAGAAACGGACAGACACACAGAAATTTGGACATGAGATATTTTATGATAAACCAAATTATTGGTATCTATTAGTTGTGACCATGGCATTGTGACTATATCATTTTCAAAATAAAAAATAAGGGCCACCTTCTCCTTTAGAGGTACACATGTATGTATTTTGACATGAAATAATGTGAGATCTCAAGCTTGCTTTCTTCATCCGAGGGAGAAGTGGTGGGGTACTGATGACGCAAGAATGGCCAGGAGTGGCTGGCAGCTATAGCTGAGTGATGGATGCCTAGGGTTCAACATGTGACTCTCTTTACTTGTGTTTATAGTTGAGATATCCACAATGTAAATGTCAAAAAATATGAAAAATATGTGTTCAGATAATAACTCTGCTACTTTGTCACATAGCCAGTTTGTAAAAATTTCCTATGTTTTGGGAACCTCAATTCCTTCTTTTTAAAAAGAAGACACATAAACCTAAGTTACAAGACAAATTAGTATATGATAAAGAGGTAACAAAATCATTGGGGGAAACAAATATTATAAATTTGTCTTATTACATATTACAAAGCCTGTCATATAGCAGAACTAAACAAAGGCCAGTTATTTTTTCTTTTGGTACAAATATATGCCAAATTACTAAAAATATTTTACTAAACATAACATCAAAGTAAGACTTCAAATGGAGCTTTAAAGAGGAAATAAAGGATGAAGCCTTTGGCTTTATAATTATACAAAATAGCAATGTGAGTATAGAACTAAATTTATACCCAAATGCATTCCTCAATTACTGCCCGATTCAAATACCAGATACAATGATGTTATTCTAAGTAAAACCCATAAAACTACATATAGCTATTACCATAAATAACATTTAATTTGTAGGACCATAGTTGCTAAGCCTGCTGTACCTAAAACTTTGCTGACATATTCTGCCTACTGTTTCATAAAAAACACACAATAATCAGATTAGGTCAATTAGAAAGCCACAGGCAAAACACTGTTCCCTTTCAAATGTCCTGGTAAATAGAATAATTTTAAAACGAAGAAATATTCAAATCAAAATAGTCAGGTACAGACCTCAAAGCATTAAAGAACTAGATCTTGATACTCTCGAGAGTTGCATTCAAAGACTCAATCAAATTCAAGTTCATCACATATGCCAAATGGAACACAAATCTCCCATTGAAATTATCATAACTGCTGGCTTATTAAAATGCTTGAGTGCATTAGACATAGCATAGAAAAATTCAATATAATATCACTCCAACAATGTTTCCATATTAATCTAGAAAACATGGGGAATGGCCCTAAAGCAAAAAGAGCTGCCACTGGCTCACGCAGAATTGAACTTAACGGTTGCTGAGGCCAACCCACCTCAAAGAGGCAAAAGGTGTCATGGCAGCAAGGTCCAGAGGCCTTCAGACGACCCGGGTGGGACAAAGAGAAGAATTCTCAGCACTGACCCACAGAAGGAGGCAGGAGGCTGTGGTCAGATGAACAGACTAGCACCCACTCCGGCCAGCTCTCAAGGTGAGATGAGGGTGTCATGAGAAACCTCATGACAGCATCTCTGGAAGTCCACCCAAACTTGGCTCTCACAGGCAACAAAACACTCCTATTAGAGGTGTAAATTTTCCTCGTTTACAGAGAACTCTTCATATGTTGATGGAAAACTCCCAGCAACAAACTTGAAGGAGTAATTGCAGGCAGGCCGTGTTCTATTGCACTTCGCCGCATTGCACTGCACAGATACTGTGTTGTTTATAAATTGAAGGTTTGTGGCATCCCTGCAAGGAGCAAGTCTATCAGCATCATTTTTCTCATCTCCTGTGCTCACCTCATGTCTCTCTGTCAGTATATTTTAGCAAAGAAGTATTTTTAAATTAAGGTCTGTACACCTTTTTTTTTTTTTTTTTTTAGGCACTGTCTCGCTCTGTTGCTGAGGCTGGAGTGCAGTGGTGCAATCTTGGCTCACTGCAAGCTCCACCTCCTGGGTTCACACCATTCTCCTGCCTCAGCCTCCCGAGTAGCTGGGATTACAGGCGCCCGCCACCCCACCTGGCTAATTTTTTATATTTTTAGTAGAGATGGGGGCATGATGTTAGCCAGGATAGTCTCGATCTCCTGACCTCGTGATTCGCGCGCCTCAGCCTCCCAAAGTGCTGGGATTACAGGTGTGAGCCACTGTCCTCAGTCAAATTAAGGTATGTACACTTTTTAAAGATATAATGCTACTGCACACCTGCTAGACTACAGCTTAGTGTAATCATAACTTTGATATGCACTGGGAAACCAAATGATGTGTGTGACTTGCTTTATTGTGATACCTGTTTTACTACAATGGTCTGCAACAGAACCCACAAGCTCTCCAAGGTAGGCCCATACATTTTCTTTTTTTTTTTTTTTTTTTGAGGCGGAGTCTCGCTCTGTCGCCCGGACGGAGTGCAGTGGCCAGATCTCAGCTCACTGCAAGCTCCGCCTCCCGGGTTTATGCCATTCTCCTGCCTCAGCCTCCCAAGTAGCTGGGACTACAGGCGCCCGCCACCTCGCCCGGCTAGTTTTTTTTTTTTGTATTTTTAGTAGAGACGGGGTTTCACCGTGTTAGCCAGGATGGTCTCGATCTCCTGACCTCGTGATCCGCCCGTCTGGGCCTCCCAAAGTGCTGGGATTACAGGCTTGAGCCACCGCGCCCGGCCGGCCCATACATTTTCTTATTGGTTGGCCTAGTGCAAAAGGTGAACCCAAACTGGCAAAGATTAGGTAGAAACCAGTTTCTGCAAACCGATTGCTCCCTTTCTCCAGGGACATCTACCATCACATAGCCGTTTCCTCTACAAAACTGTTACCAAAGAGAAGCCAATTTGTTTACAGTCACACATAAAATTAAAAGCAACGATCAACTGTATACCACCTAAAGTACCTACTCTAGTCAAAATGAAGCTATGAAGAGTAAGAACATCCCATTTTGACATCTGCACTTCATACTCAAACCAAGGCAGAGCCCTGAGAGTAAGGGCCAGGGAGACCCTTACGACCGCCATGGGTACTGAAGACACGAGAAATAGTTAATGGCAGGCCGCTTGTTACTTCATTTCAGATGAATGGAAATCTGAAGGCCTCCATGTTCTATAAACTCGGGTTTTCACATTAGAGACCAGTGGAGAGAAAGAGAAAGGGCAAGCCAGACCCCTGCTTTAAAGCACTGACCATTCTTTTGGAACAAGAAGCTCAGACAGCCTCAGTTTCCTCTGAAGTAGAGCAAGTTTCAATGCAGGCTGAGTGAACGGAGGTCCTGAGTTGTTCAAGCGCCATTTAATTCCCTACTGAAACTCACTGCTGCCATCCATCCAACAGCGGAGCATCTGTGCCCCTGGGCTAGGGAAGCGGACATGCCCAGATTTCTGACACACAAACCACTGTGAGAAATTCATCTGGAATAACAAATTTATCTTTAAAAAGCCAAACAGGGACATCCAGTTTCAGTTCCAACACGTAAAAAGCTGGAAGTTGTCACTCCCATCCTTATGACAAGAAAAAAGCTGAACAAACAGAAACTCAGCAACCTTTCTTGGACCCTTCAGAGAACTGAGGCTGCAGAACAAACTGCCACTGGGAAATCTGAAGGGATGGGAATGCAGAGGGTCCCGGCTGAGATCTGCTCACCTAGAGATGCCGCTGGGCCAGCCCCCGGTTGGAGCCCCCAAACGTTAATTCTGACAAATTGTTGGAGGCTGAGGGTGGACCAGCCTGAGAGTGAGAGATTGCTGGGGCTGCAGTTTTAGGGGGACCCCCTACACTTTTGTGTGTTTTGCCTCTAAGAACATCACCAGATTCTCAGGGTTAAGAGCCCTGATGGCTGTATCAGAGGAGGGAAAGGCTAGTCCTAGTGAGGAAAGAACAGAACCTGCTCCATAACAAAGGCCTGGTCTCCAACACGGCACTCCAGCTGGGGGAAGGCATCTTCCTGACCCCACGCCCCTGCAGCCTTCCTGTCTCCCCTAAGGCAGGAATAAAAGGCTAAGAAATGCTTGTTAAGGTGGTAGCCCAGAGACACAGGCCCAGTAAAACACTGAAATGTCATCATCAGAGTAAAACACATCACACACACACCTTCCCACCACAGCAACAGGGCTGCAGTATAACTACCACGAATTACAGTTGAAGGAGTTGCTAGACACAAGAAAGCGTTCTTAGGGAAGTCCAAAGACAAGAAAAGGACAAAAACAAGAGAAACAGGTTAATTTGAACCCTCTGGCACCTACAGCCACAGCAAATATTAAGAGCCTGATACCAGCCATATTAATACGAAACCTCACAGGTAATTACCTCAAAGGTAATTAAAGTAATTCCTTTAATTCTTATTACCTGATACACTATATTTGGTTTTCAGCAAAAAATTAGAAGGCATGGTAAAAGGTAAAGAAAAAAAGTCTGAGGAGACAGAGCAAGCAACAGAACCAGACTGAGATACAGCGAAGAATTTGGAATGACTAAATGGGGTATTTAAAACCACTATGATGAATATGCTAAGGGCTGCAGTGGGAAAAATGGACAAATATGCAAGAACAGATGGGTGATGTAAGCAGAGATGGAACATCTGAGAAAAAAACCAAAGGAAATGCTCGAAATTAAAAACACTGTAACAGAAATGAAAATTAACTTTGATGGGCTCATAAGTAGACCAGACACAGCTGAGGAAAGAAACGGTGAGCTTGAAGATAGGTCAACACAAATGTCCCAAACTAAAGTGCAAGAAAGAATGAGAAAAAATAAAAATAACAAAAACCACCATAAAACACTCAACAACAGTTTTATAATTTCAGCAAGTGTAATATATGTATAACAGGAATATTAAAAGGCAAAAAGAGAATGGAACAGACGACACATCTAAAGTAATATCAGTAAACCGATAAACTTTCCAAATGTAATTTAATAATGATAAATTAAATTTATTTTATTTAATAAAATAAGCTGATAGCTTTCCAAACAGACCCCAAACCATAGATCAAAGAAGCTCAGAGAACTCAAACAGGGCAACTACCAAAAACTCTACACTGAGGCATCTCATTCAAAGTGCAGAGAGCCAAAGTCCAAGAGAAGATCTTGAAAGCAACCAGATTAAAAAAAACACCTTACCATAGATGAACAAATAAAAGAATTACAGTAGATTTATCATCAAAAAGCAAGCAAGAAGAGAGTGGAGTACTTAAAGTGATGAAAGAAGAAATCCCACCAACCTAGACATCTATATCCAGCAAAATTATCCCACACATAATTTGCCAGGCCCAGACAGGCTGGGCGCGGTGGCTCATGCCTGTAATCCTAGCACTTTGGGAGGCCGAGGCAGGTGGATCATGAGGTCAGGAGTTCGAGACCAGCCTGGCCAAAATGGTGAAACTCCGTCTCTACTTAAAAAAAAAAAAAAAAAAAATTAGCTGGGCATGGTGGCAGGCGCCTATAATCCCAGCTACTCAGGAGGCTGAGGCAGGAGAATCGCTTGAGCCCAGGAGGCGGAGGTTGCAGTGAACCGTGATCATGCCACTGCACTCCAGCCTGGGTGACAAGAGTGAGACTCTGTCTTAAAAAAAAAAAAAAGTGAAAAAGAATTAAGACTTTTAGAGAAAGGAAAATGGAGGAACTGCATCACCAGCAATGTGACCTGTAAAAAATGTTAAAAGCAGTTCTTTGCAATGAGAACCCACGGACACAGGGAGGGGAACAACACATACTGGGGCCTATTTGGGGGAGTGGGTGGGGGGGAAGCATTAGGAAACATCACTAATGAATGCCAGACTTAATATCTAGGTGATGGACTGACAGGTGCAGCAAACCGCTATGGCACACATTTACCCGTGTAACCAACCTGCACATCCTGCACATGTACCCCAGAACTAAAAATTTAAATTTAAATTTAAAAAAAGTTATTTGAAGAAAGGAAAATGAAATAGGTCAGAAACTCAGATCTACGTAAGGAAAGAAAAGAGCTTTGAAGAAGGAATAAATGAAGGTAAAATAAAATCTTATTTTTCTTATTCTTTTTAAAAAATTTGAATATAAACTCATTTTATTCTTTAACTGACAAAATTATATATATGTATTATGTACATCATGTTGTTTTGAAATATGCACACATTGTTGAGGGGTTAAACTGAGCTAATTAACACAGGCACTGCCTCACATACTTATTTTTTGTATTAAGAACACTTAAAATATATTCTATTAGCAATTTTCAAGAATACACTATATTGTTATTAACTATAGTCACCACATTGTACAGTAGATCTCTTGAACAGAGATCTCTTATCTAACAGAAATTTTTTATCCCCTGACCAACATCTCCTCAATCCCTCATATATTTTCTTATTCTTAATTGATCTAAAAGATAACTGTTTTCTTAAAGTAACATGAAAGAAAAATAAATCCCGGGACCCTAACTCACTATGGCAAAGGGAAAAATTAAACTGGAAGCTGAGCCACGCAAGAAGCTGCCTTTCCTTTTGTTGCCCAGCAAACAGCAAAGATGAAAGGCCAGACAGAGGCCAGCCGTCTCCACAAGTGCTGCTCTGTGCTTACTTTATCTTGTGTAAAGTGTCGACTTGCTGAGCACTAGATGAATATATAATTGACTATTCCTATGTCCCCTCCTTTTCACGTGCAACACGTGGATTCAGTGATGTGACCACACCCGCCCTCCTTCCCCTCCTGCCCGCTCTTCCCCTTTAAATACTGAAGCCCTCAAAATCCTCTTGGGAAAAAGTACAGATCACAGATTGTTCCTGTGGCTTTCTGTTCCTTTTTCCTGGATGTGTCCTTAACCTTGCTTAAATAAACCTCTACATTGCTTGAGACCTGTCTCAGATACTTTTCGCTTTAAGGTAATAATAGTCAACATCTATTGAGTGATTACAGCATATAAATAAATGCAATGAACGATAGCAATGTCGTAAGAAATGGAAGAAGAAAACAGAGAATATTCATTTACAAGGTATCTGTGATACTGTGAAATATTTGGTCTTGACCTCTTTGTTTGGCAAACAATTCCTAAAATCCTTGGAATCCTCAAAGTGCTGTTTTTTTGCTAATGATGCTAATATCGACTGACAGCTTCAGGACGGGGCTCTTCACCAGAAAGACAGAGGCAGGATTAGAGAGTTGGAACTTTCGGCCCAATCCCCCAACCCCAGGGGGGAGAGGGCCTGAAGGCTAAGTTGATCACCAATAGCCAGTGGTTTAATCAATCACGCCTACATAATGAAGCCTCGATAAAAACCCAAGAGGACTGGGTTCAGAGAGCTTCCTGATAGCTGAACATGCGGAGGCTCCTGAAGGGTGGCGTCCTGAAGGGGGCATGGAACCCAAGTACACCTTCCCCACATCTTACCCTACACATCTCCTAATCGGTGTCCTTTCTGATATCCTTTATGACAAACCAGTAAATGTTGTGTTTCCCTGAGTTCCAGGAGCTGCTCCAGCAAATTAACTGAACCCAAAGAGAAGGCTGTGGGAACCCCAAATGAAAGCTAGTCGGTCAGAAGTCCTAGAGGCCTGGACTTAGGACGAGTGTTGGGAGAGGGGGCAGCCATGGGTTCCAGGCCCTGCACCAGTGAGGTCTGAAGCTATCTCCAGGTAGATGATGTTAAAATTAAATTAGAGAATGAGCACCTGGTGGCCACTCCTTGCTGTGTGGGGGGAAAACCCCCACAATTTAGGTCACAGAAGTGTTTTGTGTTGATCATTGTTGTGGTGTGAGAGCACAGGAAAAACACAGTTTAAGAATTTTTTTTCCCAAACAGCACCTATTCTAGATATGAACCAGTATTCTGTTATTTGAGAGTGAATAGAGAGTAGTTGAAAATGTAGAGTGAAAACTCTAGGGCAACCACTAAAATAATCTGTAAAAGAAGTATAATTGATACGCTAAAAGAGGAGATAAAATTGATTCATTAAAAATGCTCTATTCAAACCAGAAAAGGCAGGGGAAAAAAGGGAAAGAAGTGAACAACAACAAAAAATGTTACAAACTTAGTAGATTTTTTTTTTTAAATTACAGGGTCTCACTCTGTGGCCCAGGCTAGAATACAGTGGCAAGATCATGGTTCACCGCAGCCCCGACCTCCTTGAGCTCAAGTGACTTTCCAATCTTAGCCTCCCGAATAGCTGAGACTACAGGCATGCACCACCACATCTAGCATTTTTTTATTTTTATTTATTATTATTCTTTAGAGCCTGGTCTTGAACCCTTGGGATCAAGCGACTGACCTACCTCGGCCTCCCAAAGTGCTAGGATTACAGGCATGAGCCACTGTGCCCAGCCATGTAGAGGTTTTTAACTACATCAATCCAACAATGTAATAATCACTGTAAAGTAAAAACCTAAATAGCCCAACTAAAAGACAGAAACTATCAGAGTAGATAAAATAAAAAGAAAACGACATGTAGTCTACAAAAAATCCACTTTATATATAAAGATTCAGATTAGAAGTGAAGGGATGAAGAAAGTTATAGCACGCTATGCTAATCAAAAGGAAGTTGGAGTACCAATATTAGTTTCAGAGAAAGCAGACTTTAGGACAAGGGAAATTATCAGAGATCAATAGGAGCATCCCATAATGATATAAAGGTCAGTTTCCAAGAAGACATAACAATCCTTTACATGTATGCACCTAAAAACAGAGCATCAAAACACATGAGGCAAAGACCGATAGAACTGAAAGGAAAAATGGACAAATGTATTATTATAGTTGAAGACTTCAACATTTTCTTCTTAGTAATTGATACATCATCAACATCTATAGACTACATCCAACAACAGCAGAATACACATTCTTCTCAAGCTCACAGGGAACATTCACCAACATTGACCACATTCATGGCCAGAGAACACACCTAGACAAATTTAAAAGAACTGAAATCACACAAAGTATGTTCTTAGAACACAGTAGAATTAAACTAGAAATCACCAACAGAAAAAGACGGAAATTCCCAAGTATCTGGAGATTTTAAAACACATTTCTAAATAGCATATGGTTTTAAAGAAGTCTCAAGTGAAATGAAAATATACTTTGAACCAAATGAAAATGAAAATACAACTTATCTCTGCCGTGTATAGCAAAAGCCATACTCAAAGAGAATTTGCAGCACTAAATGCCTATAAGAGAAAAGAAGAAAGGTTTATAACCAATACTATAAGCATGTACCTTAGGAAACTAGAGAGAGAAGAGTAATCCAAGCATAAAGCAAACAGAAGAAAGAAAATACTAAGAATTAAGCAGAAATCTGAATAGAAAATCAAAAAATAATAGAGAAAAATAGACTCGGAAAAAAGGATATGCAAATTATTAATATCAGAAACAAATTAAGGGATTACCAATATTACTCCACGGACATTAAAATGGTAACAAAGGAATACTATGAACTCTGCACCCATAAATTTGACAAATTAGAGAAAGGACTAATTCCTTGAAAGATATGAATGACCAAAACTCATACAAGAACTAGACCATCTGAACAGGTCTATAGCTACTAAAGAAACTGAATCAATAATTAATGATATTCCAAAAAAGAAAGCACCAGGCCTAGGTGATTTCACTGACGAATCCTACTAAACACTGAGGGAAAAAGTAGTATCAATTTTCTGCAATTTCTTCTACAAAACAGAAGCAGAGGGAACACTTCCTAATTTATTCTAGGAGGCCAGCATTATCCTAATGCCAAAACCAGATATATAGAGTTTAAAAAAGGAAAACTACAGACCAAGATCTCTCATGAACATAAAATTCTCAACAAAATATTAGCAAGACGAAAAATGTATGAAAAGAATTGTATACTTCAACCCCAGCAAGACTGAAAGAATATCTGAAACTCAGTCAATGCAATATACCACATCAATAGGCTAATAAGGAAAAATCATATCAAATCAATTGATGCATAAAATGCATCTGGCAAAATCTAACACTCATTCATGAAAGAAAATTCTCTACAAACTAAGAACACAGATTATCTTCCTCAACCTGATAAAAAATGTTTATAAAAAGCTAACATCATACCTAATGATGAAATACTGCACACTTTCCCCCAAAAAAGAACAAAGCAAGGACATGCTCTCTCACTACTTCTGTTCAGCATCATATTAGAAGTCCTAGCTAGTGCAATAAGACAAGAAAAGGAAATAAAAGATACACAGATTGAAAAGTCAGAAATAAAACTGTCTTTGTTCACAGATAACATGATTGTTCATGTACAAAATCCCAAAGAACTGTCAAAAAACTCCCAAACTAATAAGCCAGTATAGGTCACAGGATACAGTGTTAATATACAAAAGTCAATTGCTTTCCTATATTCCAGCAACGAAAAACTGGAATTTGAAATTTAAAATGTACCATTAAACACTGCACCAAGAAAATGAAATACTTAGGTATAAATCTGACAAAATATGTATAAGAACTATATGCAGAAAACTAGAAAACTCAAATGAAAGAATTCAAAGATTACCTAAATAAATATAGAGATATTCCATGTTCATGGACTGAAAGACAATATTGTTAATATGTCAATTCTTCCCAACTAGATCTATAAATTCAATGCAACCCCAATCAAAATCCAAAAAACTGTTTTGCAGATAACAATAAGCTGATTCTCAAATGTATATGAAAAGGCCAAAGACCTAGAACAGCCAACAAAATGCTAAAGGAGAAGAAAAAAGAAGTTGAAGCACACACAATACCCAATTTAAGGATTTACAATAAAAATAGTATAAATCAAGTCAACATGATATTGGCAAAAGAACAAAGAGATCAATTTAATGGAATTGAGAACCCAGAAATAAAGCCCATGAATATAGTCAACTGATCTTTGAAATATAAACAAAGTCATTCAATGGAAAAAGAGAAGACTTTTCAACAAATGGTACTGGAAAAACTGGACATCTATATGCTAAGAAAAAAGAAACCCAGACATAAAACTTACACCTTACTCAAAAAATTAAATCAAAAGGGAACATGCACCTAAATGTAAAATGCAAAGCTATAAAAGTTCTTTAAGAAAACACAGAATATCTTGGTGATTTGGGGTTTGGTGATGAATTCTTAGATATGACACCTAAAGCACAATCTATGTAAGAAAAAAAGTGCTAAGTTAGACTCTAGAAAAATTAAAAGTTTCTGTTCTTCAAAGACACTGTTGAGAGAAGAAAAAGAAAAGTCACAGACTGAAAGAAAATATTTGTAAAACACATATCTCACAAAGAATTTGTATCCAAATTGTATAAAGAAAAGTAAAACTCAACAATAAGAAAACAAAATGTCTAACTTTAAAAGAGGGTAAAGATCTGAACAAACATCACCAAAGAAGATATATGAACAGCAAATAAGCATATGAAATAATGGCCAATATCACTTGCCAGTAGGCAACTGCAAATTAAAGCAACAATAAGACACCACTACACACCTATCGCAATGGCTAAAATCCAAAAATGGACAGTATTTAATGTCAGTTGCTGATGAGGATGCAATTGCTAGTGAGGATGCAGACCAACAGGAATTTTTATTCATTGTTTGTAGGAAGGTAAAAGAGTCAGCCACTTAGGAAAACAGTTTAAAAGTTTCTTACAAAACGAGACATAGTGTTATTGTGATCCAGCAATCATACTCCTAGGTATTTACCTAACTGATTTGAAAACACCTGTATGTGAATGTCTATAGCAGCTTTATTTTTAATTGCCAAAAACTATAAACAAGCAAGGTATCCTTAAATGGGTGAATGAATAAACAAACTGTGGTACATCTACATAATGAAATGTTATTTGGCCGTAAAAAGAAATGACGAACCCAGTCATTAGACAATACGGATGAATCTTCCACGCATATTGCTATGTGAAATAAGTGAATCTGAAAAAGTACATACTGCACAATTCCAATGGCATGGCATTCTGGAAAGGGCAAAACTGTAGTAATAGAGAAAAAGATCAGTAAGAGTTCAGGGAGACAGGGAAGGATTTAGTAAGTGAAGTCCAGGGAATTTTTCAGGGTGCTGAAACTATTTTTATGATACTGTAATTGTGGATACATGACCATGCATTTGTCAAAACCCACTGAAGTGTACAGGCCACAGAGCTAATCTGCAGATAAGCTAACTTTTAAAAAGTATTTAAAAGGTGGGAGGATCTCAGGATCCCGATTTTGCAAAATGTGACAAAAACAATCCATGAAACAACCTCACTGAAAGGGGTTGGGGGGAAAAGGTGCTGACTTAAATAACTCTGATAATAAATGGGGTCTGTAATACTAAAGGCCAAAGAAGCTGTACATCAGTGCTGAACTCTAGTTGATAAAGTTGTTTCCCGGGCGGGCAGTGGTTAATAGTTCTGATACCACTACTCACACATTCTGGAACTGACCATTAAGCAAATGGATGGCAGATGGCGAGAACCAGTTTCTCACTGCTGGAGTGGGAACAGGGGAGGAGGCTGGACTGATCCACACTGCAAAGGATTGGCACTGAAGACATCACTATGAACTCATGTTTACCTTAACAGAATATTGATGGTTATATATAGAAATAGTTACAGGTATGTGTATATACATGTGTTGGTATACACTCATATACAGTCATCCTCCCTTATATGTGGGGAATACATTCTAACACCCCTGTAGATGCCTGAAAGAACAGATAATGATGAACTCTACGTATACTATGTGTTTTCCTACACATACATACCTTTGATAAAATTTATCATTAGGCACAGTAAGAGATTAACAATGATCCCTAATAATAAAATAGAACAATTAGGCCGGGCACAGTGGCTCACGCTTGTAACCCCAGTAGTTTGGTAGGCCGAGGTGGGCAGATCACCTGAGGTCAGGAGTTCGAGACTTGCCTGGCCAAAATGGTGAAACCCCCATCTCTACCAAAAATACAAAAAAATTAGCCAGGAGTGGTGGCGCACGCTTATAGTCTCAACTACTCAGGAGGCTGAGGCAGGAGAGTCGCTTGAACCCAGGAGGAGGAGGTTGCAGTTAACCGAGATCATGCCACTGCATTCCAGCTTGGGTGACAACAGTGAAACTCCATCTCAAAAAAAAAAAAAAAAAAATATATATATATATATATATAACAATTATAACAATATACTGCTCACAATTTCATGGAAGATTCATTCTTACCATGGATCTTAGCAAGCTCCACATGTAATTTCTTCTTTCTTATGAAGTCAAGAACTTTCACCTTTTCACTTAAATGAAGAACTTTATGGCTTCTCCTCAGCATATCTGGATTGCCAGCATCACAACTTTTGGGCTTTGGGGCCCTCATTAGGTAAAATAAGAGCTACTTGAACACAAGAACTGCACTAGAGTGACAGTCGTCCTGCTGACTGAGAAGGCTAAGTGACTAAATGTCAGGCAGCGTGCACAGCCTGGGTATGCTGGACAGGGGATGATTCCGGTCCCAGGCGGGACGAAGCGGGACTGCATGAGAGTTCATCACACAGTGCACAGTTTAAAACTTATGAATTGTTGGCCGGACGCGGTGGTTCACGCCTGTAATCCCCGTGCTTTGGGAGGCTGAGGCAGGCGGATCACAAGGTGAGGAGTTCGAGACCATCCTAGCTAACATGGTGAAACCCCGTCTCTATTAAAAAAATTAGCTGGGCATGGTGGCAGGTGCCTGTAGTCCTAGCTACTCAGGAGGCTGAGGCAGGAGAATGGTGTGAATCCGGGAGGTGGAGCTTGCAGTGAGCCAAGATCACGCCACTGCACTCCAGCCTGGGTGACAGAGAGAGACTCCATCTCAAAAAAAAAAAAAAGTATGAATTGTTTATCTCTAAAATTTGCTATTTACTATTTTTGGACCATGGTTGACTGCATGTAACCGAAACCATGGAAATGAAACTGCGAATAAAGAGGAACCAGTGTATTTCATTGTTTTGTCAGCTGAGGGAACCTACAAGCAAAGCTCTCTCCCCCACCCAATAATAACAAGCACACCTAGCACCCAGAGTTTGGTTTCTAATGCCAACCTTCAACCAAAAGAACCAGAGTTTTCTTGGAGAAATGGCCAGTTTGCCCATGGACTAGGGCAGGAAACATACAAAACGAGCCAGGAGCCTCCTGTGGTGCCAGAAGGTAAGAATGCGATAAAAATATTCATGACCTCACAATGATGGGGGTATGTTGAAGGGACACAGCAGCCAACTTATAACAATAAAGTAACATTGGATTATGACTGTGAGTATAAAATAAATATCCATGAGTCCATATTTATATAAATACATGATTGAACACATAAGCAAATAAATAGTAAAGAAGGGACAAATCTCCTAAGGGAAGAAATTCCAAATACTTTATGTAGATACTCCACCCTCAGGGAGGAGGAACACGATTCCCCACTCCTTAAGTGGAGGCTGCACCTAGTGACTTCCCTCCATAGAATACAATATAGGAAGGTGGGAGGGTGGAACTTCACAGTCGAGAAAACTGCCAATCACTCCCTCAGCCAGTGATCAAGTCAGCACCAATAGTGATGCCTTACTGATAGTATGTACCCCTGATGTGATATGATAAGAATGGTCTTGGCCGGGCGCGGTGGCTCACGCCTATAATCCCAGCACTTTGGGAGGCCAAGGTGGGTGGATCATGAGGTCAGGAGATCGAGATCATCCTGGCCAACACGGTGAAACTCCGCCTCTACTAAAAATACAAAAAAAAAAAAAAAAAAATTAGCCAGGAGTGGTGGCATGAGCCTGTAGTCCCAGCTACTCAGGAAGCTGAGGCAGGAGAACCATTTGAACCCGAGATCCGGCCACTGCACTCCAGCCTGGGTGACAGAGCAAGACTCCGTCTCAAAAAAAAAAAAAATGGTCTTTACCTCTCTGGTCTTCTTCCTCCAAACCCAGTCTAATCATGAGAAAAACATCAGACAAATCCCAATAGCGGGGCACCCTACTTAACACTGACCAGAACTGCTCAACACGGTCGAGGTCCTAAAAGGCGAGGAAAGTCTATGAAAAAGTCACAGCCGCGAAGAGCCTAAAGCAACATGGCGACGAATGTGATGTGGGGTTGGATGGTACCCTGGGAGAGACGAGACACATTAGGTAAAAACTAAGGAAATATGAATAACCATGGACTTTAAATAATCATAATGTATTGATATTGGCTCATTCATTTGAACAAATGCACCATACTAATGTAAGATGTTACAAAGAAACTGGGAATTTCTTACACTAGCTTTGCAATTTTTCCGTTCCTATAAAACTATTCTCAAGGATGAACTTTATTTAAAAATCCAAATGGCAGTCACAAAGCATAAATATCACAGCCGACCACACCCCACCTCACAGTAAGTTGCTTTTATAAACCAACAGCTGCTGGTTGCTGCAGAGTCCCCAGGGCCAGGCTCAGAGGCTGTGTCCCCACTATACCCAGGGCAAGCCCCTGAGCTGCCACTGCCGGGGATTCAATTCCCCACCCCAATTAATTTACATGCGGTGTGAGTTTTACACTGACGGAATGAAGGCTTAATGTTTGCCTGGTGTAAAACTGATGTAAGGAGAGATAATTTTAGAGCATGACCTTTAAGAAAGACCGAAGAGGGCGGCTTTTCCATTGGCAGCAGGTGGCATGAGGATCAATAGCTGACGTCTGTCCCGTTGGACAGCAGACCCGCTGGGAGGAGGGAAAGGCACACTGGACACATGTGAAGGACACAGTGACCACTACGCGATGGGCTAGGGACATCTCTCATACTAGCCTGTCAGGAAGGCCACAGTGCAACACAGGAGATGGAGAGGTCAGGTCAGAACACCTGTCCAGGGTCTCTCGATGGGCACCAGGAATCTGAGACGAGTTCTTGGCACTGATGCTCAAAACGTCTTTCATACCTCTAGAAACTGACTCTCCTAATCCAGTTTCAAGCAGGAGGGACTCATCTATCTATGTGCAACTGATAGAATTAGAGGGTTGCCTTATGACAGCTAAACATCCCCATGAAGTGAGCATACTGTATGAACACTGGTGCACCGACATTCATCAATGACAGCGTGATCGTTAGTCCACCAGCCAAAAATGCAAGCTGAGGGGCTGGGAAGACAAGTCACTTGCCCTTGCAGGCTCTGTCTTCCCACGCGGACAATTCTACATAACTAAAGAAAATAAAGCATGAAAGCTTTGAACCCACGGCTGATAGTGCAGGCTCCTCAGGGGAAAGGCAGGCACCCGATAGACCAAGAATCTGGTTTCCCCACCCATCATATCTACAGCACTGACTCAGCAGTGCAGCTGAGGCGATGGAACCAGGGGAAAACTAAGGGGAGGGACACCGAATCATCCCCAAAACCACAAGAGAATTTTCTCTACGAACCTCTCCAACACTGTTAGCTAGAATCCTCTGCAAGGATTAACTGAGTATAAACACCTAAAGCATAAATAATCCATGTCAATAATTTAGGCATACAGTAAGATCAAGTACACTGCTCATTAGGCAAAACTACAGACAAAAGAAAATATACTTTAATAAAATTTACAGTAATACCAGGTAAACAAGAGGCCGAAGAAAGTTGTTAAATTTCTCACCGCATCCTCAAAGACATAACAAAAGTTAAATAGGAAATTACAAAAGGAAGGTGGTTTTAAAATTCAGAAAATAAAAAGTTATGAAATCATCATGACTCCAGTGTAATTCTATAGCCATAGCTTTACATGTAAACACTGGATTTAAAATGCAAAACCTGTGGTTACTTTAGACCACTAAGACTCAATTATTTATGCTGATTATTTATAGGTAATTCTAATGGAAGTTGATTATTGAATATTTTTAAAGAAGAGAAAAAAGGAATAAATTCTCATTTGGCTAAAAAGCTTTGAGTCTTTTTCCTGAAGGGAAAAAAATAGATTAGGTGGTCTCCTGAGTTCCCCTGCAGCCTAGGGTGCCGGCATGAATAAATAACCATGGTAAGAAGCAAGCATGCTAGAAGCCAAACCACAGACGATAGTACCCAACGCATCGTCCATCTTCAGAAACGAAGCATGTTGCACAAGTCATTTTCCTAAAAACTTCATACTCGGAGCTGGGTTCGGTGGCTCATGCCTGTAATCCCAGCACTTAGGGAGGCCAAGGCGGGCGGATCACCTGAGGTTGGGAGTTCAAGACGAGCCTGACCAACATAGAGAAAACCTGTCTCTAGTGAAAATACAAAATTAGCTGGGTGTGGTGGTGCATGCCTGTAATCCCAGCTACTCAGGAGGCTGAGGCAGGAGAATCGCCTGAACCTGCAAGGCGGAGGTTGCAGTGAGTTGAGATCACACTATTGCACTCCAGCCTGGGTAACAAGAGCGAAACTCCATCTCAAAAAAAAAAAAAAAAAACACCTTCATACTTGGACTTTAAACACGGTCTTTCTAAAGTGCATTCTAATTAGAGCACATGGGGCTAGATAGGGGTGACTAGCAGAAACTGGGGAGGTCCGAAAATGCCCCCCTTGGAGAACTGACCCTAAGAAAGCAGCAAGAGCCTGAGGAGACCCACGGAAGGCCACGAAGAGTAAAGTGACATGAAGAAATGGCTATGCACACAGTCCTGGGAAACCAGGGAGAGGCCAGAGGGGGGTCACAGTCTGTCTTCAGAGCAGACCTATAATTAACATCAAACGCTACCATACGCAGAAAATAGAAGCTGATGCCGCCTCTGACCTCAGAGCTGAGAAAAATGGGTCCACATAGGGCTCATGAAGGCCTTAGAAGGGCCTGCAGAGAAGCGGGGGACTACTGTCCACGGAGCACTGTGCCTGGGAGGCAGCCTGGCCAGCAGTCCAGAGACACCCCGCACCCCCTGCCCCACCCGACACGGGCACAGCAGGGCGAGCACCGTCGATGAAAACACCCACTCCCTCTGCAGACAGAACCTGCATGGCCCTCCCGGGCACCTGGCTTTGGGGTGACACATGGGCAGGGAGCTGCACACAGACGATATCCCTCCAGCAGGATCCCCCCCTCCTCATTTGCATTCCGTTTAGTGGTAAGATTTTCCCCATGGCCTTAACCATGTTCTCTTATTCCCCAAGGAAAAATAATCAATATTATTAGTTGTTGGTGGTTATCCTATGTTATGGGTTGAATCTGTCCTTCCCCACAAAATTCATGGGAATTCCTAACCCCCAGGACCTGAGACTGTGATCTTATTTGGAAATAGGGTCCCTGCAGATGCTGTTAACTAAGATGAAGTCGTATGACAGGAGGGGAGGCCCCCGGTCCAAACTGACTGTGTCCTTAGGAAAAGGGAGATTTGAACGCAGAGACATGAACACGAGGAGGACACCATGTGAACAGGACGCAGAGATGGGGTGATGTGTCTACAAGCCAAGGAACATCATAGATTACCAGCAAATCACAGGAAGCTAAGAGGGAGGCCTGGAACAGATTTTCCCTCAGAGCCCCAGGAAGAAATCCACACTGCCAGCACCTTGACCTCAGCTTTCCCGTCTGCAGAACTGCGAAGGAATACATTTCTGTTGCTTAAGCCACCTTGTCTATCGTACTTTGTGATGGGAACCCAAGGATAGGAATCCAGCCAGTAATGTGACCTTCAGTTTTACAGAGACGTTCCAGCAACTTTCCCGGGACACGATAACCCAGAAAACAAGTGAAGAAGGTCCCGGGGGACCCTGCCACTGTCACACTTCAAGGTCCCTATGCCTGACTCATGGGAGCCCCCAGGCCTTCCATCAGAGACCACGCGACACTGACTAGAAGCTCAGGAAGACACACAACCCGGGGCAGGTGAACACTTCATCTCTAATGAGCAGCAGCGCTTTCACGGCAGTAAAGAACCTCCTAGCTGTTTTCTTCCTCGTCGCCATCAATTCTGAAAGGCATGTTTTCATAGTTGGAGGACTCTAGGGCTATGATGAAAGTCTCTGTCATCAGGCTAAACATTTGAACAACATCTTAAATATTCAAAGAGAACGTTAGGTTGAATTTCGACTTAAGTGTACTAGAATACTTTAAGGTTAACACTGAAAAGGAACTTTCTGTAGTAAATGAAAGATGGTTTCTCCTCCTGAAGGAAAGTGGAGTCTAATTCCTAGCCTCTCATACACGGGCCGGCCTGTGACTTGCTTGATCCAGCGACTGTGACAGAGGTGGCACTCTGGGACACGGGAGGCTGAGTCGTAAGAAGCCTTGTGGATCCTCTTAGCATGCTCGCTCTGGGAGAAGCCAGACGCCATGTAGGCAAGTATCACTCATGCTGTGAGGAAGCCCAGGTACCCGCATGGAGAGGCCATCTGAAGACAGAAAGGTGTCTGGCCAGTCTTGGCTGCTCTGTCTATCCCAGCCAAGCATGTGAGTAAAGGAACCTTTTTGGACATTCCACCGCAGCAGAAATGGCATGAAGAAGATCCAGGGAACCCAGCCAACAGCCAGAACCAAGATCCCAAACGTATGGCCCCAGTGTAGCCACCCCGGCCATCTCCAGCCATCAGTGAGAGTTCTAGTCACTAGCCTGTCTCTGCGTCATCCTGCTAAATTCCTCACTCACAGAAGCATGAAAGGTGGTTGTTCAGTGCCACTAAATTTTGGGGTGGTTTACTGTGCAGCCATAGATAACTGGAGCACACTTTTCTGTGAAGTATTTTCTTTCCAGACTCAAACAGTTAGATGGGTTTATCCGGAGGCTATGGTGTAATTGAAATTCCATTAAAGATGCTTTTTAACAAGTAAGCAGGACTAATACATCTTCCCACTGCAAAGGCCTGTACTATCTTTGCCAAACCACATCATACTCTGTGAAGTCATCCAGTACAACACGTACCCTAAGTTCATACTCCTGAACAGCTGCCTGACTCAAATGGAGCCCTAGTCGGGGTGAGCATGTCGCTGCAACGCTTGCAAGCAAAGCAGGATCCAACCCCACAGCAGAGGGCCGAAATGCCAATAAAAATCACCTTCTGGGGCCATCTATGGGTTTCACAGCTCCGATTTCAAGAGGTATCAGATATGTCAAAGAAAACGTGGCCAAAGATCTGGAAATACGGGCTCTTCTGATTCAGCAGGGCTAGGAGTCGCTGCCCTAGCCAGAGGTCACCCACCTTGGGGTCAGCCACCCTGGCACTGCCCAGATAAGACAGTCTCAACAGAACCTGAGAGCTGGCTTTCTCCCTGTTGTGTCTCTCCAGAGAAACAGCCCCAGCTTCTGTTAGCTGTTTGTACAGACTTCAGAGGAAAAATATCTTCCTCCTATCGCATAAAAATATTCCTTGCTGGGGCCGGGCGCAGTGGCTCACGCCTGTGATCCCAGCACTTTGGGAGGCCAAGGCAGGCTGATCACAAGGTTAGGAGATTGAGACCATCTTGGCTAATACGGTGAAACCCCGTCTCTACTAAAAATACAAAAAATTAGCAGGGCATGGTGGCGGGCGCCTGTAGTCCCAGCTACTTGGGAGGCTGTGGCAGGAGAGTGCATGAACCCAGGAGGAGGAGCTTGCCGTGAGCAAAGATCGTGCCACTGGGAGGGTTGTTTGAGCCTGGGAGATCAATGCTGCAGTGAGCCATGATCACGCCACTGCACTCCAGCCTGGGTGACAGAGCGAGACTCCGTCTCAAAAAAAAAAAAAAAAAAAAAAAAAAAAAAAAAATCCTTGCTGGGACATAAACCCTTTTCCTATCCTCATACCTGCCCAAACTGTGAGTTCACAGCCAATGATACTTGGATGCATGGCCTCTGCTGGTAGATAACTTATGCCAAACTGTTTCCAAATAGACAGAAAACCAACATTAATATGGTTTGTTGTTTTGAGACAGAGTCTCACTCTGTCACCCAGGCTAGAGTGCAGTGGTGTGATCACGGCTCACTGTAGCCTTGATCTCCCAGGCTCAAACAACCCTCCCACCTTGGCCTCCCAAGCAGCTGGGATTACAGGCACACACCACCACATTCAGCTAAATTTTATTTTTTATTTTTTGGTAGAGACAAGGTCTTGCTTTGTTGCCCAGGCTGACCTGAAACTCGTGAGTTCAAGCGATCCTCCTGCCTCAGCCTCCCAACGTGCTAGGATTACAGATGTGAGCCACTGCACCCGGCCTTAGTATGTTTTAAAATTCAAAAGTAAACAGTGTACTAACAGTGACCTGAATCTGCCTGCACTTGGAGGCTCACCGTTTTCATGTGCTCACCTATGCAGTCTCCTTTAAGCCTCAGGTCAAGTCCATGTCATGCTCATTTCAGCAGAAATGTCAGGCAGCTCTCCCTGGCCCACAGCTGGCTCCTGGTAGAGCAGTCAAAGCCAGATCTACCAGATGCCAGCACCCATGAGAAAAGGATCTGGATGGTACCAACCTAATATCCCTCCATCCCCAGCCACCAGCAGTGCCGAGGTCCTTCCGCTGGTGCTGTCTGCATGACTTTACTCATCCCCACTCTGATCCCAGCAGCTGATCTCCTTCCCAGATCCCGTGCAAAATGGCCAGAATTCTAGGTCTCAGGTTGTTCATTTGTTTGTCTGATGTGAAGTTAGACTTCAGTTACCTTGGTGTTAGGAGAGAACAGTGTTTAAATTATGTGTGGCAAGGAAAATTAATTTGAGATTACGAATTCCCTGTAGCGTTCAAAGAGTATCATGGAGCTTAAGAGCCAGTTGGCTGGGTCTCAGTTTATTGACCTGGAGGAACGTGGAAATGCTAAGGGGAAGCATGGGGCTGAAGAGTGCTGTGCAGACTGCCAATCCATTTCCATCTGAAATCACACTGGGAAACAGAAAAGCCCGCCTGCGGATCTGTGTGGGGGCATGCAGAACAGTGTGGGTGGAGATGCAAAAGTTCCACCTCAGACAGCTGGGAGGGAAGCTGAATCAGGGAGGGCTGCCTGTTTTTCTCTGTAGACATTCCCCTACTGTCTGACTGGTGACAGTGACATTTTATTACGTCTGTAATTGACAGAAGGGGAAGGCACAATGACTGGTTACAGTGAGATTGTATTACATTTGTAATTTACAGAAAGAGAAACACACAAACTGCAAGAGAAATAGATCCCTAGAGAGCGTGGTCCAAGAGAGCCGTGCCCCCATTTCCACATTCCCTGTGGCTGAATGCCCAGACTCTGAGATCAACCCCGTCAGGAAGAAAGTTAAAGACAAAGGCTAATCAGAGTTTGGCAATGCTGAGAGCTTCCACGTGCCAGGCCCTGCCTGGGCTCTTTACCTATATGACGTCAATCAGTTTTCACAACTTTCCCATGAGGTGTCATCCCTGTTACAAGTGAGAAACTGAGGCACAGAGACAGTAGCAATTTCCCTATGATCCTAACGTGATCAGAGGTACAGCTGGGATTCCCATCCAGGAATCCCAAAGCCTGAGCTCTCTAATGCTATGTTGTGACACTTCACAGTTGTTTTGACTTTTATCAAATCATTCAACCTCTTTGAGGGTCATTTTTCTTATCTGTCAAATGAAGGTGACAATACCTCCCTCTTTTTGCAAAGAATCAAACAGTATTTCTTTGCAAAAAGGAGTATTACGTATCTTTATCATATGTATCTATACCATCATACCTGTACACATATCATCTCACCCAGTGCCTGCAGACAGGGGACTGCAGAGCTACGTGCCCAACCAACCTCATGGGGACAGGGAGGGCACCGGTGAGTGTGGGCAAGATGCCATCAAATCCACTGATAAGGGACAGTTTAGAGAGTGAGGAGTGCACGTGCCACAGCCCCTCTGCATCTGAGGAGTGAAGAGGAGGGTGGTGATGAGGTAGGACAAGGATTGCAATGGGAGATGACACTAAGAAATCAGGCAGCTCGGGAGGCTGAGGCAGGAGAATCGCTTGAACCCGGGAGGCGGAGGTTGCAGTGAGCTGAGATCGCACCACTGCACTCCAGCCTAGGTGACAGGGCGAGACTCCGTCTCAAAAAAAAAAAAAGGAAAAAAAAAAGAAACAAAAGAAACCAGGCAGGCACAGATGGCCACGTGGAGGGGTCAGCCCGAGAGGGCTCTGGATCACAGCTTGGGCAAACAGCATGGATGCAGGCAGCTGCCTTGGAGGACACAGCGGATGTCTCTTTGTGTCACCTCCCCAGGGCACTGGTGTCTGGAAGATCTCCTCAGCCAGCCATGACTTAGATGGCTGGCTGACTGGGTTAACTTTCCACCCACTCCCTCCAACCAACCAGCTTGATGTTCCTTCAATATCTCTTCAATACTCATGAGGAGGGATGGGAGTAAACTGGTTTTCTTTTAATAAAAAATATTATGCCTTTCTCTTTAATTACAAAGTAAGGTTTTTAAAATATCATTTCCAAATAAAACAGTTGTGGGAGGCATAGTGAATGTTTAAAATTTACATCATAAAATGAGTTATTGATTCCTAGCAAATAATACTCCCCACTCAGTTTCAGATTTTCAGCTGAATGCAGCAGGGACCTAGAGCCTGTGCCAGGCCCATCTGCTACATCAGGGACCAGGGAACACTTGGATGGGGTGGGTTTTTATGTGTCTCTCCATTGCCCTCAAAGGCACTGCCAATCTCAGCAACAGCAGTGTGCTGACTCCTAACTCACCAGTTCTGTTGAGAGTCCATCACCTGCAAAACCTCAGTGATTTAGTCCAGTGACGTGCTGGTGCCCAGCACTAGTGGAGCTGGCATGAGATGCGGCCCCTGGTAGCTGCCCAGTGACCCATCCCTCCATTCAGCTTTGATGCCATGGGAGGGGGCTGGGGCCAGTGACAGTTAAGACCCATGGACCCAGGCCTTCAGAGTGGCTCTTAGCATGAGGGAGAAGGGGTCAAGTAAAGGGAAAATCAGCGGGGAAAACTGGTTCTAATGGCTAGTGGGGTGGAGGTGGAACAGGTAACCAGGTCTTTCTGGGTACAGACAGGCATGATATGAGAGATCCATCCAAGGACCTGTGTTTGACTGGGACGAGTGTGCAGCTTCGGGATATGGGCATGAACTTTGAAGTAAAGAAAGAAAGAAAATTCGTGCGCTGTAATAGGTTCAGTGCTCTCTCTACCATATGTCACCATAATATTCCAATCATTAGATCTGAACTAAATACAGATTTAATTTACCGAGTAATGTTTTAAAGACAACAGCAGTGGCCCCCAGCAGCGCTCCAATTTATGTACAACTTCGAGATAAATTACATCTTTTGACTCGCGAGAAAGATGTCTAATTAGGAAGATTTCCAGATATAAAGAACTGTCACTGTAAGGCATGTCATCTCATCACTGTAAAGTCACTCATTAACATATAAAAATGTTCCCATTTAATAAACTGCTTATGTCAAACGAGGTCCTGAAGATGGGATGTGGGTGAAGGTGCTGCCCAGTAGGCGGCTCAGCTGACTCATCACCTGATGTCACCGGCCACGGCCATCCCTCCGCCTTCAGATGGAGTCGCCAGATGGATATTTTTGTCATACAAGGTTCTTTCTTATTTCATTTCATTGTATTCTGATTTTCTAGCTGGCTATGTTTCAGAATTAGTATTTGTTTTAGAATAAGATATTAGGATTCTCTTGAAGCACCGGTGTTTAACACAGTTTATCTTTAAGGCTGCTTCCAGGTTGCTGCAAGATAAAACTACCTTAAGGAGTCTGTCAATCAGATGCAACCATGGTAACCAGAGAAAACGGCAAAATGGCTATAATTCTGCAACTCTGCCCCAAATGAGGACAAAACTACCCTGTGTCCAATACAATACATATACTGGGTTTTGTAGTGGCATCAAAGAATGCCTTATGAAGTTGGCCCAGTTTGGGAGGTATCAGGGACAACATCTCAGTGGGTTTTGCAGGAAGAAGAGGAGTTTGCTGATAAATTTCATGCTTCCTCTGTAGACAATGGGGAAGCATCAGAGGGGACGTAGCAGGGTGGCCAAGTGACGAGTTCTACAGCAGGGAGGGTGGATTTGGAGCAGGGCAGGGATGAGCAGGGGACCAGCGCAGGGGAGGGGACCACTTAGAGGCATGCTACATTGTTTTCAGACCAAATATGTTTGCAGCCTCACTGGGAATGTGGGGTTAGACCCTACACCAAAAACTCCCTGGAACAAGAGCTGTTCTAATAATGCTAAGCATATGTGAGGCTGTGATGACTCTAATATTGGAACTTTTTTTTTTTTTTAACAGAAAACCAATTATTATCATAGGAAGCTTCTACCACATCTCATCCAACAGTGTTGCCGTGACTGTTGCTAATATGCTGAAAAATAAAAATAAATAGTGGAGATCTGGCGAGATGGCTGAGGAAATCACACGTATGAGAGACGGGTGGATGGAAAAGTCCCAAACCCCTTCAAGAAGCATCCGTGCCACTGCAAGCTTTCCAGAGCTTCAGAGCCATGGACCCTCTACTCCTGTTGCTCTATATCCTCTCCCTAACCCTGGTTTCAATTTCCATTCCATTTTCCCTTTACCCATTTACTATTTCAGTTATTTATGACTCAAATACGCCAGGCACCATGGCAGAGCTGTGACACACGGTGAACTAACTGGAGCCAGCACCGTCCCACACCATCACTCCCGCCTTCCAGTGAAGGAGAGAACCAGTAACCACACAGCTGGTTAGAGAAGGACATCTGTGCCACAGACTCCCAAGGAGAGGCCAGGTGCCTCTGAAGGCTTATAGAGTAGACATGTCCTGCCCATCACACCTTCGTCACTTGTGTCAGAGCTACAACTAAAATCCAGAATTCCTAATTTCCACCTACTCACTCTGCCTCATTCATTTTTCGGTTTATTCGTTTGTTCATTCATTTGCCTGTTCCTTTGTTCACTGCCCATTCATTCTTTCAACATTCAATCAGTTGTCCATCCATTAACTACACACAGGGCAGGCCCTCTTGTCTCAGCTCAACTACGAGGCACAGAGGCATAACAAGGCTAACGAACATTGCACAGGTCATAACCAGGGTGCTCCGGGCGCACTGGCCAGTGAAAGCTGAACTGGTCTGGGCGGCTCGATGAAGGCTCTGCAGAAGTGGCCCTGACAAGTGCCAGCGAATCCCTCCACAACATGCAAACCTGATCACTGACATAACATGCAACACACACTCACATGTTCCAGGTGCCGCACGGACAGGACCCCTGCCCCTTGAAAGTCAGAGTCAAAAGGGGGAGTGGCGAGGAAACAAAGGCTGCATATTGCGTCAAGCACCATGGAGGGCACAGTGAAGTACTGCCGGGTCTTGGGGGCCTTCTATGAAGAAGGTGGTGGCATCTGGGCCTGGAGCCTGCAAGAAAAGAACCTTACAGGCATGGAGGGAAACCGTGGAAAGTTACAGAAACCGTCAGGAGGCCAGTGGGGCTGGAGTACAGGGCATTGTCGGATGAAGTCAGCAGCTTGAGTAACGCATTGCAGGTGGAAGGAAATTTTTAAATTTTTTCCTGTATGTGTCAAGAAGCCACTGAAAGCTTTCAGATGACTTTTTATTGACAGAATCCTATTGGTATCTTTAAAGAAGCATACTGGTCGGACCCCTCAAGCCCACCGAGGGGTAATGTTGCAAGTATAAAAGACCACCCCTTGCTCTAAGTGATGAGGCAGATTCCATCCCTTGGCCAGGCCGCCACGCAGGGCAAAAGGTGCCCTGATTCTGGCTGCTGCAGAAATTCGGGAATGGCAACTGAAACCAAAGAGCTGGCCATACAGATGGGGATGAGAGGATAGACTGCAGGGAATTTCTGAAGGAACGGCTGGTGGGATTCGACGTGCATGGGTGGGGAGGTGAGGGAAAGGGACTGCTTGCTGTACATTCCATACATCTTGATTCCATTATCTCTGTGGCCCTCATGCAAGCCTTCAGCTCTACAGGAAGGCTAAACGACTGCAGATTTCCCATCGCGCACATGCCAGAGATGAGTGCTTCCCAATCTTGGTTATTCTCAGTCTTCTGTATCACATACAATGGTGCGATGAGTTCTCCCTTCCGAGATGTACAGGCCTCTCTGCAGGATCAAATTCCAGAACCGGGATTACTGAGTCAAAGCATGAATTAATCTATAATTGTCTTAATTCTGAAAAATTATCCTCCTGGGGTCGGGGGGAGGGCGCATTTTACACTCCTCTTAGCAAAATGTGAGAAGGTCTGTTTCACCCCAGACTCAGTAAAAGATTATGTTCTCCAGCGTGTGGGGTTTTGCCGGACATGACAGGTGACATACAACATCTTACTGTTGTTTTAATTGTAAATTCCGCTACCGCGAGGTTCACAGTGTTTTCAGGTGGTTAGGCCATTTGAATTTCTATGAGCTCCCTCACCCCACTCATTTTTCTTTTGGATATTTGTGGTCTTTTTCTTATAAACTTCTAGAATGCAGGAACTATTAGTGATCTGAATTAGAAATATTTCTCCCAGTTTGGTATTTCGATTCTAAGTTTGCATACTTTCTTAGAAATTTTATTTTATTTATTTAGCCATGTAAAAGTTTTTGCTTTGATATGGTCACACTTATCAAAATTTTATAGCCACAAAGACTCCTACACGAGCTGGTAACAAGGAATTGGTGGGAGGTGGTTCTTTGATCCAGATTTAGAAAGATCTCCACATGTATTGTGAAGTGGGAAAAGCAAAGATACATAGTATACCCTTTTTTCTCTAAGAGAAGAAAGTGGGCATGTATGTTCTTATTTGTTTATATTTTCATAAAAGAAGTATGACAGGTTATTTCATACGTCAGCTCGGCCAAGCTATGGTGCCCGGTCATTTGATTAAACACTAGTCTAGATGTTGCTGTGGCTGTCCTTTTTAGATGTCATTCATATCTGCAATAAATAGACTCAGTCAAGCAGATTACCCTCCATACTGCGGGGGCCTCATCCAATCAGTCAAAGGTCCTCAGAGCAAAGACTGAGGTTCCCCAAGTAGAAGGAATTCCTTTCAAGACTGTGACATAGAAAGCCCACCTGAGTTTCCAGCCTGCAGAACTCAGACTCACGAATGCAACTTCAACACCTACCCGAACATCCAGCCTCCCTGCTGCCCTCCAGGTTTCAGGCTTGCCAGCCCCCACAATCAGGTGAGTCCATTCCTTTAAAAAAAAATCAGGCGCTCTCTCTCTCTTTCTCTCTCTCTCTCTCTTCCTCTCATTGGTTCTGTTCCTCTGGGGAACCCTGATTAACACAGGAACACTTGGAGGATTCCACAAGAAATGAGTACAGTAACTGTGTGTGGGAAGGATGAGGGAAGGGTGGTAACGGGAATTCTCAGTTTAGGCCTTGTTATAGTTAGAAACTTTAAGCTATGTAAATATCTCACCTACTCAAAACAGAAAGTAAAATTTGGGGCAAAATCATCTTTTAGGTATAAAATAAAATAAACGCTATATAAATTAAGCAATAAAGGTTATTTGTTTTATAGAAATTTAAGATACAAAAAAAGAGAATTATCCAGGTTTATTTAAAAGATGAACTGCTCAGGAAGAAGACAATTTTTAAAAGCACTGAGATGCAATTCTTTTAAACATGAACCTATCTACCATATGTAAATCTATATGATATTCTACAAATCTGGTGTATCCTTCATGCATTTGATAGAAGGTTTAATTCCCACCAATTCTTCCACTCCTGACCCCACCAGGTGGGCAAACATAACTTGTAGCAATCTGCAAAGAGGCCAGGCCATGACCTGGGCTGGAGTGGCCAGCCTGTGGCTGGGGAGACTTTCCAGGGAACAGGTACCACCTCCCCAAAACGTTTCACGTTATGTGCGAGGATTCAGAGATGTCCAGGGTAAACCAACACTTTTTAAGCCAACTCTAAATGTTTGATAAAAGCTAAGAATAATGCATAAGAAGAGCTTCATCCTGGAAGTACACACCATTTTACAGGAAACTCAAACCCTAAACGTATGTAACCTTGTTTGTTGCAGGGAACTTCCTCCCTGTCTAGATTGAAGAAAAGAATGACCATCTGAGACACATTCCTCTCACTCTCAGAAGAAGGGGCTCTATGGAAGGCTCTTTACTTACATTAGCAGCACCCTGCTATGCACCTGCTGATGTTCATAACACATGGGGCTTTCTGGGCCACTCCAGTGACTGCTGAGCTGGCACCTGATGACGTTTCTTCTAGCAAGTTGCCTTAGTTGACCCAGCTACTGCTCCACACCAGAGGCGGAGTGGGCAGGAGTGTCCCCTGATGGAAGGTCAGTGCCACAGAGAAACACTGGGCGCTCAGTCTGCATTCGGTTCTGGGACACGGAGCCTGTCCCCAAGCATCCACAGTGCATTACCCACAGAGAGGCCTGGCTCCCAGGGCTGACAGAGGCAGAGGACAGAGCTATTTGTTGAAACGACAAGTGCCCTGCTAAAAGAAACTGCAGGCACAGCATTACAGAGCCAGGTAAACTCATGGTGACGAGTCCGTGTTTTGGATTAAACACACACACACACACATACACACACACACACACACACACGCCTGTGTTAAATCCCAGCTCTATTACAGAACTTTCTGGAGGTTGTTTCCCTTTGCCAAGGCTGCCTTTCCTTACATTAAGTGGGAACCATATAATCCCACCATAAAGAACTGTCATGAAATCCGAATGCAATGATGACCACTAAGGCTACAGCGCCCGTACTGTAGGTAGTAAGTGCTTACTAAATGCTGGCTCCTCCTCCGTACCTGATGGGAATATTAAGAGACATCTAGGTCTTTGGACAGGTCTTGAAAGCTGCCTCTAGAGGCAGTATTTGGAAACATATCACATGGATCTCTTGAATGAAGTTCCTCCTGACACTTAGGCCTTTCAGGAGTAACGCCAGGGTCCTTCCTGTGAGCACCTCAGCCGAGTGGGGCCAGCAGACAGCAGAGATGGGGCTGGGACAGACACAGGCATGGCCCTGGGGTGGGGCAGACAGGGCTGTTGGGCAAGCACCCCCCACCTCTGCTCCCCGCCAAGGATGTCTCCTTTCTGCACCAAGGCCCCTTCTACCCCTGCAAGCCCACCCGGCCCCCTAAACACAGGAGAGCTGATGCCCCCAGAGGAAACAACCAGGGGGAACGGGAACAAGGCCCCGCATGCCCTCTTCAGGGGGACAGTTCTGGGGCATTCTGTATGGCTCCAGGCATCCCCCAGGCTCACAGTGGCAGCCCTGATAACATCCCCCAGGGATTCCTTCTCCTGCCCCACATCCGCCCCAGCTCCTCTCACCCGCTCCCTTGTCCTGGGCTCTGCTTCTGCGCTAAAAACAATCCCAGTGGGGACAGCTGTTTGGAATGCAAAGAAGGACCAAGGACTTGAGGCCCCTCCTGTCACCTCACTTACATCCCTAGGAGTGCAGGCCACTGTCCATCAAAAGCATGTCCCCGTGAGGCAAGATGATGATGATCACAGTGGACATTTATTACCTGCCAGGCACCGACCTAAGCACCTTATTTTTAACTATTTTAATTCTCACACCAATCCCATAAATTACTATGACTTCTTTTCCAAAAGATCCTCTTTTGGAAACTGAGGCACAGAGAAGCTAACTTTCTGAGGCTGCCCAGCTGGCAAGCAGCAGAGCCAAGCTTCCCACTCCGCCAACCAGCTCCAGAGCCCACTCTCAAGGCAGAAGCAGAGCTGCACGATGACGCCAAGAAGAGAACCTGGAGGGTCCAGACTGGCAGAAATCAGGGAGGGCAAGGGCAAGGAGGATGCCAAACGTTAAGAACAAAGTCAGACAAACGCCGAGGCAGAAGCCAGGGAAGCAGAGCATGTCACCAATTTCTGGGGACATGCTCTGAGTGAGAGGGTTTGAGAAATGCCACTGGCCGGCTGGGGACTGCTTGTTCTAAAGGTGCCTCAGGCTGAAATCCAGCTGGGTCTGTGCTCCAAGACAGGAGTCCTGGCACAAAAACACGGATCTTTGCTCTTTCTGTCCACAGGGCCTGGGCCCTCAGCCCCACCCCAAGAGGCAGCAGAGAAGGGACCCAGGCAGGGGCTGTGGTCAGTGGCTAGAACCTCTGGTTTACTAGGGAAGTCAAGCCTGCTGGTTCCCATTTTCTCCATAAATGACTCCCATTAAAGTCAAATATTGGCATTAACTAAATTTTTGATATTTCATGGAATGGTTCCACAAAAAGAGCACTTTCATTTAGCTTTAAACAACCCTTTCTGCTGACTTCCAGATTCCTATTTCACTTCCCTCTCATCTTCAATTAAAGCTTACTATCCTCCATGTAAACCAAGAAGATTTATGATGACATTATTTAGTGAGTTTTCTTTTTTTAAAATTATAAATAACAGTAAACTGCAGAAAATGCTCCAATTTCAGTTATTCGTTTTCAAGATTTCTGGCCACACACTAAGGCTAAAGCTAACCTCCAAAAGGCACAAGTCACATCTTAAATGAAAGCTCCGATCAAATCTAGTCCTCCCCACCTTCTTCGGGCATAAATTGGAATTTTAAGCCATAGGCCAAGAGTTAAAACTATAGCTTCTGATTTGCTTCCAATGTGATCTGTAACTAGTTATTCATGGTCCAAAGAAAAGTTTGGAATCATGTCACAACGGCCTCGTACACACAGCCATCTGAAAAGTCCCAGAGAAGCCCTGTTTAAATGCAACCCAAAAGTGATCCTTCCATGTTTCTTCTAAAAGAAGGAATCATTTCCTGTCGTGTATAGTTTCTTTTCCTTTCTTTCTTTCTTTTTCGAGACAAGATCTCGCTTTGTCACCCAGGCTAGAGTGCAGCTTCACCATTATAGCTCACTGTCTTGGACTCATGCCGTCCTCCTGCCTCAGCCTCCTGAATAGTTGGGACTATAGGCACATGCCAGTGTGCCTGGCTTATTTTATTTTATTTTATTTTTTGTAGAAACAAGGTCTCGCTGTGTTGCCCAGGCTGGTCTCCAACTCCTGGCCTCAAGCAATCCTCCAACCTCAGACTCCCAAAAGCTTGGAATTACAGGGGTGAGCCACCATGCTGAGCCCATGGCATCTGAATTTTTAAATGTTTCATCTCTTTTCACTATTTTTTCTACATGAGATCATTATTTCATTTAACATATATACACATAGTCACAAGGAGACTTAGGACTTCAGAATCAGAAAACAAATCAAAAAAATACAATGTCCTGCTACAAGAAAATAGTTTTTACCTTAAAAATCATGGAGAAAGGAAAGTGCTAGGAAATGATGGACGAAAGTGATTGTGATTGAAAAGAAGATCAGGGGTAACTGGAACAAAGCATTCACATGAAATCCGTCAGCACCTAGAAGGGCTCATCAGGAGTCTACCCACGTTTGCGAACACAGCAGCAGCTGCAACACTCACTGCTCTTTTACGGACAGGATCAAGGCATGTAGACGCAGGGTATCTGCGAGGCAGAGGTCAGTCAGATTTTTAATTTCTCTCCTGCAGCCCAGAGCCTTGTTATCGGGAGACCAAACTTCCATTCACTGTCATGGCATTCCGGGGGCCACAGAGAGTCAGGTGTAACAACTAGACAGGGCACCATCTGGGATGGGTGGAGAGTATTGTCACATTCTGTGTCAGGGTGCAAGGGGTGGGCGGGCTTACCAGAGTGAGGGGAAACCTACAGGGAATGCATGTCCAACCTTGCACTTGGGTTGGAAAAAACATCAGCTTTTAAGTGCTGAATTCTGAATGCATTTATTGAGTCCAAAAATATCTGTGTATGTCTTCAATGTGCCAGGCACTGTTCTCAGTTTAGACATGCAGCAGTGAATAAGACTGTCAAGGCAACTTCACACAGGGAGAGGGCAAGAGACTTGATACATCATATAGGGTATTAGAAGGTGGTAAGAGGGGGAAATGGAAACAGGGGGAGGGCTAGGACCGGGAGCAGCAATGCTGAATGGGTCTGGCCTCACTGAAATGTCAACAGAATGAGAAGAGGGCCGCAGGGCTGCAGCTATGTGGGGAAGAACGTTCCGGACTCCGGGAGCAGTGAGGAGGCGTGTGGCTGGAGCTGAGCTGGAGAGGAGGATCCAGGAAGACCAGCTCAGGAGTGGGAGGGGTGGTTGCAGATGGAGGAGTTGGCGTTCAGCCTGAGAGAATGTGGAGTCTTTGGAACATTTCCAGTACAGGAGAGACAGGATTTAGAATGAGCTTTGAAAGGTTCACGAAAGTAGCTCAGAAGAAGTGGGGTTATGTGGCTTCTGCAATGTGACCCGCAATTTGGCAGAACCTTGAGAAAACTCCAGCCCCAGCAGGAAAATGGCCAAAGGCCAAAAAGAAGTCACAGAAGAATTCACAGGAGAATATTTTCAGCTCCATGCTGTCCTATGAGTCAAACCACACAGTTCAATCTCAGCACCAGGTGGGAACCTACCTCCTAAAGTTAAATGGTATAAATGAAAATGTAATCATCATGTTTTTCCCTTTCATAGAATTGTGGCTTAACTTCTGAATTCTGATAAAATAACTTAACATTGGCCAACGAGATCACTCAGCATCTGAGACCTAATTTGATACCATAACTCAAATATCTCATCAACTGAAGTTGCAATTAACAAAAAGTCCAGTTGGCAGAGCAGGGCCTGGATGATGAACGATTCACAGCTGATTTGGGGCTGCAGCCTCTACCGCGGGGTCTTCTTTCCAGACCCTCGAAAGTTCACAGACTCTCACACCTGCACACAACTCGGCTCTGCTGCCCTGCAAAACCGGCTCCCATCAGGAAATGTGTGTGCTCCTTCCTACACGATACAGTGAAAAGCAAAATCCTAACATACTTCCCTGCATTTAAAAAAAAAAAAAAATGAGAAGACTCAGTTTTATGTCTACACAACTGCAAAAACAAAACAAAAGTCAGAGATGTGAACTCCAGATTGTTAACATATCTGCTGAAACAAACAGAACAGTTTAATCAGGAATGTGTACAAGCTATACTGCATACAAACTGGCATCAATCATGAATAAATGAATTTTGGCTTTTTGCATCTCATGTATGGGACTTATTTACATGGCATACTGGCAAACTGGAATGTAAACTAACAATATAAATGATATTGCAAATTGGAAGCATCCCCAAGCTGCCAGAAATAGGAAGAAGGCAGTGTTTTCGTTTCCTACAGTATGAAAAACTTAGTGATAACCCAATTAATTCATAGTAAGGGCGAGAAGACAGCACACTAACCTTTAATAAATTAATAGGATTGGGAGGCTGAGGCGGATGGATTGCCTGAGCTCAGGAGTTCGAGACAAGCCTGGGGGCAACACGGTGAAAACACGTCTCTACTAAAATACAAAAAATTAGCCTGGTATGGAGGTGTGCACCTGTATTCTTAGCTACTTGGGAGGCTGAGGCAGGAGAATTGCTTGAACCCGGGAGGCAGAGGTTGCAGTGAGCTGAGATAGCACCACTCTGCACTCCAGCCTGTGTCACAGAGGAAGACTCTCTCTCAAAATAAAATAAAATAAATAATTAATCAATAGGAGCTGTTTTCCCTTTTCTGCAGGTACTGAAAACCATCTTATTCCTGCCTACAGGCATCTCCATTTAAGGACTTACCACACCTTGAAATACAAACACCACCAACCAAGCTATAAATTATATTGCTTTCTATTCCTACTAGCTATTTCTTTAAAATTTGCTAAAATCTGCCTATAAAACTATTTAAACTTGGTATTTAATAAGAAATAGGGAGACTTTTCAACTCTAATTTGAGTTCTTTAATAACTATTTCTCTGGGTTTTCTATTTCTTCTCAGGTTAATTTTGGCTATATTATTTATAAATTAAGCCATTTCATCTAAATCTTCAAATATATTGGCATAAGGTTGCTGATTATCAGGTATGAAACCTCTTTTTTATATTATTTTCCTTTTCTATTTCTCCATTATTCATGTTTCTTTTATTGTAATCAATAACAGGTGTGTGTACTTATAACTCTTTTCAAAGTTTTTTTTATTGCCTCTATTGCTTCTTGGATTTCAATGTCGTTACTTTTCCTTTAATCTTACTTAACTTATTCTTCTTGTGAATGTATGCATTTACTTTGATTAACAATTTCAAATGGAAATTTAAGTTTATCTCTGGTGTTTGTGAGACGTGAAAAGTAACTGAAAACTGCAAAAACAAACACAAAAACTCCTAGAAGCTCCCATCAAAAGTTTACAATAATTATTAATATTTCACAAGAGAGGGTGGGTGTGGTAGCTCCCACCTGTAATTCCAGCACTTTGGGAGGCCGAGTTGGGTGGGTTACCTGGGGTCAGGAGTTCGAGACCAGCCTGGTCAACATGGTGAAACCCTGTCTCTACTAAAAATACAAAAATTAGCTGGGTGTGGTGGCACGTGCCTGTAATCCCAGCTACTTGGGAGGCTGAGGCGGGAGAATCACTTGAACCCGGGAAACAGAGGCTGCAGTGAGCCAAGATCATGCCACTGCACTCCAGCCTGAGCAACACAGTGAGACTCCATCTAAAATAAATAAACATATATATACACACACACACACACACATTTCATAAGAGATAAGAGAACACATCGATGCAGTCACGTGTCACTTAATGACAAAGACACAATCTGAGAAACGTGTCATTCTGAGCAATGCAAATGGTAGTTTCATCATTGTGCAAACCTCAGAGAGTGCACTGGCACTAACCTAGATGGCACAGCCTACTATGCACGCCTCGGCTCTATGGTGTAACCTACTGCTCCTAGGCTACGAACTTGCACAGCATTGTACTGGACTAACCACTGTAGGCAACTGTAATGCAATGGTAAGTATTTGTGCATCTAAACATAGTAAAAGCACAGTAAAGTGTGATATAACACCACTGCCCTATAGGTGGTCTGTCATCGATGGACCATTACAGACATCATTATACAGCACAAAACTGTATTTTACTCATTCAACAGATGACATGGGAGTCTTCTTATTATTGTAATCAATAATAACAGGTGTGTGATCAATAACAACAGGATGCGTGACATGCTAATTAGGAACTGAGGATGTGCAAGATAAAAGTTTATATTCCAGGAATGAAACACAAATGAAAAATTAAAAGTAATGACAATAAGATGATAAACAATATCAATAGCAACTAACAGTAGTTTCTTGGTTACTTATCACATGCTAGGTAATGTTCTAAGTATTTCATATGAATTTTTTTATTTTATTTTATTCTTTTATTTTATTTTGAGACAGGGTCTCACTCTGTTACCCAGGCTGGAGCGCAGTGATTGCAATCATGGCTCACTGCAGCCTCAAACTCCTGGGCTCAAGCAATCCTCCCATCTCAGCCTCCCAAGTAGCTGGGACTGCAGGCACATTCCACCACACACAGCTTTTGTTTTTGTTTTTGTTTTTTTCGTAGAGATGGGGTAGGGGGTATTACTTTGTTGCCAACTCTTGATCTCAAACTTTCCTCCTGCCTCCACCTCCCAAAGCACCGGGATTACAAGCATGAGCCACCACGTCCAACTAATTCTATTTTCTGTAGACAGGGTCTTGCTATGTTGCCCAGGCAACAAAGTAGTGGCTTTGTCGCCAATCATAACTAACTATAACCTTGAACTCCCGGACTCAAGCGATCCTCCCACCTCAGCCTCCTGAGTAGCTGTGACTACAGGTTTGTGCAACCATAGCAGGCTAATTGTTAAATTTTTTTTTTTAATTTTTTTTTTATTATACTTTAAGTTCTAGGGTACATGTGCATAACGTGCAGGTTTGTTACATATGTATACTTGTGCCATGTTGGTGTGCTGCACCCATCAACTCGTCAGCACCCCTCAATTCATCATTTATATCAGGTATAACTCCCAATGCAATCCCTCCCTCCTCCCCCCTCCCCATGATAGGCCCCGGTGTGTGATGTTCCCCTTCCCGAGTCCAAGTGATCTCATTGTTCAGTTCCCACCTACGAGTGAGAACATGCGGTGTTTGGTTTTCTGTTCTTGTGATAGTTTGCTAAGAATGATGGTTTCCAGCTGCATCCATGTCCCTACAAAGGACACAAACTCATCCTTTTTTATGGCTGCATAATATTCCATGGTGTATATGTGCCACATTTTCTTAATCCAGGCTGTCACAGATGGACATTTGGGTTGATTCCAAGTCTTTGCTATTGTGAATAGTGCCGCAATAAACATACGTGTGCACGTGACTTTATAGCAACATGATTTATAATCCTTTGGGTATATACCCAGTAGTGGGATGGCTGGGTCATATGGTACATCTAGTTCTAGATCCTTGAGGAATTGCCATACTGTTTTCCATAATGGTTGAACTAGTTTACAGTCCCACCAACAGTGTAAAAGTGCTCCTATTTCTCCACATCCTCTCCAGCACCTGTTGTTGCCTGACTTTTTAATGATTGCCATTCTAATTAGAATGTGAGATGTATCTCATTGTGTGAGATGGTATCTCATTGTGGTTTTGATTTGCATTTCTCTGATGACCAGTGACGATGAGCATTTTGTCATGTGTCTGTTGGCTGTATGAATGTCTTCTTTTGAGAAATGTCTGTTCATATCCTTTGCCCACTTTTTGATGGGGTTGTTTGTTTTTTTCTTGTAAATTTGTTTGAGTTCTTTGTAGGTTCTGGATATTAGCCCTTTGTCAGATGAGTAGATAGCCAAAATTTTCTCCCATTCTGTAGGTTGCCTGTTCACTCTAATGGTAGTTTCTTTTGCTGTGCAGAAGCTCTTTAGTTTAATCATATCCCATTTGTCAATTTTGGCTTTTGCTGCCGTTGCTTTTGGTGTTTTAGACATGAAGTCCTTGCCCATGCCTATGTCCTGAATGGTACTACCTAGGTTTTCTTCTAGGGTTTTTATGGTATTAGGTCTAACATTTAAGTCTCTAATCCATCTTGAATTAATTTTCGTATAATGAGTAAGGAAAGGATCCAGTTTCAGCTTTCTACTTATGGCTAGCCGATTTTCCCAGCACCATTTATCAAATAGGGAATCCTTTCCCCATTTCTTGTTTCTCTCTGGTTTGTCAAAGATCAGATGGCTGTAGATGCGTGGTATTATTTCTGAGGACTCTGTTTGGTTCCATTGGTCTATATCTCTGTTTCGGTACCAGTACCATGCTGTTTGGTTACTGTGGCCTTGTAGTATAGTTTGAAGTCAGGTAGCGTGATGCCTCCAGCTTTGTTCTTTTGACTTAGGATTGTCTTGGCAATGCGGGCTCTTTTTTGGTTCCATACAAACTTTAAAGCCGTCTTTTCCAGTTCTGTGAAGAAACTCATCGGTAGCTTGATGGGGATGGCATTGAATCTATAAATAACCTTGGGCAGTATGGCCATTTTCACGATATTGATTCTTCCTATCCATGAGCATGGTATGTTCTTCCATTTGTTAGTGTCCTCTTTTATTTCACTGAGCAGTGGTTTGTAGTTCTCCTTGAAGAGGTCCTTTACATCCCTTGTAAGTTGGATTCCTAGGTATTTTATTGTCTTTGAAGCAATTGTGAATGGAAGTTCATTCATGATTTGGCTCTCTGCTTGTCTGTTACTGGTGTATAAGAATGCTTGTGATTTGGCCGGGCGCGGTGGCTCAAGCCTGTAATCCCAGCACTTTGGGAGGCCGAGACGGGCGGATCACGAGGTCAGGAGATCGAGACCATCCTGGCTAACACAGTGAAACCCCGTCTCTACTAAAAATACAAAAATTAGCCGGGCGAGGTGGCGGGCGCCTGTAGTCCCAGCTCCTCGGGAGGCTGAGGCAGGAGAATGGCGTAAACCCGGGAGGCGGAGCTTGCAGTGAGCTGAGATCTGGCCACTGCACTCCAGTCCGGGCGACAGAGCGAGACTCCACCTCAAAAAAAAAAAAAAAAAAAAGAATGCTTGTGATTTTTGCACATTGATTTTGTATCCTGAGACTTTACTGAAGTTGCTTATCAGCTTAAGGAGATTCTGGGCTGAGACAATGGGGTTTTCTAAATATACAATCATGTCATCTGCAAACAGGGACAATTTGACTTCTTCTTTTCCTAACTGGATACCCTTGATTTCTTTCTCTTGCCTGATTGCCCTAGCCAGAACTTCTAACACTATGTTGAATAGGAGTGGTGAGAGAGGGCATCCCTGTCTTGTGCCAGTTTTCAAAGGGAATTTTTCCAGTTTTTGCCCATTCAGTATGATATTGGCTGTGGGTCTGTCATAAATAGCTCTTATTATTTTGAGGTACGTTCCATGAATACCGAATTTATTGAGAGTTTTTAGCATGAAGGGGTGTTGAATTTTGTCAAAAGCCTTTTCTGCATCTATTGAGATAATCATGTGGTTCTTGTCTTTGGTTCTGTTTATATGCTGGATTACGTTTATTGATTTGTGAATGTCGAACCAGCCTTGCATCCCAGGGATGAAGCCCACTTGATCATGGCGGATAAGCTTTTTGATGTGCTGCTGAATCCGGTTTGCCAGTATTTTATTGAGGATTTTTGCATTGATGTTCATCAGGGATATTGGTCTAAAATTTTCTTTTTTTTGTGTTCTGTCTCTGCCAGGCTTTGGTATCAGGATGATGTTGGCCTCATAAAATGAGTTAGGGAGGATTCCCTCTTTTTCTATTGATTGGAATAGTTTCAGAAGGAATGGTACCAGCTCCTCCTTGTACCTCTGGTAGAATTCAGCTGTGAATCCATCTGGTCCTGGACTTTTTTTGTTGGTAGGCTCTTAATTATTGCCTCAATTTCAGAGCCTGCTATTGGTCTATTCAGGGATTCAACTTCTTCCTGGTTTAGTCTTGGAAGAGTGTAAGTGTCCAGGAAATTATCCATTTCTTCTAGATTTTCTAGTTTATTTGCATAGAGGTGTTTATAGTATTCTCTGATGGTAGTTTGTATTTCTGTGGGGTCCATGGTGATATCCCCTTTATCATTTTTCATTGCGTCTATTTGATTCTTCTCTCTTTTCTTCTTTATTAGTCTTGCTAGCGGTCTGTCAATTTTGTTGATCTTTTCAAAAACCAACTCCTGGATTCATTGATTTTTTGGAGGTTTTTTGTGTCTCTATCTCCTTCAGTTCTGCTCTGATCTTAGTTATTTCTTGCCTTCTGCTAGCTTTTGAATGTGTTTGCTCTTGCTTCTCCAGTTCTTTTAATTGTGATGTTAGAGTGTCAATTTTAGATCTTTCCTGCTTTCTCTTGTGGGCATTTAGTGCTATAAATTTCCCTCTACACACTGCTTTAAATGTGTCCCAGAGATTCTGGTATGTTGTATCTTTGTTCTCATTGGTTTCAAAGAACATCCTTATTTCTGCCTTCATTTCGTTATGTACCCAGTAGACATTCAGGAGCAGGTTGTTCAGTTTCCATGTAGTTGAGCGGTTTTGATTGAGTTTCTTAGTCCTGAGTTCTTTGATTGCACTGTGGTCTGAGAGACAGTTTGTTATAATTTCTGTTCTTGTACATTTGCTGAGGAGTGCTTTACTTCCAATTATGTGGTCAATTTTGGAATAAGTGCGATGTGGTGCTGAGAAGAATGTATATTCTGTTGATTTGGGGTGGAGAGTTCTATAGATGTCTATTAGGTCCGCTTGGTGCAGAGATGAGTTCAATTCCTGGATATCCTTGTTAACTTTGTCTCGTTGATCTGTCTAATGTTGACAGTGGAGTGTTGAAGTCTCCCATTATTGTATGGGAGTCTAAGTCTCTTTGTAAGTCTCGAAGGACTTGCTTTATGAATTTGGGTGCTCCTGTATTGGGTGCATATATATTCAGGATAGTTAGCTCTTCCTGTTGAATTGATCCCTTTACCATTATGTAATGGCCTTCTTTGTCTCTTTTGATCTTTGATGGTTTAAAGTCTATTTTATCAGAGACTAGGATTGCAACCCCTGCTTTTTTTTTTTCTCCATTTGCTTGGTAGATCTTCCTCTATCCCTTTATTTTGAGCCTATGTATGTCTCTGCATGTGAGATGGGTCTCCTGAATACAGCAGACTGATGGGTCTTGACTCTTTATCCAGTTTGCCAGTCTGTGTCTTTTAATTGGAGCATTTAGTCCATTAACATTTAAGGTTAATATTGTTATGTGTGAACTTGATCCTGCCATTATGATATTAACTGGTTTTTTTGCTCGTTAGTTGATGCAGTTTCTTCCTAGCCTCGATGGTCTTTACATTTTGGCATGTTTTTGCAATGGCTGGTACCGGTTGTTCCTTTCCATGTTTAGGGCTTCCTTCAGGGTCTCTTGTAAGGCAGGCCTGGTGGTGACAAAATCTCTAAGCATTTGCTTATCTGTAAAGGATTTTATTTCTCCTTCACTGACGAAACTTAGTTTGGCTGGATATGAAATTCTGGGTTGAAAATTCTTTTCTTTAAGAACGTTGAATATTGGCCCCCTCTCTTCTGGCTTTTAGAGTTTCTGCCGAGAGGTCTGCTGTTAGTCTGATGGGCTTCCCTTTGTGTAACCCGACCTTTCTCTCTGGCTGCCCTTAAGATTTTTTCCTTCATTTCAACTTTGGTGAATCTGGCAATTATGTGTCTTGGAGTTGCTCTTCTCGAGGAGTATCTTTGTGGCGTTCTCTGTATTTCCTGAATTTGAATGTTGGCCTGCTCTACTAGGTTGGGGAAGTTCTCCTGGATGATATCCTGAAGAGTGTTTTCCAACTTGGTTCCATTTTCCCCCTCACTTTCAGGCACCCCAATCAGACGTAGATTTGGTCTTTTTACATAATCCCATACTTCTTGCAGGCTTTGTTCATTTCTTTTTCTTCTTTTTTCTTTTGGTTTCTCTTCTCGCTTCATTTCATTCATTTGATTCTCAATCGCTGATACTCTTTCTTCCAGTTGATCGAGTCAGTGACTGAGCTTGTGGATTTGTCACGTATTTCTCATGTCATGGTTTTCATCTCTGTCATTTCATTTATGACCTTCTCTGCATTAATTATTCTAGCTATCAATTCTTCCACTCTTTTTTCAAGATTTTTAGTTTCTTTGCACTGGGTACGTAATTCCTCCTTTAGCTCTGAGAAGTTTGATGGACTGAAGCCTTCTTCTCTCATCTCGTCAAAGTCATTCTCTGACCAGCTTTGATCCGTTGCTGTGATGAGCTGTGCTCCTTTGCAGGGGAGATGCGCTCTTATTTTTTGAATTTCCAGCTTTTCTGCCCTGCTTTTTCCCCATCTTTGTGGTTTTATCTGCCTCTGGTCTTTGATGCTGGTGATGTACTGATGGGGTTTTGGTATAGGTGTTCTTCCTGTTTGATAGTTTTCCTTCTAATAGTCAGGACCCTCAGCTGTAGGTCTGTTGGAGATTGCTTGAGGTCCACTCCAGACCCTGTTTGCCTGGGTATCAGCAGCAGAGGTTGCGGAAGATAGAATATTGCTGAACAGCTAGTGTACCTGTCTGATTCTTACTTTGTACTCCACCCTGTGAGGTGTGGGGTGTCAGACTGCCCCTAGTGGGGGATGTCTCCCAGTTAGGCTACTCAGGGGTCAGGGACCCACTTGAGCAGGCAGTCTGTCCATTCTCAGATCTCAACCTCCGTGTTGGGAGATCCACTGCTCTCTTCAAAGCTGTCAGACAGAGTCGTTCGGTCTGCACAGGCCTCTGCTGCTTTCCCTGTTGTTTTTTAGCTGCGCCCTGTCCCCAGAGGTGGAGTCTACAGAGACAGGCAGGTTTCCTTGAGCTGCTGTGAGCTCCACCCAGTTCCAGCTTCCCAGCGGCTTTGTTTACCTACTTAAGCCTCAGCAATGGCGGGCGCCCCTCCCCCAGCCTCGCTGCTGCCTTGTGGTTAGATCACAGACTGCTGTGCTAGCAATGAGGGAGGCTCCGTGGCCGTGGGACCCTCCCGGCCAGCTGTGGGTATAATCTTCTAGTGTGCCCATTTGCTTAAAGCGCAGTATTGGGGTGGGAATTACCCGATTTTCCAGGTGTTGTGTGTCTCAGTTCGCCTGGCTAGGAAAAGGGATTCCCTTCCCCCTTGCGCTTCCCAGATGAGGCAGTGCCTCGCCCTGCTTCAGCTCTCGCTGGTCGGGCTGCAGCAGCTGACCAGCACTGATTGTCCGGCACTCCCCAGTGAGATGATCCCAGTACCTCAGTTGAAAATGCAGAAATCACCGGTCTTCTGTGTCACTCGCACCGGGAGTTGGAGACTGGAGCTATTCCTATTCAACCATCTTGCTCCGCCCCCCCGATAATTGTTAAATTTTTTTTAGCGATGGGGTCTCCCTATGTTGCTCGGGCTGGATTCTAACTCCTGGCCTCAAGCAATCCTCCTGCCTTGGCCTCCCAATGCACTGCGATTACAGGTGTAAGCCACTGCACCTGGCTTCATATGAAATTTAATCCTCAAAAAATTTAAACCTCAAAAAAATCCTCAAAAAAAAAAATTTAACCCTCATTCTTTAATCCAAAAAAAAGAATGATGGAGAGTAACATTGTTCTCCCCATTTTACAGATGAAATCCCTAGGAATGAAGGTGGTGAGCGCTAGCAGGTGGGTGGTGTATAATGCAAATCATTATTAATAGCCACAAGCACATTATACAGAGTCTTAGTTTTAAATTCAATGGAAGTTTTACTATGTTTTTGACAGTTGCCAAAACAGATCAGGTACTGTGATTAGGCACACGGTTTCTTCCTGCTTATGAGATTACATTCTGAAGCCCTTCTCCTTCCTGTAACTGCTCCCCTGCCATCTGTCTGATGCACATCACCAGCTCATTCATCACCTGGCAGATTTCCTCACTCACTCCTCACGCAGCCACTGATGAGCCTGTCCTTCCACATTCATCCCCACACCCTGGTTGCCGCTCACTGACATACCACTGCCTGTCACTGTTTGCCAGCCAAACCGATACTTTTCTTAGGAGCTGCTATTAGCTCATTTGTCAGATTATTTTATTCCTTTTTGCTTATTAACTTCCCTTCAGATATCTCTTAGAATTTTTTCTTCTTGTTCTCCTCTGCCAGCCACTTGGCTCATTTGCTTATCACCTGATATTATTCATCCCCCATCATTTGACAGCTTTTCAGATTCTATTAGTCAACATACATAATGGGGATTCTCTCTCTTGTTTCCATTAGGTTAAACCCATACAGATCTTGCTCTGTGCCAAGTGACTTAGAATTTGCATGAGGATGACACTTACATTAGAGCATATTCACTATGGCACATGAATATCGGTAATAAAACCCCCATTCCCTTTCATAGGACAGAAAATGTGGGATAGCAGCAGTCTCTCAAAAGATAACACACAACGGCATTTTTTAAATGTTTAAAAATATATAAATAACTTATTCTCCCATTGCACAGAATGGCAATATGTTCTCTCCTAGGTGATTGAAAAGGATTCTCTCTTTAGTCTCTTATGGACTGGTGCACTTGATGGGGATCCAGAAAACAAGATGGGACTAAGTACTGCATGCAAAAGTGAACTGGCCGTGAATAGGACCCACACGCTGGACAAGAGCCCTGTGTCTGCCCGGGAAGGAGAGGAGCTCATTCCTGAAGGTCCTACCTGGACAGGCTGTATGCTTATGAATGTATGCACTTAGGTAGGTAGGTAGGTAGGTAAATGTGTCTATGCATGTATACACTTATGTGTGTGAATCTACGTCTATGGGTGTGTGTATGTTGCATGGAAGTACACATGTATGCAGCAGGCTAACACTGACAGCACCTACTGTGTGCAAGCCTCTGCAGTATGCACCCAAGATGCAGCAGCTCATTTAGTCATTCCAACAACCCTTGCATAGAAATATCAATGGCCACCCATATTCACTGGTTCTCATTTGCCTGGTTGTGTTCTAAGCCTGGCCACCACCTGGGAGGTAGGTTCTATCATTTTCCCCGTGAAATAAATGCATGAACTGAGCCTCATGGGGATAGGGTCACTCACCCAATGGAGGAGCTCTTATGATCCTCATGTTACCAGTGGGGACACTGAGGCACAGAGAAGTTCCGAAACCCGCTCAAGGCCATACAGTAAGAAACAGAGTCTGTGCCCTTAAGCATGTCACATTGCTTCCCAGTAAGGAAAGATCACCTTCTGTGATGCCTCATTTTACGAGCCAACTTGACGGAGCTCAGCGATGCCCAGAGAGCGGGTTGAGCATCATTTCTGGGTACGTGTGTGGGGGTGTCTCCAGAAGAGGCTAGGATTTGAATCCATAGACTGAGTAGAGAAGATCACCCTCACCAATGTGGGTGCACCTCATCCAGTCCACTGAGGGCCCACAGAGAACCAAAAGGCAGAGGAAGGGTACCGTCTCTCTCCCCTTGAGCTGGAACATCCATCTCCTGTCCACGACCATCAGAGCTTCTGCTTCTCCCACCTTCCGACTCCAGACCTTAACACCAGCAGCTCCACCCCTCCTACCATTCTCAGGCCTTCGGGCTCTGGCGGAATCACGCCACCAGCCTTCCGGGGTCTCCAGCCTGGAGATGGCAGATAGTGGGACTTCTTGGTCTTTCACAAGTGCGTGAACCCATTCCTATGATCCGTTTCCCGTATACCCCATTGGTTCTGTTTCTCTGGAGAATCCTCCTACTACACTTTCCTTTTAAGAATGTATAAAAAGACACACATATGTGTACACACATTCACAGCTCAATTAAGACCCTTCTATCACGAGAGAATGGACACACGTTCTAAGACACTGGGGGTGGGGGTGGGGGAGGGCCTGGCTCCAAATTAGATATTTTAATGAAACCAGGGTAAATTCTTAGAAATTTTCTGAGCCTCATGGTGATAAAAAGACACTGTCTCTATGAAACATGCACGAGTTTCAATGACAGAAAAGGAAGAGATGAGAATAGCTAGTGACCAGAAGGAAACACACCAAGAGAAAAACAGACTGCCCCAAAACAGAAAGAGACTGGCCCAGTTAAAATCTGCATTGGAAATAGTCAAGAGCAGGCCAGATACTGCAAAAAAAGAAAAAACTGGTAAAAATATTTTCTGTAGAGCAGTATTCTACATTTCCCCCCATTGTACTAGATGTTTTCTGTTTGCCCTCCAGATCCACCATACACCTTTACCGCTGCCTGGAGGCTGATCTTCATAAGACTTCCCTGTTTTCCACTGGGTTCAGACTTTGGCAGCACTAAGGGGAGACTGGAGTGGGCAGGGGATAGCAACTAGGGTATTTGTTTCCTCTCTGCTGGCAAGGACCACTGCCTGCATTCTCTCACCAAAGGCCACCCCTGTCTCAGGCAGTCCTTTTCTATGAATTCAGGTCTCACTCCAGGCCCCAGAGCCACTCCCTCCCTGTGCTGCCCAGAGGCCAGGGCAGCACTCAGCTGTGGCTAGCCCTGACAGCTTCACCATTTCTGCCCCTACCTTTGTAAATAGTCTCCCCATTAAACTCTCCATTACCCAATTTAAATATGTCACCTGTTTCCTGCTGGGCTACTGAGTATGAAGTGCTCCAGGCGTCCCCCAGAACAGAGTTCCTGTGTCATGATCTGTTTTATAAACTGTGGTTCTGGACAGTAATTTGAGTTTTTAAAGGTTCCACTACTTTTTAAAAAAAAAAAAAAGCTTAAAAATCAAAGAGGAAGTTTAAATTTGAGAAGCATTCATGAGAATGCCAAAAAAGGGACAGAATGATACCAAAAAAAAAAAAAACTTCACACTTGGAAGATCAGAAGCTGAGATTTAAATGATTAATAATGCATGCTTCCAGAGAAGAGTCCAGAACAAATCATTCTGTTCTCATTATGGAGTGAAACTTATACTGGCTTCAGACCTTTCCTGAAATTACCAATGCCAGAAAAACTGATTGCTCAAGAATTCTGAATCTAACCAAATTGCTCTTACGTTGAAAGTAACAGATGGCTACTTTCATTTATACACTGTGGGAAATATATATCACCCATGTCCCCATGGTGAAGAGATGAATGAAAATTCAGAATGCAAGAGAGCTGAAGTCAGATAGTAAGCAAATGATGGAGAGTGGAACGGCTGGGCTAAATAAACAGTCCCACAAAGAGGAGGCTTTACAACCTGTGTTCCCCCTATAAAATTAAAATGTGAAGGGGGTTTTAGATGCACAGAATAAAAAATGCCAATTTACTCATTTTTCTGTAAGGAAAAGATGTTAAAATTGACTTCTTTGGGGAGTATCACTTACCTACGAGGCAATGTTCTATATTCCAACAGTGATGGTGGTCACCCAGGGGCTTAGTTTCGCTGAAACTCATGGAACTCTATTCTTAAAACAAGTGTATCTTGTTCTATATGTGAGGATGAGAAGACTTTTATCTTTGGTTTTGGTAATTTGATAAATGTAGGATTGAGGATACTTTTGAAAAATCAACAAGATGGTCCAGAAGTGAAGAAGATATGAAATGTATTTTTTAAAAACATACTGATATAGGAGTTGAAAATCAGGTACCAAGGATAAGTACATGAGAAGATATGCAACCTCTGCAGAGAAAATCATAAAACTCAAATGAAATACTCGGTAAAAGACCAAAACAAATGGAGGGATACAGTATTCCAAGGTCAAGGCCATACAGGATCATACAGATGTTAATTCTCCCTAAAATGATACACAGATATAACACAACTCCAATAAACATCCCAATAAGGGAGTTTCTCATCAAATCCAACAAGCTGATTCTCAAGTCTCCATGGTAGAGCAAAGGCCCAAGAAGAACCCAGATGCCCTTGGAGGGAAGAGAAAGCTGGGGGCCCCTCCTCCTCACAGGTATCCTGTCGTACAGGAACTACCAAAGCAGACCAAAGGGGCAGAACGGAGTACCTACAAACAGACACACAGAGATGCAGAAAGTTTATTTACGACAAAGTGGGCAGTGCAGGTCACAGTAAAAAATAGGTTCTGGTGCCACTACAATTGGTCATGCGTAATACAAGAAAAGAGAATTCCTGTCTGCCAGCACATACACAATGTAATTCCAAGTAGATTAAAGGATTAAATGTGAAAAGCAACACTTCTGATTCCGTAGGGGAGAAAAAAAAGGAGGCAAACGTTTTTACCACTTCAAGGTAGGGAAGGTTTTCTTAATAAAAGATAACCATATACATGCACAGAAAGTATACACAGTGAAGGAATCAATAAATTAATAAAGATAACCATAAGAAAAATGACATGGTAAGTCAAAGCCTGGGAAGGGGTATTTTCACATAGTCCACCAAGAAATCAGCGCCAGAAGATATAGTACAAATAACTTTTACAAATTAGTAAGAAAAAGAGAAATGACACAAATGGGTAAAACACAGAAACTCACATATTACAGAAGAGGAAACACAACATAAAACTGGTTGATCTCAGCCGGGCACGGTGGCTCACGCCTGTAATCCCAGCACTTTGGGAGGCTGAGGCGGGCGGATCACGAGGTCAGCAGATCAAGACCATCCTGGCTAAAATGGTGAAACCCCGTCTCCACTAAAAAAATGTAAAAACATTAGCTGGGCATGGTGGCGGGTGCCTGTAGTCCCAGTTACTCAGGAGGCTGAGGCAGGAGAATGGCGTGAACCCGGGAGGTGGAGTTTGCAGTGAGCCGAGATCGCGCCACTGCACTCCAGCCTCAGCGACAGAGCGAGAGAGCAAGACTCTGTCTCAAAAAAAAAAAAAAAACACAACGTTGATCTCATTAGGAACAAGGAAAACGCCAACTGGTACTGGAGATACCGTGGCACATTTACCAGACTGGCAAACCTCTCGAGGCATGCCCTAAAGAATGCGGAACACTTGGGGCATCTACATGAGTACAGGTGCTTTGGGAAAACCACGTGACATCATTCCATCAATCACCCTGCCCGTGACCCAGCAATTTCATGTCCAAATGAGTGCCCTGGAGGAACCCACGCCTGTGTACCTGAGGAGACAGGCATTTAAACATTCACAGCAACACAGGTCACAGTAGCAAAATATTATGTACATGGACCAAGTAGCCACTGAAGGAGAACAGACAAATATATTGCGATCTAGTCACACCATGGAATATGGTAACAACAATCAAAATAATTGATCTAGAGCTACACAGGAACATGTATGAATCAACAAATACGGTGAATGCAAAAAAGCAAGTAATCAAAGAACATAAAGTGTGATTCCATTTATACAAAGTTCAAAAGCAAAAGTAAGCAGTACATTATTTAGGGATGTGTACACATGTGTAAAAGAATGATGAACCTCGAATCTCTGCTCTGAAGACAGGCAGGAGACCAGATGGGAAGGAGCCCACAGGAGGGTCCTGGAGCGGGCAGCTCACACTTCTGGTGCTGGCTGGTGGGGTCCTCAATTGCCTGCTTCATAACGATACATGAATTCCATTGTATGTGTCATATATTTCATGTTTAATCATGTTTTATTAATAAATATTTCATAATTTAAAATGGAAAAGATGAAACACATTGTAAACATAACTGTCAGTAGAAAAAAAAAAAGCTAGCTTCCTACAGTCTAAATATTTACATAAAGCACTCTCAATGTGGTATTTATCGAAAAAAAAAAAAAACAGAATAAAAGACAGAAGTGCCAAAGAAACGTGTAAAAAAAGATAAAAAGAGTGACTGAAACAATCCCTAAATAAGTAAAGAGATTTCATAATAACTCACTCCCTTATTTTAAACAATTTGATTTCTATACGATATGTACCTGAAAGAAAATGTCAGAGAAAAATTAAAGAAAAACTGATGGGCAAAGATATCAGGCACATTCGAACACAAGGAAAGCAAGCCCAGAGCTCTAATATAAACAAAGCCAAATTCAAGACAAGAAAACACTAAATTGAGACAAGACGGCTTTATATTATTAAAAGATATAATCCACAGGGAATGAACACTAATATCCCAACATCCAAACAGAGCAAAAGGTGACAGAAAGAGCCACTGTGAATATGAACATGAATATGGATCATGTAGGAAAAAGCTGTTGTGGAAAAATCTGCAAAAGCTAACAGTAGCTGTGGGCCAGGGCAGAACACGAAGGAGCATTTTCTAACCTGTTTCCCTGCATTTTCCAGGTTTTCTGCAATACACATCTGTACTCACTTATCAGCAGAAAGATACTGTAAAGATCTGTGTTTTGGTGAGGATACCACACGTTTAAGAAAGGCAAGACTCCTTTCTTCCTCCAAAAGTCACTGCTGAAAGTCATGATTTTTAAAACTTCGTTTTTTCTGTCCCCTGAGACGAAGTCTTGCTCTGTCCCCCAGGCTGGAGCACAGTGGCACGATTTCAGCTCACTGCAACCTCCGCCTCCCAGGTTCAAGCAATTCTCCTGTCTCAGCCTCCCAAGTAGCTGGGATTACAGGTGTGCACCACCACCCCCGGCTAATTTTTGTATTTTTAGTAGACGTGGAGTTTCACCATGTTGGCCAGAATGGTCTCGATCTCCTGACCTCGTGATCTGTCTGCCTTGGACTCCCCCAAAGTGCTGGGATTACAGGCATGAGCCACTGCGCCTGGCCAATTTCAATCAATTTTTCTATCTATTGTTGAACCACACAAACTAAAGAGCAAAACAAATTTGAAACCTTGGAGTCTTCCTTCCCTTACTAATCGGAATTTTTATATTTTGACAAGGAAACACAGGCCTACAACAATTTGATTCAATACATATGAAAATCAGGGTAAAATAAAATTGTTTCCACATCATCCCACTACTTATTGTATATCATAGAATTATTCAGGAATCAAAGATAAGGTTCATGAATAACATTCTTCATTAAAAGAGGGTGGATGTTTGAAAGAAAATCTGGTAACTAATAGCCTATAAGGTAGAATTTTTTAAAACCTGGGTACATACAAAGAGTTCCTCAGAATTGCATATTAAATTCACTTTCAATTAGTATGGTTCAGCATTTTATTTTGATGATTTGTACGCTTGGTAATACTTTTTAAATTAACTGTGCCACAGACAGACATATCACATACGTCACAGCTATAATACTTTTTTCTAATGCTGTATCTTTATAACAGTAATGGCCTTCTTTCTGAAAGAATACGCCTTTTGAAGCTAGTGATACTTCATTTATTACCTTTCTTATATTAGAGCTACCTCAGCATATTAGATTTTTTCTTAATGCCTTTTTTCTATTAGGAGACCATGAAGACCCCAGGGCAAAGGAAGTCTATTAGGAAAGGGGGGCAGTTAGAGGAGGCAGGAATTTCTAAGGTTGACATCAGACAATTCTTGTTAAGAAGAGACTGAACACAAGATCCTCCATTTCCTGTGAACTACAGATGAATTTTGATATCTGAACAATCAAGATGATGAAATCTGCAATATCCATCATTAATACAGTGAATTAAATTCCTAACATAGCAAAACACACATCAAATACGTCACTGCTCACTGCACCTCCCACTCTCAATTGAGGCGTCACCCTGCACAGCTCCTCCCTGGACAACTCCAACTGACCAGAGCACCTGCTTATACCACGTGGAACAGGAGACCGAGGATCCTCTCACCTTGACAGCTGGCTTGCCCTCTCCTGGACCGTAGCAGCAGGCGATTATTCAGTGTGGGGGCTAAAAGAGTCCCTATCACCTCTCAGGTCCGGGAGCCAGATACTAGCGTATGTCCAGGAAGCACTTCTGAAAAGCTAGTCCCTGGACAGGCTGGGCTGCCTTGGGGCGGTCACCCATCTCCTGAAGCCAGGAGTGCTGGAGCACAGGCTGAGGACGACTCTGAGGCTGGAGAGAAGATTCAACAACCTATTGGTGGCTCCACTAAGGCTGTCCCTTCTCCCAAAACTCGATTTACTCCTGGACCCTTGCACCTGGTGCTTTTCCTGCTTCCTGGGTTTTGTCTTGGTTGTTCTGCTGACCTGTAAGGAGTCTACTCTCTCATCTACCCACCTAAACTTCACCCATCCAATGATATTTGGGCCAAATCCCATTCTCACTGTAAGAGTCAGCCTGGATCAATCCTCTACTTCAACCTTAGTGGAAGCAGCATGATACAATGAAAAGAGCATGTCCTCTGAAATCAGACACGCCTAGACTTCTCCATCCAAGCTTTAGCAATTACCCTTGTATTATGCTACCCAAGTATATAACTTGGTAGTTACACCACCCAAGCACATAATCCCTCTGAAAAGGACATGCTCTTCAAATGCAGCTGTGAACACTTGTCTTGAGTCAATGTACAAAAAGCACCAGGTAGGCACCCGTTTCTTCCCATCTTTCTAAATAAAAATTGCATACATAATTCATTTTTCAATTTATCAAGTTCTAACTTGCAGCAATTTCCTCCCATTATCTTATACAACTTTATGTATCTTTAACATTTTATTGATATTTTTATTTCCCCAACTCATATCATAATCTCTCCTAGAACCTAAACCTAAATACCATATCTTAATCTTCTTAGTTTCCAAGTTCTCGCATGGCTCAGGGCCCTGTGCAATGGATTCCAGTTACTGTGGCACAACAGGCTCTGAGTCTCGTGGCAATTCTGATGACCACTCTGTGCTCACGGTGTGCTGATGGCGTCCTTTATGTATCCAGGACAGATAGAAAAAGGAACTGCTGACCAGGCAGGCGACAGAATCAGCCCAGGGTTAGACACTCACAGGTCCAATGAGGAAACACCCTAGGACACACGTAGCCAAGCCTCCATTAGCAGCAGCTGGCCAAACTCTTCCCCTTTTCTGGAAATATCCTTAAGCTTTGCTGATCCCCACAATTGGGGATACTAAGTGGTTTATTGTAATCAAGAAATGTATCATGGTCTTGGGGACCAGCTAAAACGCAACTCACTTCACAGCACATTAACCAACAGACGTGGATCACAAGAAAACCACTCCAGCCATAAAGAAATACACAGAGTCTGGGACTCCATCCAGAGGCACATTCCGCCCAGGTCTTCCAGCTCCCAGAGACAGCCCCGCTCAGTACTGTTCCACAGATCTACCACCCACTCAGCCTCTACCTTCACAGGAAGAGAGTAACATTACCCAGACTGGGCTTTGAGAATAACTCCCTCTTTCTCAGAAGCTTCTCAGCCAGTCAGAAGCAGCAATCAGGGAAAAGTTGATTACAATTGTTTCCAGGTGAATTCTAGATGATGCATTTAATTCTTTATGATTTTTGAGCACATAATTACCTTATTGGGTATCTTTGTCTGCCTTGTTTTTAATCGTTTTTTTTTTTTTTTTGGAGATGGAGTCTCGCTCTGTTGCCCAGGCTGGAGTGCAGTGGCGGGATCTCGGCTCACTGCAACTTCTGCCGCCAGGGTTCAAGAGATTCTCCTGCCTCAGCCTCCAGAGTAACTGGGACTACAGGCACACGCCACCACGCCTGACTAATTTTTGTATTTTAGTAGAGACGGGGTTTCACCATGTTGCCCAGGCTGGCCTCGAACTCCTGAGCTCAAGCAATCCACCCGCCTCAGCCTCCCAAAGTGCTAGGATTACAGGCATGAGCCACCGCACCCGGCCCCTTGTTTTTAATCTTTCTATTCCAGCTTGCTGTCACTTGCAAAAAGTTAAGGTTTAATATATTTTCAATTAAAAATGTGCCTGATGGGCCGGGCGCGGTGGCTCAAGCCTGTAATCCCAGCACTTTGGGAGGCCGAGACGGGCGGATCACGAGGTCAGGAGATCGAGACCATCCTGGCTAATACGGTGAAACCCTGTCTCTACTTAAAAATACAAAAAACTAGCCGGGCGACGAGGCGGGCGCCTGTAGTCCCAGCTACTCGGGAGGCTGAGGCAGGAGAATGGCGTAAACCCAGGAGGCGGAGCTTGCAGTGAGCTGAGATCCGGCCACTGCACTCCAGCCTGGGTGGCAGAGCAAGACTCCGTCTCAAAAAAAAAAAAAAAAAAAAAAAAAAAAAAAAAATGTGCCTGATGGATTAAGAGAGTTTATACTTCCAAGTTAAGTGATTTAAGCAAAAATGAAAATTAGTATTTTATCAACAACTATTTTAAATTTCACTTGGTCTTGAGTGGTTTCCTTATGTTACACTTTAATTAGTCTGTTTCACTCTCATCTTTCTGGTTAGACTATCTTTCCCTGCTGACAATTAATACTTTTAGTAAATTCAAAAGAAGTGTATTAGTCTACTTTCATAAACAAGATGGGAGGTTTAGATTCTTAAGCTGCTTTATGAACATAACAAAATTCTGCAGTTTTAAGGATCTGTACAAATATTTTTCACCCTACTTCCTTCTTTTCTTCTGCACTTAACAAATGAAGGCTTCATCTTTAACGTGACCAAACAAAATACATTCTCTTTAAAGAAAAAAAAAAGGTCATGATCTTGACTGTAAGAAACCCCCAAAGTGGATTTATAATGACTTTTTTGAATAAATAATGACTCCAAATACATTTACATTAAAAATATTAACCTTTAACTCACCTATATTTTTAATAGCATATTAAAGTGATATTTGAGCTCAATTCATGGCTTCGAAAGAGAGCCTTGCAGGCTTCCTATAACTCATATTAAAGGTTAAGATGACTCATAAATTTTTTCGACAGACTATGGCAAACATATGACTTTGTAGTGTGACTGGGACTGAATTTCCGATGGGCACAGCAGGAAACATTTCCGTTAGTGCAAAAATTCAAAGATACTTTTGAAAAGAAGTGAATATATGCAGCATAAGATTTTAAGTGTTCTTACATTGAAAAATGATCAGCATAGCAATGAAGAGAGAGAAATAAAAAAACACTAATCCAGGCTGAAGTTCATTTATCACATACTTCCAATTCCTTGACATCTGCATGTTACATTAAATACTGCAGTGGAGAAAAACAAAAATAAGAGAATCCAACCAGAATGGAAAGACAATCAAAGCTAGTTTTCTTCAACAGTTGTTGTCTATAGGTTTCCAATAAAACTGAGGCTATGACAAGAATTGAACATTGATACTTATGCATAAAGTAAGGGCTGGCTTCCCCAATAGGGCTAATTATCGGACACCCATTACCACCACTCCGGGGACAGCACCAATGAATCAAACTCCACAGCACTAGAAATATTCTGACTAGTGTCCAGGATAACAGGAGAGCTACTGGGGCTCTTGGTGCCACACACCTGGGTTTATTGGGGCCAGAATTGCTCTCTGTAGCCTAAGAACCACCCAAACATCCGCAGGATAAATGCACAACCCTGGGAACCCTCTTTTTTTGAGAAAAGAAATATGGAAGGAAAAAAACTTTCCTCTATTTTGCAGCTTCTAATTAAAAGGAAATCATGAAAGAATTAATTGCACCTAAACGTATTTTACTACGTCTTACGTTGTGCTGCAGTAAGTAGGATGAGCTACAGAGGAGAATGGATTATGCCTTTTAAGGCATGGAAAGAGGTTTCTTTGGTTACATTTTAAGGTCTCAGGTAAGGCAGTGATTAAAAGCCGGTTGGCCTGGGCTGGAAACCTGCCCACCACTTACCCGCCACACACCTGCCCTGTGCCTCAGTTTCTCTTTTGGCTAGGATGATAACAGAGGTGTCTCACTGGGGTGTCATGAGAACTAAGTGCAGCGGGCATCTGAAAAGGGCCCAGCATATGGCAGTTTCCCACCACGCTTGTTACTGTGGAAGGTGCACAGAAATGGTCGGATTTCTCTGCTGTGACGTCCTTCCATTCCGCTCTCTTGGGGTAAAACCGCTTCATTCTGAGTGCCTTCCCTCACCTAGCTGAAAGGCAGAACACCTATTCCCGTTTGGGATAACAGTGCAGGCTGTGAGTCATAACTGGTGTGGGAGACAGAGATAGATCCTGCCTTTACCTATTGTTAGTCATTTCAAATAAACTGAATGGATCCTGCTTTGCGGGTGGTGCGTTTTAAAAAAATTTTTAATTTTTCATTTTTTTAGTTGACTTTATTTTTAGAACAGTTTTAGGTGCACAGCAAAATTGAGCAAAAGGTACAGAGAGTTCCCATATACTCTCTCCCTCCCCAGAGGCACAGCCTCCCCCACTACCACCAGCGCCCAGCAGACTGGTGCATTTGTAACAACTGGTGAACCTACATTGCCACACCATTATCACTCAGAGTCCATGGTTTACATTAGGGTCCACTCTCGGTGTTGTACATTCTGTGGGTTTGGAGAAATGTATAATGACATGTATCCACCATTGTATTATACAGAATAGTTTCACTGCCCTAGAAATCCTGTGTTCCACCTCTTCTTCCCTCTCCCCCAACCTCTGACAACCACTTATCTTTTTACTGCCTCCACAGTTTTGCCTTTTCCAGAATGTCATATGGTTGGAACCATACAGTCTATAGCCTTTTCAGATTGACTTCTTTCACACTGTAATATGCAAAATTTCTTTCATGTCTTTTCATGACTAGATAGATAGCTCTTTTTTTTTTTTTTTTTTTTGAGACTGAGTCTTGCTCTGTTGCCCAGGCTGGAGTGCAGGGGTGTGATCTCGGTTCACTGCAACTTCCACCTCCTGAGTTTAAGAAATCCTTCCCTCTCAGCCTCCCAAATAGCTGAGATTACAGATGCCTGCCATCACGCCCAGCTAATTTTTGTATTTTTAGTAGAGATGGGATTTCAACACGTTGGCCAGGCTGGTCTCAAACTCCTGACCTCAAGTGATCCACCTGCCTCAGCTGCCAAAGTGCTGGGATTACAAAGCTCATTTCTTTTTAGCACTCACTAATATTCTATTGTCTAATGCACCACAGGAATTTATCTATTCACCTAGTAAAGAACAGCGTTGTGTTTTTTTACCCCACTGCTCTGGGAATACAGTTTCCAAAAATTATTTTAAAAATACAGAGCCGCTTTTAGTATTTCTGGAGGCTGCTCTAATTTGTCTTTGTCCTTTAAAAATCTG